>NW_024424119.1:4824883-4886972 GCF_017311325.1 Ursus maritimus
TCTTTTCTAAAAGTGAGGTGACACAAAGTGAACTTTTGGAAAGCGGGGGATACTCTGCTTTACCTCGTTTATACTCTGCTTTACGTTGTTTCATGGGGGAAACGTGTATACAGAAATTAGTTAAAGCAACCTCTGCTTTTTTCTCTGTGAACTTGATACATGAATTACACTTTAAATGGTATTTCATAATAAGTCCAGTTATTATTAATACCCATTTTATCCTAAGACAAGTAACTGGAACCTATTTTATTTAGTTTCTACTGGCATTTTTGCTCTATTTAATTTTACAGTTGAATTTCATCACTATTAATGTTTATGTGATTTAGTTCTGCGGAAGTTTGTCACTAAGGTTTTTTTTTTTAAGATTTTATTTATTTATTTTAGAGGGAAAGAGAGAGAGAAATGAATGGGGGAGGGGCAGAGGAGGAGGGAGAGGGAGAGAATCTCAAGCAGACACCACAGTGAGCATGGAGCCCAATGTGGGGCTCGATCTCATGACCCTGAGATCATGACCTGAGCCGAAACCAAGAGTCAGATGCTTAACTGTTTGTCACTAAGGTTTAATTAAAAGAGCTTAACTTCGGAAAGCAAATAGAACATAACCAGTATCAGGTATGGCAGCTTTCTAATTTTATCATATTTCTAACGTTCTGGGTGAATTAGGGACACATTGCTGGGAATGAAACGGCGCCGTGGACTTTAGTAGTCCTCTAGTTGTTCCATGTCCTTCTTCTCTTTTGGGCCTTTGTGTGTGTGGTTCCTCTGTAGAAAGGCCTTTTTCCTTTCTTTCGGCTTAGCAACTCCCTTTGGTATTGTTTTAGAGGTCACTTGTTCCAGAAATCTGCCTCTGATCCTCCTGAGTGGGCTCCATACCTCTTCTGCATTTTCTTACACTCCCTGTGCTTTTCAGTGTACCACTCATCACTTTGTAATGCAATTAACTATTCTTGTCTGTAGGCTCTGGGAGGCCATCTCTTTCTGGTTCATCTTTGTGTCTTCGGTACTAAGCACAAAGCTAGTAAGTAGCAAAAGCCAGGATCTGATTGCACATGTTAAGGCACCAGGGGAATTTTTTTTTTTTTTTTTTTTTTTTTTTTTTTGCATTGTCTAACATGCTGTTATTCCCTTCCATGGTATTTTTTCTCTCAGACATTGTTTTCATCCTGGAATTTAAATGTGAATCTTTTTTTAAATATCTTCCATGCCTCAACTCTGTTTTTTTTCTATCTTCTTGAACACGGAAGATCTAGTTATAATTGTTACTTTAATGTCTTTTCCTACTAATTTGATCATCTATGTCATTTCTGGGACAATTTCAATTAATTGATTTTTTTAATAATGAATTGTATTATTTCACTGCATGTCTAGTAATTTTTTATTGGATGCCACACATTGTGTATTTTACCTTGTCATGTACTGCATTTTTAAAAATTTCTATATATATTCTTGAGCCTTAATCTGTGATGTGAACATGTAGAAAAATAAAAAGATATTTTATTTGAAGATATGTTTTCCAACTTATATCATTCAAAAGAAGCTGCTTAAAAACCTCTAATTTAGCCCTTGTTTCCTTTTGAAAAATGTACATGTGCAACTTCAATATTGTTGTAAACTTATTACAGTGCTTAGCATGTAAAACAATGCTGAATGAATGAATGACTATCACACGAATGGGTGAATAAACTCATATTGTCCTCTTGACTTGTTTTCCTGGATGTTAAGAAGTGAATTTATCTTTGATCACAATAGAATTAGCCTAGGTACATGTAATATTTTTCCACCACATTTTTTTTTAATTTTAATTTTTACTTTAGTTTAATCATCTAGTTCTGTATTAAATTCACTTAAAATCTGTGTTCAATCTTTTTTTTAATTATTGGGGTGGTGGAAGGGGAGGAAAATAGTGAGTTTATTCAAAAATTTTAAAAATCTGTACTCTTAAGAAAGATGTTCAGTTTCATTTTGAGGATGATTAATGAGGTTATACATACAATATTTTAAATAACTCAAAACCAAATAGTCACTTTTTGGAAAATGGAATTGATTTCCTGATGTATGCCCCTTAGATAAATTTTTCACTTGACCTTCAACCCAAATTCATGCTGCTTTTCACTTCATGTTTAGATGAAGTACACGTTATAGCTTAAATTTGTAGATGCCCACTGACTATGATGCTCACCCTCTCTCTTGCAACACAGGGTTCAAGGATCATTTTAGACTCATGTACTGATAATACTTTACCAGTTTACAGTACTTTGGTTTATGCAACTTCAATATCATAGAATCTATAGGCACCTTTATTCAGTATATGAAATATACATATATATGCACACACAAACATTAATTCAATAAGAGTGCTAAGAAAGAATGGGATGGCAATCTTGTACTGTCACTCAATGTTTTCAGCCATTGAAGAAACATGATTTATTGGTTGGAAATGACTATTATCAAAAGAAAACATAATTAATTATAAAGATGAAAATGAGCTGTGTCAATCTTTTAGAAAAGAAATTATTTTACAATGAGATACCATGTCACACATATTAGAATGAATACCTTAAAAAAAAGCAGAAATAAGTTTTGGAGAAGTTAGAACACTTGTACATTGTTGGTAGAAATATAAAATGGTATAGCAACTATGGAAAACAGTATTGTGATTCCTCCAAAAATTAAAAATAGAATTACCATATGATTCAGCAATTCTGCTGTGGGGTATATACCTAAAGTGATTGAAAGCTGGATCTCAAAGAGATATTTTTTATGCCTATATTTACAGCAGGATTATTCACAGTATGTGAAAGTATGTGAAACCCAACTGTCCATTGAGAAATAAATGGAAAATAAAATGTGAGGTATACCTACAATTGAATATTATTTAGCCTTAAAGAGGAAGAAAATCTGATAAATGGGGAAGGGAGTTAAGATGGCAGAGGAGTAGGGGACCCCTTTTTCAGTCGGTCCCCTGAGTCGAGCTGGATAGGTACCAGACCAGCTTAAACAACCACAGAAGCAGCCTGAGACACAGGAAGATACATCTGGATCTCTACAAATGAACATCTCCAGCGCTGAGTATTGAGGTACAAATCGGGGAGCCGTGAAACCGCGCACAGATATCGGAAGATAAATGGAAGGGGGAGGGAGCCACCGCGTTCCGGTGCCAGGAAGCGGTGGCCACCTGCACGGGGGAGCGGGCGGATTCGCAGATGGCACCCGCGAAACAGCAGACTGAGACCCTGAGCTGGGAGCGCACGCCACCAGGCTTCTCACGGAACTCTGGAATCCCGGCGCGCTCACCAGACATAGACTGAGACCCGGAGATCCAGGAGCTCGCGGGGGTGGCTGGCAGCTGGTGGCTGGCGGTGTTAGAAACACAAAGGACAGAGACGCGCCGGCCCTGGAAGTGAGGGCTGGGATGCTGGGTGTGGGGCACACATCCCAGGACGCTGCAGGGTTGAGCAGGACCAACAGTAATGGAGTTAAAGTGGCCAGAACATCAGTGGAGAACGGGCCGCAATCTCTCTGTTCTGTGACAGAGGCTGAAACTCGGCCTCTGCTGCTCTGACTCTCAGAAGAGGCATAGCAGATCGCCAGGGAAAGCTGCCAGAGAACAAAAGCCTAGAAATACCGGCTCACAGCGTGCCCAACCCCATCCCCCCTTGCAGGGGACACAGAGACTCTACCCAAACAGGGTTGCCTGAGTATCAGCGCGGCAGGCCCCCCACCCAGAACACAGAAGGCAGGCTGAAAAATCAAGAAGCCCACAACCCAGGGTGCCTGGGTGGCGCATTCATTGAGCGCCTGTCTTCAGCTTAGGGCGTGATCCTGGCGTTCCGGAAAGGAGTCCCTCATCGGGCTCCTCCGCTGGGAGCCTGCTTCTTCCTCTCCCACTCCCCTGCTTGTGTTCCCTCTTTCACTGGTTGGCTATCTGCCACATATAAATAAATAAAATCTTTAAGAAAGCGCTCCAGATCCCTATAAGAAGCAAAGAGGGCACGGCCTGGACCCAGTCAATAATTTGGGCTCTGGACAACCCCGCAACCTCTCCTCACTTAAGAATGAATGAAGGAGAGCCCCCAGCAAAGAAAGAAGTGAGTCTGTAGCTCTGCCACAGAAATAATGGATATTAGTATACCAAATTATCAGAAGTGAATTCAGGAGCACGATGGTCAAAAATGAGTGAGTAGAATTGAAAAAGTATTAGCGAAAAGGTTACTGAGAATATAGAATCACTAAGGACAAGAATGAGAGCAATGTGTACAGAGGAATTAAAATTCTTGAGGAAATGCAGGCAACTGAGGCTCACGGCCATAGGGTCACCCGAAGCAGAGGAAGGGGTTAGTGAATGGAGGATGGGCTATGAGAGGAAAAAACGAAAATAGAAGCTGGTCTTAAAAATCCACTGCCACGAATGAAGGTTACGAGAGATTACTGACTCAATGAACTGATCCAATGTCAGAATCATTCGGCACTCCTGAGGGGGTGGGAGAAAACAGAGGTCTAGAGGAGATTTTGAACAAATTGTAGCTGAAAACTTCCCTATTCTAGCGAGGGAAACAAACATTCGTGTCCAAGAGGCAAAGAGGACCCCTCCCAAGCTCAACCATGACAAACCTACGCCACGTCACATCATAGTGCATTTTGCAAATATTAGATCCGAGGATACAGTATTGAAAGCTGCCAGGAGCAAAAATTTCTCACGCACAAGGCAAAGGCATCAGAATTGCATCAGACACACACAGACTTGGAATGAGAGAAAGGGGTTGGGCATTTTTAAAGCTCTTCAGAGAAAAACATGCAGCCAAGGATCCTTTATCCAGCAAGGCTGTCATTCAGAATTGATGGAGAAATAAAGCCATTTCAGAATCGCCAGTCACTAACCAATTTCGTAACCAGGAAACCAGCCCTACAGGAGATATTACAGGGGGTTCTATAAAGGTAAAAAGGCCCCAAGAGTGATACAGAAAAGAAAGTCACAACCAATACAAAGACTTTACTGGCAACATGGCATCATTAAAATTCTATCTCTCAGTTCTTAGTGCCATGTAAATGGTTTGAACACTCCCATAAAATGCCACAGGGTTGCAGATTGGATAAAAAGAAATGACCCATCCATTTGCTGTCTACAAGAGACTCATTTCGAACCCAAAGATGCATTCAGACTGAGAGTAAGGGAATGGAGTACCATCTTTCATGCAAATGGACTTCAAAAGAAAGCTGGGGAAGCAATTCTCATATCAGATAGATTGGATTTTAAACTAGAGACTATAGTTATAGACGCAGTAGGGCACTATATTATTCTTAAAGGAAGTATTCAACAAGTGGATATGACAATTATAAGATATATGCCTCAACAGGGAGCAGCAAGATACACAAGCCAACTCTTAACCAGGATAAAGAGACATATAGATAAAAATACATTAATAGTAGGGGACCTCAACACTCCACTATCAGAAATAGACAGAACACCCTGGCAAAAACTTAACAAAGAATCAAAGGCTTTGAATACCATACTTGACGAGTTGGACCTCATAGATATATATAGAACACTACACCCCAGAACCAAAGAATACTCATTCTACTCTAATGCCCATGGAACATTCTCAAGAATAGACCATGTTCTGGAACACAAAAATGGTCTCAACCGATACAAACGATTGAAATTATCCCTCATATTTTCAGACCACAACGCTTGGGTGAACTCAGCACACAAGGAAAAATTGGAAGAAACTCAAACACTTGGAGACCAAGAACCATCCTGCTTTAGAATGACTCGATAAACCAGGAAATCAAAAATCAAATTAAACAATTTATGGAGACCAATGGGAATGAAAATACAACAGTCCAAAAACCTATGGGATACTGCAAAGGCAGTCCTAAGGGGGAAATACATAGCCATCCAAGCCTCACTCAAAAGAATAGAAAAATCTAAAATGCAGTTTTTATATTCTCACCTCAAGAAGCTGGAACAGCAACAGAGGGACAGGCCTAATCCACGACGAGGAAACGTTCGACCAAAATTAGAGCTGAAATCAATCAATCAGAAACCAGAAGTACAGTAGAGCAGATCAACAGGACTAGAAGCTGGTTCTTGGAGAAAATCAATAAAATTGACAGACCACTGGCAAGACTTATCCAAAAGAAAGAGAAAGGACCCAAATTATTAAGTAAATGAAAGGAGAGGTCACTACGAGCACCATTGAAATTGGAAGGATTATTAGAAATTTTTATCAACAGCTATATGCCAATAAACTAAGCAATCTGAAGAGATGGAATCCTTCCTGAAACCTATAAACTACCAAGATTGAAACAGGAAGAAATTGATTTCTTAAACAGGCCAATTAATTAATGAAGAAATTGAGTCAGTGAAATAAACAACCTTCCAAATAACAAACTCCAGGCCCGGACAGTTTTCCTGGGCAATTTACCAAACATTCAAAGAAGAAATAATACCTATTCTCCTAAAGAGCTATTTCAAAATAGAAACAGAAGGAAAGCTACCAAACTCATTCTATGAGGCCAATATTACCTAGATCCCCAAACCAGGCAAAGACCCTCAAAAAGGAGAATTACAGACTGATTTCCCTAATGAATATGGACGCCAAAATCCTCAACAAGATACTTGCTAATAGAATCCAACAGAACATTGAAAGGATTATCCATCTCATGAGTCAAGTGGGATTACACCTGGATGCAAGCGTGGATCAATATTCGCAAATCAATCAGCGGATACCACATCATATCAACAGAAAAGACCAGGGAACCTAGCAGTCCTCTCAATTTGATGCCGAAAAAGCAGACAACAAATACAGCATCCTTTTCCCTGATTAAAAACCCTTTAGGTATGGAATAGAGTACATTTCTGAATCTCATTAAAAAGCCATCATGAAAAGCCTACTGCAAATATTATTTCTCAATGGGAAAAAGCTGGAAGCCTTTCCCTTAAGATCAAGAACTTGACAAGGATGCCCATCTTGCCACTATTATTCAACATAGTATTAGGAGCCTTGCAACAGCAATCAGACGACAAAAAGAGGATCAAAAGGTATTCAAATCGGCAAAGAAAGAAGTCAAAATGTCTCTCTTGCAGATGATGACGCATTACTCTATACAAAACCCCAAGAAAGAAGCCACTCCCAAACTATAGAAGTTACCTTAGAGCAATTCAGTAACGTGGCAGGATACAAAATCAATGCTCAGAAATCTGGTGCATTTCTATACACGAATAACGAGACAGAAGAAAGAAATTGCAGAATCCATCCCATTTACAACAATACTTCCAAAAACCATGCATTTACCTTGGAATTAACTTAACCAGAACATAAGGACCTATATTCTAGAAACTATAAATCACTCTTGAAGACGTACAGGGGAGACACTTAAAAAGATGGAAAAATATTCCATACTCATGGATCGGAAAATTAACATAGTTAAATGTCCATGCTACCCAGGCAATCTACACTTTCAATGCTATCCTGATCAAAATACCGAGGACATTTTTCAAGAACTGGAACAAATAGTCATAAATTTATATCATAGGAAACAGAAAAGGCCCCGAATCTCAAGGAACTGTTGAAAAGGAAAAATAAAGCTGGAGGCATCACAGTACCGGATTTTGAGCTGTACTACAAAGCTGTGATCACAGAGACAGCATGGTACTGGCACAAGAAACAGACACATAGACCAATGGAACAGAATAGAGAACTCAGAAATGGACCCTCCCGGCTCTTTGGAAGCTGGCCTTTAATATTTGATAAAGCAGGAAGAAAACATCCGGTGGGAAAAGACAGTCTCTTCCAATAAGTGGTGCTGGGAAAATTGGACTGCTACATACAAAAGAATGAGAGCTTGACCACTCTCTCACACCATACACAAAAATAAATTCCAAATGGATGAAAGACCTCGATGTGAGACAGGAATCCATCAAAATTCTAGAAGAGGAGAACATAGGCAGCAACCTCTATGACATCGGCCAAAGCATCGTTTTTAATGACACATCTCAAAGAGCAAGAGAAACAAAAGATAAAATGAACTTATGGGACTTCATCAAGATAAAAGCTTCTGCACAGCCAAGGAAACCCGATAAAAACTAGAGGCAGCCCACAGATAGGAGAATATATTTACAAATGACACTACAGATGAAGGACTGGTATCAAGATCTACGAAACTTCTCAAACTCAATACACGAGAACAAATAAATGAATCAAAAAATGGGCAGAAGATATGAACAGACACTTTTCCCATGAAGACATACAAATAGCTAACAGACCGCGAAAAATGTTGAAAATCACATTAGCCATCAAGAGGCAAATCAAAACCACATTGAGATACCACCTTACGCCAGTTAGAATGGCAAAATAGACAAGGAAGAGACAACAATTGTTGGAGAGGGATGCGGAGAAGGGGATCCTCCTGCATTTGTTGGTGGGAATGCAAGGATTGGTACAGGCACTCTGAAACAGTGTGGATGTCACTTAAAAAAGTTAAAAATTGAGCTACCCTGTGTAAGCAGCCATTTGCACTGCACAGGTGGCTTACCCCAAAGATACAGACGTAGTGAAGAGAAGGGCCACATGCACCCCAATGTTCATAGCAGCAATGTCCACAATAGCTAAATCGTGGAAGGAGCCGAGATGCCCTTCAACAGATGACTGGATTAAGAAGTTGTGGTCCATATATACAATGGAATATTACTCAGCTATCAGAAAGAACGAATTCTCAACATTTGCTACAACATGGACCGCACTGGAGGTGATAATGCTAAGTGAAATAAGTCAGAAAGAGAAAGACAGCTATCATATGATTTCTCTCATCTATGGAACATAAGAACTAGGAAGAAAGGGATAAAGAAAGGGGGGGTAATCAGAAAGGGGAATGAAACATGAGAGACTACGGACTATGAGAAACAAACTGAGGGCCTCAGAGGGGAGGGGGGTGGGGGAATGGGATAGACCGGTGATGGGTAGTAAGGAGGGCACGCATTGCATGGTGCACTGGGTGTTATACCCAACTAATGAATCATCGAGCCTTACATCGGAAACCGGGGATGTACTCTATGGTGACTAACATAATATAATAAAAAATCATTTAAAAAAAATAAAAAAAAATAAAGAGGAAGAAAATCTGACATGCTACATGGATGATTCTTGAGGGTATTACGGTAAGTGAAATAAGCCAGTCACATAAAGACAAATACTGTGATTCCATTTATATGAGGTGTTTAAGAGCAGTCATAGTCATAGAAACAGAGTGGAATTATAGTTTCCAGGTGCTGGAGGAAGGTGGGAATAGGAAACTATTGTTTAATGACTAGAGTTTCAATTTTAAAATATGAAAAGGGCTCTGGAACTAGCAAAGATGGAAGCACAAAATTAAGAATTTTGTTGTATTTAATACCATTAAATTATAACTTAAAATAGTTTTGATGAAAAATGTTGTGTTATGTGTATTTTATCACTAGTAAAAATTGGGGGGAAAGTTGCTGGAATATATTGAATATGCATTTTTTTTCTGGAAGGAAGGTATACTCACTATTGTAAAATCTCTATTTCAAAAGCTCAAATTAATTTTACCAAAAATAGAAATAAATTTTAAAGTATCTAAAATTTATACTTAAAATTTAAAATAACAGTTCACTCATTTGAAAATGGAAACAAAATTATATCTTTACTTATTATATGAAGATGGCACTTCTCAAACTTTCAAAGAGTAAAATGTGCCCTGTAACTTGTATTCCATCTATAAATTCTTATAAATGTATGTATGATTTCTTGCTATTGCTTCTTTTCTTTGATTTTTTTTTTTCTTTACTTAACAGTAAACTGCATGTTCATGTTTATCTTCAACTAGCTGACTGGTATTCAAGTATCTGCTATATACCTAGCAGAGCATAAAATTATGACTTTTTTTTTGTTCCCTTAATTGGCCAAAGCTGCAACATCTGTCATTTTGTGGGAATCAGATTTCAGCTTCAAAAGCAGCATGAACAATCTGGCATAGGCACATCAGTTCAATCTTCTTGCCCTAGCAACTTCTTCGCTAGTCACCTTTCCTTCTTCAAATCTCTCTCTCTTCACAAAGTTCCGTTTCACCTTATTGGACCCACAATGACTTTTGGCCAGCTATTGATTCTGCATAGTGTGCCACATCAGTATTTCAAGGTCATTTATAATTGCATGTAGAATTTTTGTGACTCTTCTCCCTCATCTTTCCCTTCCCCAAAGAATAAAATGTTGTGTCAAGTAGCCACACTGATACATTATGAACTAGAGAAATAAGAGTATCATGATCATTAAAATAGGTGTGATAGTGGGAACTACACAGAACCTTTTTTTTTTTTTTTTTTTGCATTTCAGTTTCTGTGGATTCCCTCTGGGATATTCCTTCTGGAGTTAAATCTGCACAAATAGATAAGGTCTGAGGTGAAATAAAACATAAAGGCAAGGGATTATATAAGTGTGAAGCTAAAATTTATTCTCTGTTTCATAAAATTACTTTAGGGTATTGTAATGTTATTATTATTTTCCCACTATTATCAACTTTCACTTTCTGCTATTATAGTACCATACTGTCTAGTCACAATGACACTAAAATAACAAAAATGGACCTCATGCCTTTTCTGTTGTCCCCATTCTTTGAAAAGTTTCACCAATAAGCATGCCTCCTAACTAAAAGAAAATAACACAATTCCTTATTTCTTCATTTATGTTTCTTCTAAGATTGCATAGCACCATGAGCAAAACTAACTATGCTGTTGAGAAAAAGATGACACACAAATTTTGCTCTTTAGTATCAGAAAATGTAGAATTTTTTTCTAAATATAAGGGGGGGAAAAGATAACTCTGAATTAGTGTAAATAGCTCCCCCCAAAAAACTCTGTTGTCATAACAGCCTCACTATTATTGACCGCATTTGATTTAATTCAATAGTCAAGGTGAGTGATTTTTTTGCAGCATAATTTTCTTATCTATGCTTTGAGAAGTACAAATATTAAAATAAGATAAAACATGTTAAAGTCTTCAATTTAGATATAAAGTTTAGTTTTAAAGTTTACTTTTAACAATCAAGTTGTTCACATAGAATTCAGTACATAAAATTAAAATTATAAGAAGAGAACTGCTGGAATAGTGGCATATTAGCTTTTCGTACATCATCTCTCTATTGATAATAACTATGAAATACAAAAAGTATCTCTTTGAAGACATCAGAGGTAAATCAAAACATTCAGAGCTTCAGGGGTGTGAAACATAAAAAGAAGAATAATGAAGAAGATCCAAATAATCCCATTATTTCTCCCATAAGGCAGTTGCTGTTTTTAAAATGGCAACCAAAGGAAAAGCTAATAGTCCAATGAGAAAGTGGTGACTGTATCTGGTAAACGGGTTAAATTTCCATAACCTCATAAAGGTGGAAGACAAAATTTTAGTTTCTGGGCCACCATGCCAGTCAGGCTGTGAAGGACTAATATGTTAGAGTGAAAGAAAGCACTTGGAGTGAGCACAACAGTTGAAAGCACTTTTTAAAGTCAAGGTATTTACTGATTTCTAAGTGGTGCTGTTATGATAGATCTAAGACCAGAGAAAAGAATAGCTAACCTAAAGGAGGCTAAGAAGCTGACGAGAATGGCTAGTAGGCTTGGAAGTATGGAGGAGGGAAAAAATGTGCTTCAGATCCCAGGACATAATGGAGGTCTTGCTAAACACTTTACACACACACACACACACACACACACACACACACACACACACACTCCTATGCTACAAAATAAGAGTAGGAAACAGATTTGACCAAACTCAATTTCAAATTGAAGTAAACTAACCTATTCCTGTTCTAATACCATAGTAATACTTTCAAGATGAAGTTGACTGTATTTGGAGTCTCAACTTATTCAAATACAATGAGTAATAAATGAAATAAGCACAGTTTAAAGAAAAACATTTAAAATACATTCAAAATAAATATAATAGTTTTGTATTTATTAAATGGTATATATTTAATAAAAGATATTTCAAAGCCTGTATCATTGTGTTCTACCAAATGTCTGAGAAAGAAGTTAACTAAAACCAACTTACAAAAACTCTTCTAGAGAATAAAGAGACTTTCTAACTCATTTTATTTTATTTAAATATTTTGAATATAGTTGACACAAAATGTTACATTATTTTCAGGTGTAAAACCTAGTGATTTAGCTTCTTTATATGTTACAGTGTGCTCACACATTTAGCTACCATCTGTCACCATACAACACATTACAATATCACTGATTATATTCCTTATACTGTGGCTTTTATTCCCATGATAACTTTACTCCATAACTCAGAGCCTGTGTCTCCTACTTCCCTTCACCCATTTTGCTCAACCCCCCACCAGTCCCCTCTGGCAACCATCAGTTTGTTCTCTATATTTATAGGTCTGATTCTACTTTTTGTTTGTTTGTTTATTTTAGATTCCACATATGAATGAAATCATATGACATTTGCCTTTCTCAGTCTGACTTCTTTCAATTAGGATGCATCCTTTAGGTCCATATGTATTGTCATAAATGTCAGAACCTCATTCTTTTTTATGGCTGCATGATGTATACCACATCTTTATTCATTCATCTACTGATGGAGATGGACACTTACTTAGGTTGCTTTCATATCTTGGCTACTATAAATAATGCTGCAATAAACATAGGGGTGCATATATCTTTTTAAATTAGTGTTTTTGTTTTCTTTGTGTAAATACCCAGTAGGGGAATTATTGGATCATATGGCATTTCTATGTTTAATTTTTGAGGAACCTCCATGCTGTTTTCCACAGTAGCTGTACCAATTTATATTTTCCCCAACAATATACAAGAGTTCCAAAATGGAACACTCCACATCCTCTCCAACACTTATTATTTCTTGAATTTTTGATTTTAGTCATTCTAACAGTTATGAGGTGATATCTCATTATGGGTTTAATTTTCATTTCCATGATAATTAGTGATACTGGACATCTTTTCATTTGTCTGTTGCCCGTGTGTATGTTTTCTTTGGGAAAATGTCTATTCTGGTCTTCTGCCCATTTTTCAATTGGATTGTATGTGGGGTTTTTGTGTTGAGTTATATAAATTCTTTATATATTTTGGATATAGCCCCTTATGGGAAAACAATTTTGAGAAAGAAAAACCAAGCTGGAAGTGTCACAGTTCCAGATTTGAAGATACACTACAAAGACAGTCACTTCAGTAAGTGTTGCTGGGAAAACTGGACAGCTACATGTAAAAGAATAAAACTGTACCAATTTTTTAAAAATATATATTTATTTATTTGAGAGAGAGAAAGAACATACATGGTGGGGAGGGGTTGAGAGAGAAGGAGAGAGAGAAACTCAAGCAGATTCCTCGTCAAGCACAGAGCCCAACATAGGGCTCGATCCCAGGACCCTGAGATCATGACCTGAGCCAATATCAAGAGTTGGACGCTCAACCGACTGAACCACCAGGTGCCCCAAAACTGTCCACTTTCTAACGGCATATACAAAAATAAACTAGAAATGGATGAAAGATCTAAATGTGAGATTTGCAACCATAAAAACCCGGGTAGTAATTTCTCTGACAATGGCTATAGCAATATTTTTTCTGGATGTGTCAAGACAAGGGAAACAAAAGCAAAAATAAACTATTGGGATGACATCAAAATAAAAAGCTTTTGCATAGCAAAGGAAACCATCAACAAAACAAAACAAAAAAAGCAACATACTGAATGGGAAAAAGTATTTACAAATGATTTACACAACTCACTTCATTAGACCAGCATAAGCTATAATCCAAAACCTTAAAATAATACACTGGAAAAGAAAATTCCAGAAAAAACCTCTCTCATTAATTTTAATAAGGTAAATTATTGAAAAAAAAGTATAGTATCTCCAAAAAATGCTTTAAAATGTAAAATACATCACAAGTATGATTTTTTTTTAGTTCCAAGAGTATAAGTTCAGTATTTGAATATCATTGTAAGTCACCACATTAAGTGATCAGAATTTATTTTTTTAAATTATATGATAATCTCAATAGAGACAGGCAGAAATTTAATTAAAGTAAACAACTATTAAGGATAATGTCAATAAGCTATGATGACATTGAATTTCCAGAATCTAATGAAAAACTAACAAAACTAACAAAAATACTTACTAATAAAAATTTAAAGCTTACTTCCTCAAATGGAGAAAAAGATAAAGATGTTCACTATCACATCTAATTAACATTGTGTTATAGTACCCAGCTGGTGAAACAAGGCAACAGTATGTATAAACATAGTATGTATGTTTAAAGGTATAGAATAACTCAGAGATACAGAGTTGGAAAAGGCATCACTTGTTTATTACAACCAGAAACAAAGTAGAACAAACCACAAATTAATGATCTTTTTGAACTCATGAGGGAACCGAGGTCACAGGGCAAAAAGCTAACCTCACATTCGAGTACCAGATACCTCCAGTTAGAAATAGAATATGGGGGCACCTGGGTGGCACAGCGGTTAAGCGTCTGCCTTCGGCTCAGGGCGTGATCCCGGCGTTATGGGATCGAGCCCCACGTCAGGCTCCTCCGCTAGGAGCCTGCTTCTTCCTCTCCCACTCCCCCTGCTTGTGTTCCCTCTCTCGCTGCCTGTCTCTATCTCTGTCAAATAAATAAATAAAATCTTTAAAAAAAAAAAAAAAAAAAGAAATAGAATATGTATTTACTTAGGGGAGACATTGGTAAATGCCATATGAACTGATAAAAATATTAATCTAGAATTTTCTTTTAATGAAATCTATTTCGGATAGAAACATATGCAGGTTAAAAATAAAAGTATGTAAAAAACAATATGCCATGTAAACACTAAGGAAAAAGAACAGGACTAGTTATATTAATTTCAGAAAAAGTAAACTTCAGGGTAGAAAAAAGGAATATTATCAAGGATAAAAAGAGACTTTACCTACTAATAAAAGGGTCAGTTCTTCAGAAACACATAACAATCTTAACAATATATACACCTAAACAATAGAGCTTCAAAACACATGAGACAAAAATCGATAGATTTAAAAGGAAAAAAAAAACCAAACAAGCATATATCCACAACTATGGATGGAAATTTTAACATTTCTTTCCCAAGTGTACAGAAAGCCAGGAAGAGAGGCTTGAATAACAATATCAACTAACTTGAACTATTCACAATTTTAGAGCACGCCACTGGACAGAATACACCTTCTTCTCAAGAGTTCAAAGACGCACGTGTAAAATTCCACTAAAACTTTGATCTGCTCCCCAAAATGAGCCTAATAAAGCACGCTTTCCTAATAACATGATATGTTCTACAAATTGTTTTCAACAAACTAGTGTCCTCACAACGGTTTAACAGTAGGAAAGTATTTTAAAAGTAGAAATGGGCAGAAAAGATGACAATGGTGTAATGTGAGACAAAAGCTATTGATAGAGATCGTCGGTTTCACTCAGAAATGATTTTTTAAAATGAAACCTCTACTGTGAGCAGATCAACCAGAAAAGAAGATGGAATAGACCCTAAACCAGGTTAAATAAGAGAGAAGCCAAATATTGGGAATCCAGAAAAGAGTTTACATTTATCAAAAAAGAGTTCTGGTTTTGATTTTTGCAATAGATTGGAAAATGAGTAAAACTTCATACTTTGGTGAAGGCTGACATAAAGGTCAATAATAAGAAAGCAGTTGTGAGAAATCAAGAGTGAATAGAGTCAAAGATATGGTAGTTACAAGTTAGATAAACAGAAAATAGCAGAGATTTTAGTGGAGGCAGAGGGAAGTTTTAGAAAAAAATGAAAAGGTTCAGGTACTTCTACAGCTATCGAGACCACTTGAGTTCGTAGAATTGTCTGCAAATTTTATAAAAACAGATTCTTTCCCTTTCACTTCAAGTCTAAGAAGAAATCTCAGATATGTACTGCTGAAAAATAATTCACAAAGAAGACAAAAAATTATCTAGGCTTAAAAGTTTTATTTGGGTATATCCAGTATTCTTTTTCCCGATCTAAATCCTTCCCAATGAATTGGATGTATTTTGATGGTAGAACAATCGTTTTCCTGGTAGAAAACTTAAGGAGGAATAATTATTTTGCCGAAAGTAATATAAACACACACACACACACACACACACACACACACGCACTGATTAATATACATAAAATATATGTAAAAATGATTACATGAGTGAACAATATTCAGCATAACATATACAGGAAAAATGACTCATTCTTTTATTCAGTAAAATATTTCTATCTTACAATTATTTACTTTGATAAGTTATATCGTTTACGCAGGGAAAACATTAATAAACAGGTAAGGGATGATTTATTTTCTCAAAATATTATGTTAATAATTACTTCCATAAGTCTCATTGTTAAATATTATAGAATTCCAAAGTGTCATGAAATACATAATTTTAGGTATTAAAAGGCTGCCAACATGCTTCTCTCTCTCTCTTTTTTTTTTTTTGCTAATTTATATCTTTCTCTAAAAAGTTTCAGCAACAATCCTTGATTCCTAGAGCGTGATTACTTGCTTTCCCTCTTGCTCCAATGAGAATTCTGGCTCCAACAACATTATACATTTACTCATTTGCTCAATTCTATAAGACTTCATAAATAGTTGTAGAATTACTTTGTGCATGCAACTATAGAACCAACTCCATTGAACTTCCATTGCCACTTAGGGTAATAAAACTTTAAATAATGTTGCTCTCACTGTAATGAAGAAAACCCTAGATACTCTAAAATATCATAATTTTCATTGAACCCATCATAACCTGAGGGCACAAAGCAATCCAATAGCTGAACTCCAGAAGGAAAAGTCCAAGAAGAGTCAGGATGTACACTTCATACCAAGTGTGATAGAATCCTGGCAGAAGAGGCACAATACACTATAAAAGTGGAGAGAAGAAATGGGCAAAATTTTAACGAAAGGCCAAATACGGGCTAGCATATCATTCTGGAATAGCTGGGGACCAGAAACAAAAGTGGAGCTATTACTCCCTCAGAAGTTTTTCCTACACACCTGTCCTGGCTTCTTACAGAAAAGAGCAGAGGCCAGAGAGAAGACTGGGAACAGCTCCATGAGTAATGGCAAGCAGGCAGGAGGTGATCAGCTGTTGTTGGGACAGAGGCACATAACACCGCTAATTTTCCTGGACTCCTCTCTTACAGGAGCTTTAAGTCACAGAGGGAGAACTAGCATAACTGCTTCCTGGACAAAGGCAAAAATAATTTGTGAAGGGGAAGGGCAGGAAAAATAAAGCCCTCTCTTCCTCAAGAAGTAGAAAACCCACGGGAGGAATAGCAAAGGTTTTTTTTTTCTTTAAGATTTTATCTATTTATTTGAGACAGAGAGCACAAGCAGGGAGAAAGGTGAGGGAGAAGCAGACTCCCCGCTAAGTGGGGAGCCCAAGGTGAGGCTTGATTCTAGGACCCTGAGATCATGACCCGAGCTGAAGGCAGCCGCTTAACTTACTGAGCCACCCAAGCGCCCAGATTTTGTTTTTAATCTCTCATTATGTATCTCCCACCCCTTATCCACATTTGTCAGTTAACACATCAGAGGCAGTATTATCAATTTAAAACACTCAAATGTAAATAACTTCAAAGGGGAAATATGCATAAACTTTTTAAGGCTAAATGTAAAAAGTAGGAAGAAATAACATTTCTATTGTTCCTTAGCTCTAATTTATACCCTGATGGAAGATAATATACTAGGCCAAGAACCTTCTTTACTTATTACCTAACTAAAATTTTAACTTATTTTCTGACATTTAGCTACAAGTTATTTATGCCACTATTTCTTGATAAATTTATTTTTTAGAATAAATGTTATTAATCTTAAAAACATGCATGTTTTAATATTTTATATTATTCAAGGGTATTCACATTTAATCTTATCTTTTATCACCATTATGCTAAAATAAAAGGTAAAATAAAACCAAATTCAAGCAACCAGTTATTTATTTTATTTTGTGGTAAAACCTAACCTAAATGATTTTGTTCCCTTCGGATTGAATGATTACCTGAAGAGGTTGTCACAGTAGAGTGGCCTCGTTGGAGTGAAACGCTGAAATAAATGTTTAAGTTCTAAACAGCTGAAGCTGTTGTATTAGAAGCTTCCAGAATAAGCTTATCTATAGTACTTCATGAATTTGTATTTAAACTCTCTTCTTTCTGTTGCCAATAAAACAGAAATGTTGAGAAGACAGAGTGCGAGCCCATAAGCCAAATGTTGACAAGAATGACATTTTTTTCTCTGATTCTATTTTTATTACTTACATGGTTTCTCCCCCAAATCATGAAAAAGCATTGTGATTCATATGTATGACTGATTCTGAATCTATAGAAACTATTTTTCCATTTAGTATAGATTTAGAAGTGAAAAAATTTTTGAGTATTTTTTTCAAGTATAATGTATTTTGTTTTTAAATATGTATTCTGAGAAGGAATAATTTTTTAAAAACCTACAGTTAATTTGATCACTATGAATATTGTAATCAGAAATGCCATCTAAAGCACTCAACTAGTCATATCATTTCTTCATCAAACTTAAGATACTTGTGTTTTCGTCTGAGCCTTTTTGATATCAGAGACACAAAAACACCCTATATATGATGTGAATAATAATTTTAAGAATTGGTTGAGACCTACAAGTTTAATTTTATACCTTTATTGGTTTGGTTACTTAGGAATTATTTGTCTTAATTCATTTTTCAAGCTTAATCAATTGTGATATGAATAAAATTTGGTTCATATAGGTCTGACATACTGAACTTCGTGTCGCAATTCACAGTAAGCCATGCTCAAAAATCCCAAGCCGACATTTAGTAATATTTCAATAACCTTTCCAGTGATGGGATATGGTTCTGGTTTATAATTCATGTTGTAGTTTTATTATTTAAAATGTTTCTAAGCACTTTGATCTCCAAACTATCTTCTAAAGTATATACAAGGTGCTTCCAGGTCATTGCACTGAAACATACACTGAACTTGTTTACATCTGTAGTTTTCGGGTCATTATTTTCACCTTTCAGCCTTCATTTACTTCATTTCAGAATTTTACATATTAGTTTCTAGACCATGCTCTAAAGAGTATTTTTGTCAGGAAAATACTATCATTTTCAGAAAATCACAAATATGGTTAGAGGTTTAAGGATAAGTTTAATGTTAAATGAATAGCTATATCCTATGACTTCAGTTTAAATTACAGCATGTGCAGTCTTTGTTAATGTCCTTTTATATTTAAATCAAAGCATTTATTTCACATTCAAAATTAGAAATGTTAATTACTAACACATTTAAGAGAAATAAAATGTAATTATTTCTTGCCCTATTGCACAAAGATTTGTTAAACGAAAAGCTCTGTTAATTTAAAAGCTATTACAAGTTATTAATCTCAATACTTACAATACTTATTGAGAATAAATTGCTTAAACCTTTAATTAAAAGTTGAATAATCACTAAAACTATGTAATTTGGAAAAGAAAGGGTCTTGAGTTCAAACACTTTTTAAATTTAATGCTAAATCTAGTTAAAATTTAGTTACACTACAATAACTTTCAGAATACTGGTTTTAAACTAACAGTTTGAGAGATGTTTAAATGATATGCTCTCTCCACTTTGACATTAAAACACTGCACACCAAAAATTTTTTAAGCTAATGGGTAGCATCACTGACATCCATGAACTTTGTTCTTTTAAACCAACAATTGCCAAAGCATAATCCCACTCGAACTAGATGCATTTCTCAATTCTTGATGGATTCTTAGTATACAATGCAGTATTTAGTCAAGTTGCAAGTCAAGAAGAAACAATCATACATAAAAAATTAACCCATGAAAAAGACCAGCAATTATGATGTAGTGGCATATTAAAAATGAATGAAGTGTTAACTAGAACTTCAAAGCAAACACACTTAACTAAGGTTGTATGTATGTATGTATGTATGTATATTTACACTCAGAAAACAAAACATCTTGCAGAAAATATTTTGCCCCCTAGTTTTGAATTTTGCACTAACAGCAGCCAGAAAAGAGAATCAGTTAACAGTAACAGAAATATCATTCACAGACGTCTGTCCACTTTGAAGAGAAACTGATATATGTTTCCTTCAAAGGAAAGTAGTGTCTTAGTATGTACCACACACACACACACACACACACACACACGCCCACACATACAGAAAAACCTTTTTTTTTTCATTTTCCATTCCATAAGTATTAATTATAACATCTGACTCCCAGATACAAAAATAAAGTGGAAGTTAGCTTCCTGGGACACAACCATGTCCTACTTGAGAGAGTGTAGGATAATAGTTGAAATCTGTACATTTAGATACTTGCAATATTCAAAGTAAACAACAACTCAGTTGCCCAAGTGTGACTGCCTTTTCCACTTAACTGTGTTTTAGCAATGAGGAATGTTTAAGATATCCAGTTCACTCTTAGACCCAGAACTAAAGCCAGAATTTAATATAATTATTGAAAATTTCAATACATTCAAGCAACCAGCTGAAAACCAGGCCCAGTACATCCACAGATTTTTCCACATCTTGGTTTCAGATCTCTGTTTTTTTTTTTTTCATGCCTTACTGGGTTAATAATTTGGTATTCTATTCGCAAATTTTTCTTGACAGTTGTAAATTCTCAGTCAAAATTTATTTAATCCTACTTCAAAAATCTATATGAAAAACGTTCAATCTAGTAAATGTTTTAGAAAGATAAAACTGAGTAATAATATAAAATGCTAGCAAATTTCAAACTTAAAGAGTGCTTTCAAATGTTATTTTTAACTAATTGTATTAGAATTTGAAATGAGATCTCTATTGATGCAATTTACAAATGATAATTATATTACAAATTTAAACATAAGGCTCATTTTAACTCCTAATGTGATGGAAATAATTACATTTACTCCCAAATTGCTTTACTTCTCAGTATCAGGCAATCTTGGGTAGGAGGATAGATGTAGAAGCAGAGGTATGGAGGCTGAAGAATATATAGGTTCTGGAAAGCTCTTAGCCATGGAGGAGTAATTTATGAACATTTGGTTTTAAGATAGTCAATAACCTTTGAATTGAGTATAGTATCTCCTACAAGTTCCTTTCACATCTTGCTAAGATAAAATAATTAATAGATTTATTATATAAGAGACTCACTGATAGGAACATAATAAAAGATAACACAAGATAGAACCTCGAATTTTCAGGAATGAAGGATGAACAAGAAAGCGGTAAGTATAGAAGACAAATTTTGTCCTCTAGGTTTTTTTTTTTTTAACTCTGTACAACTCTTTAAGGTAAAAATTATAGCATTACCTACTTTTTTTCAATATATGGTATGTAACCCATACATAAACAATAAGTTCATGATGGGACAAATGCTCTTACAAAGTTCGTATTTTCTGGATTTTATACAAATGGGCACAATACTAACATTAGGTAGTCTGTGAAAGGATAGATCTATATATGACAAGTGGGTTAAAAATAAAGAGATATACAAAAATAGCCAGTAAGTAAATGAAATGTAAGTAAGAAAAGGAAAAAAAGAAAGAAAGAAAAGTAATTTAAATCATTCAAAAGAAGTCAGGAAAGGGGAACAAATCTGCAATGTAAATAGGAAACAAAAATGATTATACATAATAATAACAAAATAATAGAGTTAAACCCAGACATATTAATAATTATATGAAATATTAATGGTCTAAATACTTGAAAAAATCAGATTTACAAATTTGAACTAAGTTATGAAAATCCAACATATCAAAATTTGTATGGTAAAATTAAAACAGAATTTAATGGAAAATATTTAGCTTTGCATGCATATATTAAAAGAGGAAAATATCTAAAATTAATGACCTAAGCCTCCACCTAGAGAAGATAGAAAAAGCATAGTAAGGTAAATCCACATATGGAGAAAAAAGGAAATAACGTTAAAAAGTGATATTAATAAAATATAAAACAAACAATGATAGAGAATATCAACAAAACCAAATCCTGACTCTCTGAAATCATCAACAAAATTGACTGGTTAGCGAAGAGGGAGAATACAGATCAACACCATCAGCAATAAAATAGATGTATCACCAAAGATCCTAATACATATTAAGGTAATAAGAAAACAAAATAAATAATTTTCTGCCAACAAATTTAATAAATAGTATGAAATTGATAAGTTTCTTGAGAAATACAACTTAAAATTGACATGAAAAGAAAGAGAAATTCTGAAGATCCTCATTTCTATTACAGAAACTGAATATGTTATCAGCATATCATAAATACCCAAGCCTATATTTTTATTACTGGTAAATGTTATCAGAGAATAAATAACATCATTGTTACAAAAATGTTTAGAAAATGCGGGGAGAATAATCACTCTATACTGTATTTTATTAGGAAAACATAACCCTAACACCAAAACTTGACAAGGATATTACAGAAAAGGAAAAGCATGGATCAGTATTTTTCATGAATATAGATATAAAATTCTTTAACAAAATATTAACAAACTGCCTCCAAAATTACATAAAAAGGATAATACATCATGAACAAGTAAGAATTATTATAGTAATGAAAGTTTTATTAAATATGTTAAAATGGCTCAGTGTCCTGTGACATATTAAGTAAATAAATGTGAAAAAACACATGAGCATTCTAATGGATGCAGAAAAATGGAAAATATCATAATTGAAAGACATGAATTTCCATATTGAATGAACACAATGGGTGCATAAGGCAATGAATAAAATTAGATTCTCTGTAAGATACCTCATGGTAAAATGTCAGATCATTGTCTTTCAGCAGAAATTCTAGGGAAAATGCAATGCTTCAAAAATTCAGAATGACTGGGCTTTTTTGAATAGAAGAGTGAAAGTAAAAAGACAGTGGCATAATGGCTCTACATTTCTCGAGGAAAATAATTTTTAACCTAGAATTTTAAATCCAACTAAATTATCCATCAAGTTTAGAGTGAAATAAAATCATTTTCAGATATGCAAAGACTTAAAATATTTGTATCTTGTTTTCTATGCAAAAGAGGCCTCTGAACGATATGCACTAACTAATGAGAAAATAAACTAGAACAGAGAAAAATATGGAATATAGGAAATAAATAGACAGAATATAGGAAAGAATTAGAGGGAATCACCAATATGATAGTGAAGAGACACCCTAGGATGAAGCATATGTGCCAGATTTGGAAGCCAACCATTCCAGATTGAAGCTATGTGACTCAAGATGCAAAATGGGTGAAGGGGAGTGAAAGGTATTAGCTTCCAGTTATGGAATGAATAAATCATGGGGATAAAGAGACCACATAGGGAATATAGTCAATGATATAATAAAGTTGTATTGGGGCAGATGATAGCTACCCATGTGGTGAACATAGCATAACATATTGAGAAGTTGAATTTAGTATGCTGTATACCAGAAATTAATATAACATTGTTTGTCAACTATACTCATATTTTTAAAAAATGCCTATATTTTGAGCATTAACAGCATAATAACTTCTATGTTTTTACCATCCGTTTTTAGAACCAACAAAACTTTTTGAAATTATATTCTACAATAATAAGGAACTAGTTCTTAATATACTTATAAACTCCAATCTTCTGTAATGAAGGAATAAAGGAAATCCAGAGACTAGACCAATAAAGGAGAAGCCGTGGGACTTAATAATCAGGAAACTCATGAAAAAAGCAAATGACCATTGGCATATATTAATACTTCATATTTTCAATCAGTAATTTTGGACATTATGCAGATATCACCCAAATACTATTAAAAAGCTTGCTAAGAATCTTTTTGCCCAATTCTCCTCATCTGAAGTAATCATTTTGTACTATGGCAGCTACCAAAATTACTTTAATATTATTTGATTTTTTAAAATTGTGCACATGATTTGCTTTGATTAAAATGAATATTCATTGAAGGTAATTTCAGATCATTCTTTAGAAGGGGTTTGCTTGAATGACTTAAAAGCTGGATTTTAAGGCTAAGGTAACTTTCTATGATTGTATTTCCTTCAGAATACCCATTCCCCCTCTAATTAGGAGTTGGTAGGTTTTGGTAAGGCAGAAGTGATTCAGGAATTTAGTATTTTCAGTCTTGCCCTGCTGTTTAAGCTATCCTACTCTCTTGAATACTGTTAAATGATATTTTATAATCTGTTTGCTCCATGTAGTAGTATTGGAATATCTATAAATTAGGGCATTTCCAACAATTTTTCCTTCTGTCTGTGGGACTTACTTTTTTAACCCTGATAATGCTTTCTTTAAATATAAATATAAATATAAATATAAATATAAATATAAATATAAATGATATAAATATATTACTAACCCTGATAATACTTTCTTTATATTTACTTTATTTTTTCTGCTTTCTCTTTGCCATCTTTTTCTTCCTCCAACCCCTGCCTGACAACCAGCTACATATTTATTTTCTGCCAATTCTGTTTGCACTTGCCCAGAATACTTTCTACTACGTTTTCCCCCTTTATACCATCTAATATCTTTTTCTTTGCATCTTCTTTTCTTCCTCTACATTGGGGATTTTTAACATAAGTTGCAAGAGCCCCTAAGCTTGGATGGGCTTCAGCAGACCCAGGAGCAGGCTGAAAGGGTGCATTTTACCTGTGTTGAATGTGCTCCCCCTATCCCCCCTCCCCCCCACAGCAGCAAGTCTCTAAAGTCTTAAAGAAGTAAATGAATAATCAGGAAATTATCAAGAAAATTTCTATAATCCGTCTCACGTTTTCCATTAGGTTTCCTTGTAGTTTCTATGCATTCTCCTGTGCACAGCAAACTACTAGTGAAGTACTACAGTCCCTCCTCCTGTTTTCATTTTCAGACATTCTCTTTCTACTTTCATCCATTTAAAGATGAAATGCTTTCCCTTAACAAATTTCATTTTAACAGTAAGAGAGAAATAGCTTCCTGGAGGTGCCATATGGGAGGAACAAAACAAAGCAAAAAAAAACAAAAACAAAACCAATGCACAAACACAAAGGTTGAAGATCTTGTACTTGCTGATTCTCAGGGACAGGAACTTCTAACCATTATTTGCTGTATCCATGTAATAAGGATTAAAAAAAAGACCCTACTGTTTTCCAATTGATTTAAAGGAAAACACAAATCTTACCACTTTTAACCCACTACTGTAGACTAACTTAAGATGTCAAAACATCTAAGAGAAGGATAGCCATTCTTCCACACTTTCTCTGAAATAGACAATTATTGTGGACATTTTCTCCCCTCATTTCTCCAGGCATTTTCTCTCCCTGGATATTTTTCCTCAACGCATTTTAAATCTAATAAACTACCATTAATTTACTAAAAGGCAACTTAGATGCAGTCTTTAATATGAGATTTTTCTTCACTTAAGTGTACTCTGATGTCTGCTTTTCCAGGTATATACACAATACTTTATCATGGTTATGTGCACCTTTTGGCAGGGACTGCATCTAATTGCTCTCTATATATCCCCATATCATAAGTGTAGACTGTCCATAGGTACTCAAAATGTGTAGAATAATTGAATAGACATAAATTAATAAGTAAAATTCAAGTCAAAAATATTTATTTGCATTTCATAGTCACTCAAATATTAAAGTCAATTAATTCTTTTTATAAGTTGCATTATCTGAATTGCCTGATATAGATCAATCTAAAAATAAAAGGGTTTCTTAAATTACATGCCAAATCATGGTAAAAGGTGTTCTAGAAGAAAAACACACACAGCATATTAAAACCTTCTGATAATCCTTCAGTAAATAAATTCAATTTCCTTAATTTAGCATTTCCACAGACATTAACTTTCAGGATCCTTATTATATTTTAATTACCCCAGAAGAGAAGTATTCCATAGAAAACATTAAACCATTTGGGGAAATCATGGACTAGATAATAAATATTCCATTTCATTTGAGCTACAGAGATAACATAATTAAAAATAAAATCCTGAATATCATTTTATTCTAATAGCCTCATTTTTTAAAAATGCAAAATGCAAACATGCTAACCATACAAAAATATTACAAAACAAAAAATTTTTAAAACTGCAAAACTCCACACCTAACCCATGCTTAAAGAAAAACAGATAAAGATACTAGAAATAATATTTGTAATCATTTGCCTTTAAAATGGTTAGTACAGAGAAGCTGAGTCTTCTTTTTCATTCAAAAATTTTATCTTGACTTCAAGGTGTTAAATTGGAAGTGTCAACACATGACAAGTAAGAGTCATTTAGAAGAGGAGTGATACACACCCCATGATATGTGGGAAAAATTAAACATCCTTGAAAAGAGCCTTAGATTGAACTTAATATAATGATAACTAAATAGAAAAGGGAAACAAAAGAAATCTATATTAGTATTGTGAAATAGCAATAGAGTAATTCCACTGAAAGGCATACTTTACTGGGAAGGAGAGAACTTCATCATGATACTTGGCTTTGTTAATTCAAAAAAGCAAAACATAAAAATGAATTTTATTGTGAGAATGCTGCATAATGGAGCCAACCTGGAAAATAAATGTATCACAATGTCACACACAGGATGCAAAAAGAAGTTGCTCTAATGTTGGCCATCAGATTTTTATATGCCTTCCCACAGTTTTTGGGAATTGACCTTCGGAGACTCCATCTGCCTTCTGCTGCTAGTTATGGGCAAACTGCTGGCAAGGCACTATCAGTGCTCCTTCTGAAAAATCAGCAATGACAGTCTTTCCCTAGTCTTGCCTGTGCTCATTATCCATGTCTGCAAAACTAAACCACTTAATACAAATAAAATGTCTTCTCATGTTTAGACATTTAGGAAGTGCACATTAGCTATAGACTAGAAATCGTCCCCAGGGAAAATGTTTTCTCTTGTAAAAACACAATAGACAATTGGGTGGTTCTGATTTCTGTGGGATTTGAAAATGGGTATTGTGCTGCTATCTCTTTAGATTGCAGTTTATTGGAAAGAGCAGACTCTCTGGAGTAAGGCTTTGTTTACTGCTGAGGACCTCTACTTGCAGGCTATGCACGTCAGAGAATTATGAAATATACCTAAAATGCAGTTGTCTGCCTCATTTGAAAATCAAGCTCAAGATAGCTATTAAACTGTAATCATTTAAAGAGTATGCAGGTTAAGTGTATGTATGGTACATACCATGGAGCTGAGACTGAGGAAATGGCTAAAATGTTTCCTTTCTCCTCCTGTTTAAAATTACGAACACAATCTCTCCTTTTTGTGGAAGTCATTTGCTTTCTGGTCCTCATTAATCAACCAGTCTATACCCACAATTATTCCGAAGATATTCCATACAAAATTAATCACATGCACACATGCACATATACACACATGTGTGCACACACAAATACACACATATTCACATACTGAAGCAAGCAATATGAAGTTGTTATTCTTATTCTCGGCTGTGTTAGAAATGGGTAGTGATACGGACAGTACAGACAGGGGAAAAGTGTATGTTTTCTTACAGACCATTAGCCTGTGTCTTTGGAAACGTTCTGCTACCATTACAATCACACTACTGATCAGTCAGGGAAAAGGATGATGTTCAGTCTAGAAAATCACTAACATAGATCAGTGTGACCAGGAGGTAAGCAGTCTCCGAAACTTGACACACTGAACCATTTAATTAAATGAAAACAAAGTAGGACTGTTTAATAAGAACTTGGCTCACTCAATTGTCGGATGCTTAGAGAAGAATAGATGTTCTTTACTGAAATCTAAAGATATGAGTATATTTTCAGCCAAAATTCTTTATCCTAAGTAAAGAGAACTTCATAGAATAATAAACAGAAAGCATTATTAAAATCACAATGGTGCTGTCAGAAGTCCTAATTTGGGGGAACACAGGAAATTTTCTTTTAGGAATATACCTTTAATGATCTTTCTTTCAGAATCATGACTAGTGAAGGGCATATTAGTTTTTTTTTTTTTTAAAGATTTTATTTATTTATTCGACAGAGATAGAGACAGCCAGCGAGAGAGGGAACACAAGCAGGGGGAGTGGGAGAGGAAGAAGCAGGCTCATAGCGGAGGAGCCTGATGTGGGGCTCGATCCCAGAACGCTGGGATCACGCCCTGAGCCGAAGGCAGACGCTTAACCGCTGTGCCACCCAGGCCCCCCGGCATATTAGGTTTTTAAACATGTATGTTCAGGGTATATATGTATCTAAATGTTAATGCATTTGTCCTACACAATGCCTGGGTAAAATGAAAAGTCTGTAACGATTGCTCAGAGAGAGCTCTGTCATAGAGTAAGAATGCACAGACAAGTTAATTCATTTTGTTTCCTTTTAAACTTATGACAATGTATCCAAGAAGCCATATTTACTTAGGTGTTGCTTATGAAAGTACAAAAGTAAAAGAAAGACCACAACACAATTTTCTCATTTTATCTGATGAAATATCAAGTATATGTGCTATGGAAATATTATCTCATAGGTATATAAAGGAACTAAAATCGCTTTTATATCTAGCCACAAATGCTAGAGAGATTTGATAAAACTCTGTAGAGTAGGCTTACAAATGCTTGTATAGCTTATGCATGCAAAATATTGGAAAATTTAACTCTGAAGGATGTAATTTTAAGCACGTTATAAACACACTTTGTAAAATGTAACTGCTGTATCACTGTTTTACATGTAGTCATTAGGATCTGAGTGCCGTAAAGATTTGAAGTCCACAATCTTCGGTCATAAACAGGCTGTATCCTGAAAGTAGAAGTATTTCAAAATATGCCACCAACAAAATTATAATATAATTAATTATACATTTTGTGTCTGAAAGTCTTGTGTTGTATAGTATTGAAGAATAATTTTGTGTAAATTAAAACGTATTTGAATATTTTTACAATCATAGATTCCTAGTCCAGCTGGAAGTCCAAATATGTGTAATAGTCTTTGATTCTTCCTGCTCTCAGAAAATATCCACACATCCTATTGTTACTACTATCAAAATATATCTAAAATCTTACCAAGTTCATTGCTACCATCCTGGACGAAAGTACCATCATCCTTTGGCTGAGTTATTCCAGTATTCCAAACTGTATTGTTAAGATTTGTTGTGATAACAAACAATCTTCCAAACCTCAGTGATTTTTCAACAACAAAAATTCATTCTTGTTTCTATTCCATAGGTGGTTAGGGATATCTGGAGCTCTACTGGAATCTGCAGAACTTTCTGCACCTAGCTTAGCTTACTGTGATATAGTTGGGTTTGGGCTTCATCTTCTTTTATTCTAGAATTAAGAAAGATGTCTGTGACATGCGGGCCTCATGGCGGATGACAAATTGCCCAAGGGCAGAGTAAAGGGGTGTAAGTCTAAGTACACACGGGAGCATTTAAAGCTTCTATTTAAATATGGCAAAGATCACATCTGTTTATGTTTCATTGATCAAAGCAGGTCTATTTCCAAACCCACAGTCAATGTAAATGGGGAAATATATATTTTACTTATAAGAAGAAATTATAAAAGCAGCTAGTAATCAAATAAATGTGAACAAACGATATGATCAATCATTTCTCCATAACAATAACTCTTCACTTACCCTTATTATAGTTGAGGGTTTTTTTTTTCTTATCTCAAAATGGTATCCAAATGATCCATTAAAGTAGAAGTCAGATTATATCACTCTTCTGCATAAAATTTCCCAGTGGCCTCTCACTTAATTACAAGTGAAATAGGAAGTCATTACAATGTCTTGTCTTATCTCCTATTTCTCCTACCTTTGCTCCTTTTGCAAAAAAAATAAATAAATAAATAAAAATCCTCCTTGCCATTTTTGGAATGCAGCAGGCACATTCTATCTCACTGCCATTGCAATTGCCCAAATGTTTTCATGGCTTCTTCTCTCATCTCCCTCAGGTCTTTATTTAAATATCTACTTTTCAGTGAGAGCTGTATTCACCATTTTATTTGAAATTTTATTACTCTGCCAGTGTTATCTTAGCTCAACTTGTAACTTTTTTCTTCTAAAAAAAAAAAAAAAGGACTTTTGGGGGGTAATATGCCATGAATCACTCCTCTAGAGGAAGATAGAAACCTGTTAACGGTCTCACCAAAAGAAGTTCAAGGGGGTAGTTGTAGGTCTCCAGGCCAAAACTGGCATGTGCTTATCAGGGAAACCTGAGTGGACGTTGGGCAAAGGCAGATGATGAAAACTGCATTAAAATTATTTTATGTCGAATCAAATAGTTTCAATTCCTCTCTTACTGCAAGAATATTTTGGAAAAATGTGTATCTTTTGAAAATTAGAAGTGTAATAAAAGTAGAAAATTTCAGTAAGTGACTTTTAAACTTTTTTTTTGAAATATGTTTGAGAATACATAACACTAACTCTACAGCCTAAGTCGCTTAAATTATGCAATGCCTCCTTAGCACTGAGTCAACAGAACACAAGGTCAGTTCAGTTCTTACATCAGCCCAGACTGCTTTGCTAGTTTATGGGCCCGCTAGGCTTAGATGTGTCACACTCCCAGGGAGAGCACCCCCTCCCTGAACCTGGCCTCATTCCTCAGAGGGCTGGGAAGTGGGAGGGAATGGTGAAGTCAGCGGGGCTAGTGTTACAATGGTGAGGAAAGAGATAAGAAAGATACAATGAAAGCTTCTTTATTTCAGATGCAAAGCAGCAAGTAAAGTGAGTACTCCAAGTTGGAGGCAAGCATTTTGCTGTGAGAGCAAATGTGTTGGGACACATATGAAACTCTTTCAAACAGTAAGCTGGTTTATGTAATTCAATCAATCAAAATTACTTGTCTTAAGTAGCAACAAGTCACAATTGAGGAGCATCAAAGATGACTAGTCACTGATGAGTGATATTCCAAAAAGCAGTCATCAATGCTGATGACTTTGTTTGTTCCTAACTTTGTCCTTGCTTGCATGTCTCTTGTACTTTACAGAGTCAGGGCTTCTAGCTTTTCACTGACTATCCATATCTTGTAACTTAGAAGGTCTCTTGAAACAACATTTAGGGTCAAGATTTTTTACATTCTCAATTTTAATGTCTTTGAACACAAGGGTAAAGTCTGTATTTATTCACTATTATATTCTCAGCATCTAACAGAAAATATTCAATAACTATATAATAAAAGAATAAATTTTTAAAAAGAAACACAGATAACCAAGAAAAGCATATGGTACCAGACAGTACAATAACTAAACCCAGTAGTCAAAGAATTGCTTTGAAAGCAACCAATGACTAATTCAGAGCTCTCCTATCAAAATAGATACTACAGCATAGTGTTTCCTCAAAGTGTAAAGAACCCTTATTCCTTAAAAGGGTGATAGGTGTCACACACACACACACACACACACACACACACACACACACACAAAACGCTCCATGGTTGTAATAATGAAGCGAAGCTAAATAAAATTCAATAAAATGTGGGGGGAAAAGTAGTGAATGACTGATAAAATGAAAAGGATAAGTGAACTTACCCTTTTCTTTATTCCTAGGAACCTTTTAACTAAATGATTAAAATAATTCCAGATGAATTGTTACTACCTGGTACATTTTCATATGGCATCTATCACCCAATAACATATATACTTCCAAGTGTCCCCTTTACTGCATTTAACCAAAAGAATGAGTAAAGTGGGAATTACATTCATAAACCATTATAATCTCAGGGGAGACACTTTTTCTTTTTTTAAATGCTGTGCATAACACATCATGCTCACTGGTAGCTAAGAAGAGCATCATAGACAAAGATACACACATGAAAGGCAAAACCAGTTACTACTGTTCTGAATTTTTGTCAATGTGTCTCACTAATGTAACTACAAAAAGAAATGCAAAACTCCAAATGTCACCTTAAAGTGAATCCTTGGGAAAAACTACAGTGGTGACTGGGATGGTGGTCAGAGAAAGGGTGGTGGTGAGCATCTGTGCGTGTGTGTGTGTGTGTGTGTGTGTGTGCACGTGCGCCTGGGTGTATTTTGTGCTTGTCTGCACAACCAAAACACAGCATCCTGCATCTTCTCAACCTTAAAATTAAAATCATTTATTATAAAAGCAGATTTTTACAATCACAGTCTAATAAAAAAGAAACCCTTCTTTGTCCTATAGTCAAGTTCTCTCAAGTAGAAGGCCGGGATTCTAACAAGAATGAATATAGTAAGATATCTGTGAATTTCCAAAGATTAACTTGAAATTTCTTTTGCATCCTCTAGCCTTGCTCAGTAACTGTTTTGTTAACACACTGTCTGCTGAGTCCTGATGACTCCCAGTAACTGGAATATGTTGTTAACTGAACTGCTGGAAATACTAGTGCTTGCAGCTAATGCATTCTCAGAGCTGCACAGTATGAACACAGCGGGTGTAAAGTAAAAGCAATAATAAAAAATTGAACAGACCTTAAGTGCTATGATTATTACTGTAGGCCAGTTTTTATCACCCCTTTTGAAAGTCTACTTCTTGAATTCCCTGCGCCTAAAAGTATTGATAGCAATATTAGCCTATTTTCTTTCTTCGTGATGGGAACCACATACCATATTTTTTAAAAGAAAGTAATATTTGTATGGACTCTCCATACAGGGTGGACTATTAACCCTAAGAATGAAATTATTTAAAGATACTGAAAAATTCCTTCAAATAATCTTATAACTGAGTAGCAAAATTCAATACGGTGATGGCTGAGATTTTTAACATTAACTTTCCTCCAGAGAATGTGAACCCATTGATCAGTTTTGCATGCTTACATAGTAAAAAGAAGACAAGAGCTTGTTTTAGAGATAAAAAGTCCAAGTGGCAGAAACGTTTTGCATTGACTGTTAGTAGAATAATGATAATTAAATTCTAATTTCAGCAGTCTAATAGTTAGGCAAGATTGTGTTTTGAAATTAAATCTATCTCTATATCTCCCTAGATAGATACAGATAGATTTAGATGTAGTTGTTGAGATAACGACAGAAACAGAGATAGATATACGCCACCTGGATACAAAGGTGAATTTATATGAGTCAAATTATTCCAAGTGAATAATGCATTTTACTTATTTATAGAAAAACTGTTTTCATGGATTAATGGTAAAATCTTTGTCTCCTTTAGCAATGTATAAAAGATGAAGACTTTAAAACTAGTAGGAAATGAAAATTCTATCTATGTCTGAAATATTTTACAAAAGGATGTCTTTCCTGAAACATCATACATTCATATGACTATAATCATTGTGTATACCCTGCCTCTCATCCATCAGCACTTTTTGTCTGCTGTAACTTTATAATATATTGAGACCACTTTGTAGTGTATACTGATGTTGAATCATAGTGCTACACACCTGACTCTTATATGTTACACACCCTACACTTATATGTTACACACCCATTTGACCTCAATGAAAAAGTTCTCCACTAAATATTATTTAAGCCAAATATATATGTTACTTATAACTAAATCACTTCTCACCCCTCTATTACCACCATACTAGTCCAAGCAAGCATGCAACCGCCTCTCACCGTGATCTCTTATATGAATTACTGCCAAAGCTCCCAAACTGATCTACTGTTCTTACACCATACTGGTCTATTCCAACAGAGCATCCATTGTGATGCCATTTGATTAGCTTTGATCTCAAAACATCTCAGTGCTACTTATCCTCGTTAAAGTGAAGCCTAGGTTTTTACTCTCTACAAGGCACTGCATGATCTCTTCTCTGCCCTATTACATATCTGATCTTATTTCTAAATATTTGTCCTTTTGATCACTGTGTCCAGGCACACCCACCTCTTTGCTATTCCTCAAATATGCCAGTCACAGTCCTACCTCAAGACTTGCTATTCACTCTGGTTGGGGTGTTCTTCTTCCTGATAACAGTTTTGCTGTTTTTTTGTTTTTTCAAGGTTGTTTTTCCTGTATCATTATCTAAGTGTAGCTTCTCCTACTGACTCTATTTAAAAATCCACTCTTTCACTATTTCCTTATCTTCTTCCTTACTTTCTTTTTAGCACTAATAAGTGCTATTATATTGTTTATTATATATTTTCCCAAATAAAATGTAAGGAATATATTTTTGTATGTTCTGTTTACTGGTTTATTCCAGGGTCTAGTATAGTGTATGGCACATGGAAAGCAGATGGTCAATAAATATTAATTTAATATTTTTCTTACATATGGAAAATAAATTTTGTTATATATAAGATTTTAGAAATACAGAAATCTTAGATATACCTTTTTCTAGTATTCTTATTTATGGAGAGAACATTGAAAAACTTTGAGTTTTTTTTTTTTTCAAAATCTACAGTTAATTAAAGTCAGAACCTGAAATGGAAGTTAAGATTTTTCTGTTATTCGTCAAGTGATTATATGCCTTTATATATCACTAATGCCAAGATATGAATTATAAATTTTAATGGGTAAAATATGTATTATAAATTTTAAAGAACAAAATGACTTCAAGAAAAAATAAGCATAAAGAACTAATACTCCTAAGAAATTATGAAATCTCAGTTATTGATACATTAAAGTTATTTATAATTAGAATAGAAAAAGATCTAGAGGTCATAGGATATCCCAAGTCAATTATGAATTAGAAACACTACAATGTGAGTGAAAAAAACATACAGTAAGAGCATGCATTATACTGGGAAATACTATAATTGAAAAATGATCATCTCATTATACTCAACACTAGTCAAACCCTTATTAGAATAATATCTCCACCTCTGAGCTCAGGAGCAAAATGGAGATGTGGTCAAATTGAAGTATGCTCAGTTGAGAGCCACAAAGATAATTAAAGTGCTGGGAAATTTGGCCTCTGAGGATAGGTTAGAATAACTTGGATATTGAAACTGAATTAAGGGTAGTTGAGGGGATACTGGATAATAGTTACCAAATGTAAAAATCGTTATATTTTAAAGAAAGGGAGCCAACTGTCAGTTTCTCTGTTGGGGATTAAGAAAGGGGTCAATGATATTTCTCTGCAGCATACTGAAATTAGGTTAACTGTAATGAAACTTTATATGGAAAAATTATTAAATAGGAAGATGTTACTGAGGAAATATTTTCATCTGGTAGTCTAAAATTACCAGGGCTTCTTGGGGCGTCTGGGTAGCGCAGTCGTTAGGCGGCTGCCTTCGGCTCAGGGCGTGATCCTGGCGTTATGGGATCGAGCCCCACATCAGGCTATTCCGCTGGGAGCCTGCTTCTTCCTCTCCCACTCCCCCTGCTTGTGTTCCCTCTCTTGCTGGCTGTCTCTGTCAAATAAATAAATAAAATCTTAAAAAAAAAAGAATAAATAAATAAAATTGCCATGGCTTTTCAAAGTTCAAGATTGATTAAATATGCCCTTTGATGTGGGTATGGATAAAGTAACAAAGCAAATTCTCTTCTGGTTATTTCATATCTGGTACTCATTAATTGCTCCTATTCTTCTTTAAATAATGTTTGATTATAATTTAATTGTAATTTCATTCTGCACAGATATCTTGGTCACTTTCTCGGTAATCAAATTTTCATATCACTGAATAATGTTTGGGTACAAAAGTTATGAGATTCTCATAATGACTAATACATGAAAGCTATTTATTAATAACTAGACTCTTGCAGTATCTTCCTAAATTTCTTTACCCTACCCCCTCAAGGAGGTCCTCTCTTATTCAATTGCATCCTACATTCTTGCAGAGAAATTAATTCCTTCTTCTAGCATAGCTCTGGTCATGATAATAATTTTTTGCTTAAAAAATCAAGTGTGCATAGACTATTAGCATATCTCTATGGTCAGGCAAATGAAAGCTCTACTTATCTCTTGAAATTTAATTCTGGTATAATACATCACTTAATGTTGAATGCCACTATCCTTTGATAAACTGTCTTACAGGTTATACAGACATGTTTCTCCTTTACGAAATTTTATAGACTGCATTTTGAAAGGGCAGAATTTAATCCACCTTATGATTGATCATCTTGTATTCCTTGTCTTCTCAGCCACCTGATCTACACTTCAAAACATCATACAGATGTGTATGTCCTCACAGAGACATCTCTGCAACTCTGGTTGAATGAATCCCATAGTCCTCTGGAAAGGAGTATGATTGACAGTAACCTCTAACCCTCTGCTCTCTGTATGTCCCTAGATGTAGCAATTGCCTATGCATTCTGTCATTTGGCCTTAGAGAGAAACAGCTCATCAACAACCTTTGGAAATATTGTTTCCCCAGCAACAACAGATTGCTTTTCTTTAAAGACTTTTCCAATTTTCTCTTTCCAAAATCTACTCCATTTTGCTTCATGGCTTCCTAGTAAGGAGCAATATGTAAAGAGCATTGTTTTTCAGCAAAAATTCCATTTTTAGTAGTAAAATACTTAAAATTTCCTTTCACTGGAGCACCTGGGTGGCTTAGTTGGTTAAGCGTCTGCCTTTGGCTCAGCTCATGATCCCAGGGTCCTGGGATTGACCCAGCGTTGGGTTCCCTGCTCAGCGGGGAAGCCTGTTTCTGTCTCTCCTCCTCGCTTGTGCTATCTCTGTCTCTCTCAAATAAATAAATAAAATCTTAAGAAAAGATAAATAAAATAAAATTTCTTTTCATTATTTAAAGTAGATATTCCTATCATAAAAATACTCAAAATGGATTTTCATTAGATAAAATGAGAAAATAAAAAGTGGTTTAGAAATTATTCACAATTTTATCACCTAGAGATATTAAAATGTGAGATTTCTTTTTTGAGAAAACAATTATACAATAACAATACCATTTAAAATAAATGGTTTACAAAAGTTCATTTTAGGGCACCTGGGTGGCTCAGTGGGTTAAGCATCTGCCTCCAGCTCAGGTCATGATTCCAGAGTCCCAGAATCAAGCCCCACATCAGACTCCCAGGGAGTCTCCTTCTCCCTCTGCCCCTCACCCTTCTGATGTTCTCTTTCACTCTTTCTGTCTCTATCTCAAATAAATAGATGAAATCTTTTTTTAAAAAGTTCATTTTAACTGAAATGAGATAATTTTTCAAATATTCTTTATAATTTCATCTCCAGTATTTAATATATACTGAATATCTTTCCACATCATTGAGTTCAAGTTATTCTGTTTTAAAAGCTACATAATATTCCACTGTTGGTGTAAGGCTGCCATGCGTGGTTGTGCAGGGTTTTAACTGATCAAAGGTCCTTGCTTGAGGATATACCATAAGGCTGAAATTTAGTCCACACTGCATTTACCCAGCTCTACTAATCACTTGTGCTTGCTCAGAGGAATTGTCCTTTTTAAATTAACACAATTTGTCCATATGGGTAGCAATGCCCTGTAGTTTTAAAGATTTATTTATTTATTTTAGAGAGAGAGTTAGAGTGAGCAAGGGGAGGGGCATAGGATGAGGGAGAGACAGAATCTCAAGCACACTTCCCACTGAGCACAGAGCCTATGAGGGGCTGGATCTCAGGACCCTGAGATCATGACCTGAGCTAAAACCAAGAGTCAGTCACTCAACCAACTGAGCCATGCAGGTGCCCCAGTCCTGTAGTTTTAAATTAAAAGTTTTATGAATACAAATGTGCACACTCACAGTGGTCCCCCCAAAATTACTCAAATATTTTTACTAGGATCAATATTTAATATCCACATGGTTATGATTACATACATCTCATTCATTATTAAAGTGATATTTTACATTTCCAATTAATTTCCTTTTCCATTTGACTTTTTCACTTCACTTAATAATCATTCTATCTATTTGTTTACATGTGGTTAAATGTTACTTGTTGTTAATTTTTCCCACAACTCCCCTCCAGAAGTGTCACTATAATTGCACTATGGTCACATATCACATGATTCATTGTTTTAATTTTTTTTTCTTTTCTTTTCTTTTTTTTTTTAGATAAATACTTCTTGAAGTTCTTTCTTTTCCTTTTCCAGTCTGGAGTCTGTTCTTTAATCCTGAGGGATAGCCATTATTTTGTCACCTTGGGATCTCCATTCAGCCTCATCATAGGGTTTTCTACCAATTCTTTCCTGCATCGGATCCCTGTTTCTTTTCATTTTCCCTTATTCTTGATTTATGGTTTTAATCCTAATGGACCATAAATTAGAATATGCCTAGGAAAATGAATTGAAACAAGTAAACTTCTTGAGGTCTTGGATGTCTGTAAATAAAACAATAATTGTAGCTAACACTTATTAAGAACTTCCTAGATAAGGAATATATTCAATGGTGTTATAACAACATTATATGATGACAGATGGTAGCTACACTTGCAGTGAAAATAGCATGATGTATGAGCTGTCAAATCACTATGATGTACACCTGAAACTATGTAACATAGTGTGTCAACTGTACTCCAATTAAAAAAGAAAAACTTCCTAGATGTCTGACAGCTCTTTGCGTTTTTTATTGATTTTTAAAAAGATTTTATTTATTTGAGAGAGAAAGAGAGAATATGAGTGGAGGGAGGGACAAAAGGATAAGCAGACTCCCCACCGAGCACAGAGCCCAATGCGGGGTTTGATCCCAGGACTCCGAGATCATGCCCTGAGCCAAAGTCAGGCACTTAAGTGATTGAGCCACCCAGGCACCCCTGCATTTTGTGTTCTGTTTGTTTGTTTTGTTTTGCTGTTTGTGTTTTATACTCATTTATTTAGTCCTCCAAACAACTTATTTCCTGGGGGGAAAAAAAAGAAATTTAAGAAACTTAAATTTAAACCTTAGGTCATGGAGAAAGTTGCCATACCTGCATATAAATGCCAGAAATCAGGCCGTAGAGTCTGTTGTCTTCACCCCTGTACTATACAATGACACAATAGCATTATTCTACCACCACATGTAACAAATAATTAAACTTGTAGATAATAGTTGGCTTCTAGTGTACTGATACGTTTTTTCTCCTTTTGCATTATTATCCCTTCTATTGTTTAAATATTGGATATCTTTGGTGTACCTGGGTGGCTCTGTCATTAAGCATCTGCCTTCAGCTGAGATCATGATCCCAGGGTCCTGGGATCGAGCCCACATCAGCGGGAAGACTGCTTCTCCTAGTCCCCCTGCTTGTGTTCCGTCTCTCGCTATGTCTCTCTGTCAAATGCATGAATAAAATCTTAAAAATAAATAAATAAATAAATAAATAAATAAATAAATAAATAAATAAATAAATAAAAAATATTGGTTTCTTCAACAGGGCACTTAATTTTTTCTCCCCCTCAGGTATTTTCAATTTCTGTTATGGAAGATTTTGCTAACTTTCCAACACTTTTATTGCAGTTTTAATTTTTCTTAACTTATTTTAATTTTCAAGAACTTTTTTCCTTTTGTTTTCAGCTCCTTCTTGATTCATGAACACTCAAACATTCCTCATTTTTGTTTATGTTGGGTGCTGGGCTTCTGTGTATGGTGATCAAGACGACCTGTTTCTTGAGGGAACTTCTACTATCAAAGCCTGTACATCTCCCAGTTCTCCTAAAGAGGAATTACTTAATAATAATTAGTAATAATAAATAACAGTTATTTAATAATAATAATATAGCCTGCCCACAGGCTATAGACCTGGCAGCCAATGTTCTCAGAGCTGAGCGGGAGAAGTGGTTTTACTATTTTCTGTATGGGCTTTCACAGAGCCCTGGCTTGCCACCTAGTATTTCCATCCTTTCTCTGCCTTCCCCCACGTCCAGGGTCCTGTGTGGTTCAGCCTCTATAGACAACTAATTCAATGCAGGTTATTCTTTCGTTTATAGATTTTCCAAACAATCCTCCTTTTCATCAGCCCCATAAGCACCATACTTTCAGAGGGGCTTCCAATATTTTGTTTCTGTGAGTCAAATGTACTTCTTTCTGAGTTCTCCCTAGTGCTACATCAGAGTGCCCTCTGTCCTCATGCTAATCCATTATCTGTTTCTCATTTTCCAAAATTTATTGCTGCTTCCCTTTCTCCACGTTTTGATCTATGGATGCAAGTACACATCTTTATACCTTTTCTGACATTTTAGTGTGATTTGGAGAACAAGTGGATGTACTGTATGTTTGCTCCAGCAAGTTTATCAGAAGTTGGTCTTCATTCATAAAATGAAACCCAAGACCTCTAAGTTACTACTGGAACTGGTTATTATCTAATATCCTTAGCTAAGAGGCACATGGGCCTTGTGGACCTAATGGTCTTCGTAAATTCATGTTTGTCCTGTTCTTGATATGCCACTGCCAGCGTCATTCTGACATGATCCACCCAACTGTCTTATTAGTATTTATGAACATACCAATGACTTTCTTCTCTTTTTTCCTCTTTTACTAACATATGAATTAGCTTGATCTTTCCATAAATACTTTATTTAGGCTTAAGATAATAAAAATAATTAAAAAAACTGAAAGTAGTGTATATGTAGAGATCATGCTTGCAAGGCGCTATCTCAATCACATGGGCAAAAGATAAAAAAAAAAAGACATGCAGAAATTACTGACTCCTTCTCTTATGCCCTCCCTTCTCCCTTTTCCACATATGGACTTCAGTTTTGAGAACACTGTCATCCACAAACAGAGATGACTTTTAGAATACATCTATATATCTATGTATTATTTGTTCACATGGAATAGTTCACTTTAAATGCTTTAAAAATCTTTGTCTTCCCTTGCCCTCACAACATTTATTTATTCTTTTCTTCTTATATTTGCAGTAAGTCTGCTTTCCTCTGATGAATTTCTTTCCTTTAAGAATTTTCCTGAGTGTCTGATGTCTGTGTAAATCAAACTTCTGTAAAGTTCTAAAAGTGAAGACAATTCCTTCTTCCTTCAGTATCAGATTTTATATAGCATGCGTAATGTCTTTTGCATATAACAGAGGTCGAAGAAAAACTTCATCAATAAAATCATTTTTCACATTTTGCCAACAATATGTTGAGATGAAAAACTGGTGATGCAGAAAATGTTAAGACTATCAACATTTTTCCTCATCTTCAACTTCAATGGCAGGTGCTTATTTTGACATTGTCTATGTCATTTTCCTTGAAGCCAGTAGAATACACTATCATTTTAAATATTAATAAACGTCGTTGTTTATCGAAAATGATCAGAGGACAGGGACAAATTCTGAAAATATGCATGTAATTTCAGAGAAAGGGTAATATAACTCAGAGGTAGCAGGAAAAATTTAAAATGTGAGAGCAGAACAAGCAGAGAAAAATAATTATCAAACCAGCAGAAGCAACTTTAAGAACACAGAAATAAAGTGAAGATATCCTGGAAAGGGAGTCAGGAAGATAGCTTGATGATGAAAAACTTACATGAGCGTATGATTTACCAGAGACATGTTAGGGTTAGGCAAAAAGAGATGATTATGACAGTAGTTCAAATGAGCATTTCAGCCTATTTAAGTGGTCTGCTAATTACATAAAACATAACTGCTACTCTCTTCTGTTTTGTTCCAGGCAATGTTATTAACTGCAAAACAATTTCTTAACATTTTTGAGAAATAAATTTGAGATTTCAAGTTTTGTTGTTATAAGATCTAAGTGTAACAGTGGCTTCATTGCTTAATCTAAATATAGAATGAAAATGTGCTTCCTGTATTTTGGCAAAATATTTGTTTTATATACATCCAGGACTGACTTCCTGAAAAATTAGACACTGATGAGGATTTACCTTCCTAAGAAATAAATAAGCTTTCCAATCATATTGAATAGAAGCATGTAATTTGAAATCACTAGAAACAACAGCATGAACCAAGTTACCCATGGTATATGTGAGATAAAATAAATGCTACAATTGTAATCTTCACTTGGAAAAATTGTGTAGGAACATACAAGGTGGAAAAACTCAATTTTCCAACACACTATGGCATTTCTTCTGAACAAGGAGAAAATATATTCCTCTTACTAACTATAGCTCCTGGGAAATGACATAGGTATAGCAAAAGCTGTGTGTTTGTCTATTTTTGTTCAAAATAAGGAACCATAAATTTAATCACTAATTATAGCTTTTCTTCTTGTGATATTTATGGTGATACTTATTTTTTGAATTTCAGGTTTATCTTTTAGTAGGAATGTCCTAGATAGCATAGAGATATTCTACGTTTGATGTTAGGACCCATGTGTTGCTTTTTTCACTTTTGTACCTCTGTCTGTCAATTTAGTACTTGCTTGTATTATCAAACACATCACTGAATGATGAAAAGTTATAAACAAACCATAAGAGACTCTTAATCTCAAGAAACAACTGAGGGTTGCTGTAGTGGAGACGGAGGGAGGGATGGGATGGTTGGGTGATGGACATTGGGGAGGGGATGTGCTACGGTGAGCGCTGTGAATTGTGTACGACTGATGAATCACAGACCTGTACCCCTGAAACAAATAATACATCATATGTTAATTTAAAAAAATAATAAATAAAAAAGAAAAGTTAATAAACAAACAATACATGCTAAAAATACTCTCAGTCAAAGCACAAAATATTCTCAAAAACACAAATAGGATGATATTATTTATTGTATATGGCTCTACTCTTAGCATATACAAATTATGCCTTCTCCTTCATTTCTAGTTTGATAATCCAAAGTATTTGAAGTTTAAAGATACCCATGATTTTTAAAAGCATTTTGATGTTTTAAAGAACATAATCAAAATAAATATTTCCCTTAAAATTTTGAATTTAATTGAACATATTTTAATTCCTTAAATATAAAACATACAGCAAACAAATCTATTAAATCACTTTTCAAGTAAAAACTTGCAAATGCAAAGTCATCAATTTAGCCAATGGTTCTCAAACTTCAGGGAACATAGAAATAGATTCCATATGATTGACAGATTCAAATGAGAGCAATTTATTTGGGCAGTGCGATTTACACCAGCAGAGAAAAGGAGAGGAGAGGGGATGCAATACAGGGAAGGGATAAGAGCTAGTAACTGTTAAAGTGATTTCACTCTTAGTGAAAATTAAGTGATTTGTCTCTGTATTAGTGGGCACCATAGAACTGCCTGTTCTGGTATCGGTACATCCTCCTCTGACCCTCCCTCTAGAAAATCCCTTCATGGGAATTTTCTCTAGAATTACTCGATAGGAAAATACAACTGGATTTAGTGGAAAGCTTCACATTACAATACAGTGTTGGCTCCTAGTGAATATTCTTCTATCTTCCTCATCAAATATTAATCTATTTTATCTATTTTTTTCCAGTCTTTATTTTTTTTTATATCAGCATCATTTTAAATCATCACGAAAGCAAATAGGGAAGTAAATATGAAAATTTCAGTCTTACAAAACAGCTCAAATAAATCTATATCTAACTGGCAGATGTTTGTTCCAAATATAATATTTCAACATGAAAAGGTGCACATTTTATTACGCACACAAAAACAAGAAAACACACACATGCATACACATAAACACACACATCCCCCTCTATCTTTGAGTAGGATGCATGCCATGAGATCCCTTGAAACTGTTGATCCAGATAGAAAGTAGGATGACCTTTCAGAATCTCTGTTTTATCAGTGTCTCAGATTTCCCATTCATATCTAAATGAATCAAGGTCACAAACTTTGGAAGCTGAAAAATTCAATATCCCAAACAGCTGCCTCACATCCTGCTTAGAATTGGAGGGGGCACAGCAGATGTATAAGCAAGTGATCAAGTAGTCCTAAATCAGAAGTCTCCCTCAATAATAAAGAAAATATTCATTTCCACACCAATGTGTTGACTAAAGATAAAGACTATAATTCAAAAAGCTTAAAAATGCCAACAAGGTAACATAGAGGTGATAATTAGTCTAGCTGCATATTGGTTCATGGCAAATGGAGAAGGGAGAAGTAAGTTCTATGAACTGAATAGTGCATGGATTGCCCAAAGTCAGCAAAATAAAATAAAATGCTCATGTGTGTACAATTGCATGTGTATGCATGTGTGCATACACACACAAACACACAATAAACACACATCTGCACATCTTTTGTAGGCTAATAAAATTTTGCTATGACCAAGTTTCATTCCTAACTTTAGGTAAAGCGTTCTCTCCCTTAAACAAAGCAGTCATAAAGTTTTAATTTGAGATTATGTCCTTAAATTGTAATAATTCATAGCCATTTTGAATTTTGTGCTAATTTTCTCTTCTATCTATGATAGTTAAAATCTCCTCGCCACTTGTCAGAATGTTTTAAGGAATGTTTGTGCATTTGAACAAAATCTAGAGCAGTAAAATAACATACATAAATTACTTATAGCCCAAGTATTATGCAGTGAAGTAGAAATTGCATCATAGGACCTTATGGTCCAGGGAGAAGGATAAGGGAAAATCTTAATGGATTCTCTAGAATGTGGGCAAGCTTATTTGGGATGTAAAATACATGATCATGGGTACCAGGAAGGCATCACTTATTCTCTGTTGAAGTAAGTATTATACACGGATCTAATCAAATGTTAACATGTCTTTCTTAGCATTGTGATTTTGGCATGTTCCTTAAATTGGTTTGGACTGCTATTGTGAGGATCAGTAGACATCACTTATTTAAAGCACTTAGTACAATGCTTGACACATAGTAAGTGTTCAATAAACTTTGCTTTCTGTTATTTCATTATCAACATTATTATTATTATCTGTATTTGAAGAGCACTTAGCAAAAGATAATAATATAATAACAACAATAATAATAGCTGACATCTATTCAAGGAACAAAATGTTCCAAAAACTGTACCAAGTTCATGAAGTCATTTAATCCTCTCATCAATTCTATCTCCAGTTGTGCAATTGAAGAATCTGAGCTTCTAAAACAAAAAGTATCTTGCTCGAGGTCACACGGGTAGAAATGACAGGGCTGGCATTTAAACCCAGAGAGTCTAGCATTAGAGTCAGGCTCTTAACTAACATCCTACACTGTCTCTTGAGAACACAAAACCAAACACCCAGATAGGAACCATGTGGATTAAAATGCCACGCAGGGCAGGTAGACAAAATTGCAAAATATGAATGAAAAAGAAAAGAACAGGTATTTTCTCCTAACCCTATTTGGCTCAAAACTTTCACCTATAAAAACTTTCACCTATAAAAAGTGAAGAGGAACTAGAAATTAAATGCTAAAATTTTGTTATATCAAGGGTGCAAGTGCTAAATTAAATGAAAGTGTGCCTTATTTATGGCTAAATATACTTTATTCGTTAGCTGCATAGAGCTTTCATGCTATTGGCTATTTTCTGTCACTATCAATTTGTCTTTTCTTGTTCTGTTTTGCTTTACTATAAAAATAAATATATATTAACCTATATTACATATCATGTGTATATAATATGTAATAAATATAATGTCCTAAATTAAAAAAAAAACCTTTTCTAATATTGATTTCATAATCTACTCCATTGCAGAGTATCAGGCAATCACAATCATTATTTCGATGTCCCACTAGGAGAACAGTGTCTCTATCTTCTATTTTTTTAAATGTCACATTATCTCACTCGTGTAGGGTGTAATTCGTTTCTGTGTATGTATTTTCTTATGGTTATTCTGCCCTTCTTTTTCCTAGATACCCTCTTCTAAGTACTCACACAAAATAAACAAGCACACATAAAATTCAACAACAAAAGAGTACATTTAGGGAATATGTTTTGTTGCTTTTATTCATGGTATTCAATTGCACTTTGGATCCCCAGAGTTAAGTCAGTTGCCTAATGTGAACCATTATTATAAAACCACAGAAAAATTTATATTATGTAAATAATATTTAATCAATTTCATTATATTTATTAACAACCACATTGAATTAATTGTTAGGGAATACATTTTCCTCAGAGATGGAAATGTGGTCACAGAATATTTTAATGACCTGACTGAAGGCCCCAAGCAAATCTGGAGCTGAAACAGTACGTAGTCCAAGTTCCCAGATGCCTGGCCTACCTCTCATCCTCTCAGGACAACAGGCTAAAAGCAGTAATGATATGCAATACTAGGCCCAATCCATGAATGCTTGAAGCAAAACATAGTCTTGTGCCATGAATCTTTTAAAGCAGTTTTATCCATACTACAATGAACAGCAAAGGGAACATGGGTTCTAGTCTCATGGGAACCATGTTTTCTAATGTTTCTATTAGAAGTAAACTCTATATTCTACTCCCCATGGCAACATTATTATAAACATGATTTTATGTAGATAAATTACAACTGTATTTCAGCTACACTGCGGGTTAAACAGGCTTTTGTGAGCTGCAGTGCAAATGTAATCATTTCATATACTGTTGTTATTATGGAAAAATGAATTCTAAGCTAAAAACTTAAAAAAGAAATTTTATAAACATGAGAAATATAGTAAATAAAGTCCTCTTAATTTCTCAAGGCTGAAAATTTCACCATGACAGTTTTGGGACAGAAATGGGTATTTTTTTCCCATAGGTGCCCCATAGGGATATTTATCCCATAATTTATCTATTATGGTATCTTCCCAATATGATAGGCTGAAACATGAAATTGCTAGTATTTGACTATTTTGTACCTACAAAATTGTCAGTTCCACATTGTGTAATTTAACACAGATGTAAACCAGCCTTACTCTCCATTCATTATACAGGCCTTTTCTCTACTTCCCATTATACAATAGAAACAACTAACCATATTTGGTCATATTACACTATTTTACACATTTTATTACTTTTATTTTCATTTAATCCTATTTATTTAGCATATACTACATGCTAAGCATATTCTTTTTGTTCTATTTCATAGAGGTTATACATATTCATAACATAGATGTGTTTCATAAAAGTAACCAACGTCATAGTGTATGTGTGTAGAATACAGAAATACAGTTAATAAAGGTCATGAATAATTGCAGAAATACTACTGACGATTTTGTAATATCTTTCTGGTTTTAGACATACATGTGTGTTTAAAATGGGAGCATGATAAATATGTGGCTATAATTTTTAGATATTTATATTGTATCTTTCCCGTGTCATGAACTACTCCATACAGACATTTCAATAACTGATACATCATCTGGTTTGGTTACACCAATACCATGTAATTCTATCCCTGCTTTTGGATAGTTAGCTCTTTCTATTTTATTTTCTTGGGGTATAACTGAGATACAACATTATTAGTTTCAGCTGTACAACATGATGATTTGTTATTTGTATACACTGAAAACAATCGAACAATAAATCTAGTTTTCCTTTCACAATATAAAGTTACATAATATCCAATACAATATTATTACTATAGTCACTACGCTGTACATTACATCCCCAAGGCTAATTTATTTTATGAGACTGTTTCTTTTTTTTCTTTTTAATTTTTTTTAGAGAAAGAGAGGGTGCATGCACCCACGTGAGGAAGGGGGTGGGGAGAGGCAGAGGGAGAGGGAGAGAGAAAATCTTAAGCAGGCTCCATGCCCAGCTTGGAACCTGATGAGGGGCTCCATCTCAGGACCCTAACTATGATCATGACCTGAGATGAACTCAAGAGTATATAGAGAATTTGCCAAAGACTCAATATAAAAAAGCCAAGGGATTTCTTTATAAAAATAAGTTTATTGAGATATGATTGAGATACAAAAAACTGCACATATTTAATGCAAACAGTGTGATGAGTTCAGAGATAAGCACAGCTGATCTTGAACAATCAGGTTTGAACTACAGGGATCTACTTAGGTGCGGATTTTTTTTTAGTGAATACAGTACAGAACTGTTTAAAAAAAAAAAAGACCGAGCCATGCAGGTGCCAGACTGTTGTTAATTTCTCTCTACAACATGATAAAATCAGTATTCTTGCATATAAAATTTGCATACATCTGATTTCAAACATAAGACAGTATCTTCTTAGAAATGGACTTCCAGGTTTAAAGAGTAAATCCATTTATTTTTTTCAAATTATAAATCTCTTCTATGTTATTTTTTTAAAAAGACATAGGCAGTGCAAAACCCTCAAACAACACAGAAGCATGTGACAGAAAGGCGCAATATTGCAACATTACTGACTTTGAAGATGGAGGAAGGAGCCATGAGCCACAGTATGTGGGTAGCTCTGGGAGTTGGAAAGTAGGGTTAACATTTTCTCTCCTAGAGCCTCCAGAATGGAATCAGGCTGTGCTAATAGTTTGATTTCTTAGTTCAGTGTGACCCATTATGGACTAATGATTCAGAACTGTAAGACTATACATTCACATTGCTTAACTTACTAAGTTTCAGGTATTTTGTTATGGCACAATAACTTGTAGCAATTGTGAATAATACATGTGTTTATCCATTCACTTTTTGATAGGCATTTGTATATATTTTTCTAATTCCATGTATAATAAATAAAGTTGCTATAAACATTATTGTATAACTTGTATGAATACATATTTTTATTTCTCTTGGTTGAATTCATAGGAACTGTAATCACCCATTTCTATGGTAATTGAGTGTATAACCCTATAAGAAACTACTAAAGAATGCACAAAACCTGTAGCATTTTACAATCCTAAAAAATTTTTTGAGAGCTCGAATTACTTAACATCTTTGCTAACACTTGGTCTTGTCACACGTTTAAAGTCTTAGTCCTTGTAATAAGTGTGAAGTGTTATCTCAGTTTTTAAATGATTTTAATGAGATATAATTCACATGTCATAAAACTCACTCATTTGAAATGTACAATTACATTTTTCAGTAGATTCACAAAGATGTACAACCATCAGTAAACCAATTTATAACATTTACACCACTCCCAAAAGAAACTGTTATTAATTAGCAGACACTCCCAGTTTTGCCCCAAATCCTCTCGTCCCCACCACCACCTAACCACAGACAACCAAACATCAATTTTCTGTCCCTATAGATTTGTTTAATCTAGAAGTTTCACACAAATAGAATTATATAGTATGTGGTCTTTTGTGACTTATTTCACCTACAATAATGTTTTCAATTTTTATCCATGTTGTGACATATATCACTACTTCATTATTTTTGTTGCTGAGTAACATTCCATTTCATACATATACCTTATTTTATTTGTCCGTCCATCAGTTGATGGACTTTTGGGTTGTTTCTAATTTTTGGCTATTATGAATAATGTTGCTATGAATATTTGTGAACAAGTTTTTGTGTGGATGTATTTTTTATTATGTTCAGTTAATGTATGTTTTAATTAATTTTGGATATATGCCAGAAGTGGAATTTCTATATCCTAGGGTAACTTCAAATTGTTTTGAAAAGTGACTATACCATTTCATATTCCTATGAACAATGAATGAAGGTTCCAATTTTTCTATATCCTTGTCAGTACTTGCTATTATACGTGCTTTTTTCTGATAGCCAACCTAGCCCACTATCTCATTTACATCACTCAATTCAGTAATGATGTTCAGTTACATTTGCACGTGACCTTTGAAGCACCAAAGTATTTAATTATGATAAAGTCAAATTCATCTGTTTTTGTCACTTGTGCCTTTCATTCCTGTAGTTCTGTAGTGAGTTTTAAAGTTTGGAAATGTGAGTTCTCCAGATTTGTTCTTTGCTTTCAAGATTCTTTTGGTTATTCCTGGTCCTTTAAATTTCCATATGAATTTTAGGAACATATGTCAATTCCTGCCAAAAAAAAAAAAAAAAAAAGCCAAATGGAATTTGCTAGGGATTGTCTTGAATCTATAGATTAATTGGGTAGTATTGCCATCTTAACACTATTGTCTTTTGAAAAAGAAACATATGCTATCTTTCCATTATCTTGGTTTTCTTTAATATCCTCAACAATTTTTCAGTTTCAGTGCATAAACCTTGTACTCTTGGTTAATTAGTTTCTAAGTCTTTTATTTTTTCATGTTATTGTAAATGGGATTGATTTTCTAATTTTATTTCTGGATTATTCATTGATAGCATATACAAATTTGATTGATTTTTGCATATTCATCTTGTACTCTGAAAGCTTGCTGAACTTATTAGTTCTAAGAGTTTTTATTAGCTTCCCTAAGACTTTCTATATATAAATTCATGTCATCTGCAAATAGATATAGTTTTACTCCTTCCTTCCCAATATTGATGCCTTTTATTCCTGCTTCTCTAACTGCCTTGGCTACAATTTCCAGTGCAATACTGAATAAAAATAGTGAGAGTTGACATCATTGTCTTGTTCTGGACTTAAAAGGAAATCATTCAGTCTTTCACCATTAAGGATGATGTTAGCTAAGGAGTTTTCGAAGATGCCATTTGTCAGGTTGAGGAAGTTCCCTTGTATTCCTATCTTTTCAGTGTTTTTATATTGAAAAGATATTAGATTCTTCCAAATGCTCTTTCTACATTTGCTGATATAATCATGTGATTTTTGTCCTTGAGTCTATCAATATGGTATAATATGTCGATTGATTGTCAGATATTAAACCAACAATGCATTTCTGATAAAATCCAGTTGGTCATGTTGTTTAGTCTTTTTTAGATGATGCTGAATATGGTTTTCTAGTATTGCATCTAGATTCACAAAGGACATTGGTGTGTGATTTTCTCTCTGGTGATATATTTGTCTGGTTTTGATATCTGTGTCATATTCGCCTCACAAGATGAGCTGATAAGTATTCCATCTTCTATTTTTTACAGAAGAGCTTGTGATGAATCGGTATAAATTCCTCTTTAAATGTTAAGTAAAATTCTCCAGTAAAGCCATTTGGGTTTGGCTTTTCCTTGTGGGAAAATTCTTAAATAAAATTCATTCTCTTCACTCCTTTTAAATTTATTTAGGTTTTCTATTTTTTCTTGAGTCAGTTTCAGTATTCTGTGCTCGTCTAGGAATTTGTCCATTTCATTTATACTATCTAATTTGTTGGTGTGCAATTGCTCTCTGCATTCTCTTACAATCGTTTTTTTTTTATTTCCCTCACATTGGAAGCGATGTCCTTTCTTTCATGCCTTATTTAATCACTTCAGTGTTTGTTTTTATTTTTTGTGTGTAGCGTTTTTTTCATTTTTAAGTTGTTTTTCTAATATCTATTTCGTTTATTTATCTGTTCCTATTTAAAAAATATTTCTTCTTCTTGCTTTGGTTTTAATTTCACTTTCCTTCTCTAGTTTATTTTTTCTAGTTTCTTAAGATAAGTTAAGGTCATTGACTTGAAATCGTTCTTTCTTTTTAAATACAGATGTTTAATGGTATAAATTTCCCTCTAAGCACTTTTCTATCTGTATCCCCACAGCGTTAGTATGTAGCGTATCTGATGTTTTCATCTCAAGGTATTTTCTAAATTATTATTATTATTATTGATCCATTGGTTCTATAAACATGTATTGTTGAAATTCCACTTTTCTGTGAATTTCCCACTTTCTTCTGTTCTCGATTTCCAATTAATCCCACTGTGTTTGTAAAACATACTTTGTCTGGTTTCAATCATTTTTTTAAGTTCCCTTATTTTCCGTGTTATTTTTTTCCCATTTATATACCTTCTTTGGTGAGGTATCTTTGTATACTTGTATACTTAATTTTTTTAACAAGTATAATTAGCATAGAGTGTTATATTAGTTTATGGTTTCAATCATTTATTGAAACTTATTTTACAAACTAAGATATGGTCTTTCCTCGAAACTATTCCAAATGTTCCTGCTCTTGAAAAGAATGTGTACTGTCTTGCTTTTGGGTTAAGTGTTCTATGTATTCTGTTAGTGGTGCTAAGTCTTCCATAACTTTGTCATCTCCTATCTAATTGTTATATGCACCATTGAAAGTTGGCCATTAAAAATTCAACTCTTACTGTTGAGCTGTGTATTTCTTCATTCTGTTAGTTTCGCTTCACACTTTTTGTGGGGCTCTGTTTTTAGGTGGATGTATGTTTACAACTATTATACATACTTAGTGGATTGACCCTTATACCATTATAATATGCCCCTCTTTCTCTCTAGTAACACTTTTTTTTTTCTTTTAATGTCTATGTTACTTGACTTTAGTATAGACACTCTAATTCTGTTATGGTTACTGTTTATTTTTCCCAACCTTTTGCTTCCAACCTACTTGTGTTTTTGAAACTAAAGTGTATCTCTAGTAGACAAAATATTGTTGGATCTTGCTTTTTTATCCAGTCTGTTCATTTCTGCCTTTGATTACATTTCTTAATTCATTCACATTCCTAGCTATTATTGATATAATTGTTTTATTTCTGCTATTTGAATCTTTTTTCTTTATGCCTTGTGTCTTTTTGTTCCTCAGTTCCTTCTTTCTTTTGTATTGACAGAATATTTCCTAGTGTCACATTTTAATTACTTTCATAATTTTTCCAATGTTTTTGTGTTAAATGTTTTAGTGATTGCTTTAGATCTACAATATTCATCTTGTCAGAATCCACTTCAAAATTATTATTCTAGATTTAGGGTATTTGTCTTAACAGAATCCACTTCAAATTTGTATTAAATTAATTCCAGATTTATAGAAATATTACTCCTTTATAGTTCTATCCCCCCTTCCTCCTTTTTGTGCTATTTTTGTTATACATATTATGTCTGTATATGTTACAAACTCAACAATTTCCTGCTATAGTTGTTACCTTATGTAATGTTCCCTTTTTTAAAGAAGCTGGGAAAGAAAAATAGAAAGTATGTATTTGTAGATTTGGTTATATTAACCTTCTTATTTACCACTTCTGGTTATCTTCATATGTTCCTGTGGATTCAAGTTAATTATCTAGTGCTATTTCCTTACTCCGATACAGCTTTGTTCCCACCCACCTCCTTTGTGCTATTATACAATTATATACACATTGTATTATGAAATTGCTTTTTAATCAGTTGAGAAAAAGGGAGAAGAAATACGCAATTATAATGTCTTTTAAAATCACCTGCTAATTACCTTTACCCATGCTTTTATTTTTATTACTTTTTTTTGGTTGGATTTGAATTACTTTCTGGTATTGCTTGTTTTCAGCCTAGAGAAGTCCCTTTAATATCTCTTGCAAAACACTTCTGCTAGAAACAAAGTCTCCTTCCCCCTAATAATCCAAGGATGTCTTTATTTTACCTTTTTTTAAAATTAACATTTCATTTTAAGAGAATTGCCATTTCACATGTCATTATAAGAAACGATACAGGAAGCTTTTGTGTTCTTTTTACCTGAGTTCCCACAATGGTTGCATCTTGCAAAATTATAACAAAACTAGATGTTGACATTGATACGTTCAAGGTAATGCTTTCACCAGAAAGTTCCTTATGTTGTCCTTATCTGCCACGCACACCCACCTCCTCCTTAACCCCTTAGAAGTACTGATCTGTTATCCAGTTCTATAATTTTGCCATTTCAAGCATGTTATATAAATGGTATCACACAGTATGTAACATTTTGAGAACTTCTTTGAGATTGGCCTTTTTTCCTCAGTAAAATTTTCTGGAGGTTATTCCAGGTTGTTTTCTGTATTTCTGTCATTCCTTTTACTTTATACTCTGAATAGTATTTCATAGCATGAATGTACCACAATTTGTTCAACTATCTACAGTTGAGAGACATCTGAGTTCCTTCTAGTTTTTGGCATTATCATATAGCTGCTATAAATATGCATTTACAGGTTTTTGCATGAAGTGTTCAGCATTATTTTGGATAAATACTCAGGAGTCCTATTCCTGGGTCCTGTGATAGTTTCATATATAGTTTATGAAGACATTTCCAGAGAGGTGTTACCATTTTATATTCCCATTGGAAAATGATGAGTGATCTAATTTATCCTCATTCTTTTTTTTTTTAATTTAGCTCATTCTTACCAGCATTTGGTGTAGTCATTATACCTATTCAAAAATTATATCTATTCAATATTTTGCAATATATAAAAAGCTGTTCACCAACTGCACTATAATTTTAAACTTGACTTTTCTGTTTTTATCTTTATCACTGTTGCCTCTATTTTGATATAGACAATTTCTTCTTTAACCCTGAGAGTGAATGAGAAAATTTTCAAATGTTCTCCTGTTATTTGTATGTTGATAAGATATTCATTCTGATTCATTGAATAGGGTTCAGCAAACTATAGCCTATAGGACAAATCTGGCCTATCAGCTATTGGGGCGTAAGAATTCCTATCCACTTCAATGTCCTTTTAGCTGGACTAAGAGTTGACATAAGACAGATTAAGGGGAAAAAATCAAATTTAATAGTGTATGTATGGAGAATCCACACCAACTTGGAAATTCCAAAGACAATTCAAGCAAAATGAGGTATATATGTCATCCCGAACTAATGAGAAGGGGATAGGTGTCTGGGACTTCAGAGGAAAGGAACACAATTTATAGGAAGATGAAAAAGAGTAAAGTAAAAGATGAAAAAGAGTAAACAAATTTTGCTGGGCCACTCAGAAACAATGGAACAAAGAGAGGTCCTTAATCAAAATGGCGTTGTTAGGTAACTCCCTGTCTACCACACCTAATTCATATCATAATGTAGTTAGTTATACATGGTGATAACTCTCTTCCTGAAACAGGTCCTCTACCTAGATTCTTTTTAGGCAGTTAAGGGTGGAGGTAAAGAGCTCTTCCGGAATCTGCTGGGTCTGATTGCTTTTTAACTCAAAATAGTCTTCATGCCAAAGTGGCCCATCTTAGGGCTGCTTGCTGTTGGCCCTTATACACCTGTTTTTGTAAATGAAGTCTTACTGGGACACAACCATACACATTTGTTTACAAATTACCTATAATTTTATATATGCCACAGAGTTGAGTAATTATAACAGAGACCTTCTGACCAACAAAATGAAATATTTACTATCTGCCCCTTTACAATAAAAGTTTCCCAATCTTTGCTGTAGAAGATTTTTTTTCTTCAAAATGTAACACCTGTGACAGATATTTCTCTGTTAATTATCCTTATGGAGAGGCTGGTTCCAACATTGGAAATTAAGGTGGCTTCTTCCAAATATTATGAAATTCCTTTCTGAATCTATGAAACTGAGACAGAATAAAAGAAAATAATTTAGATTTATTTCATTATTTTGCAGATCAGCTATCAAGTAATAATGAAGTATGTGAATAAAGACTTAGAAACAGCCATGGCGGGGTGCCTGGATGGCTCAGTCATTAAGCATCTGCCTTCAGCTCAGGGCGTGATCCTGTGATCCTGGGATTCTGGGATCGAGCCCCACATCAGGCTCCCTGCTGGAAGCCTGCTTCCTCTCCCATTCCCCCTGCTTGTGTTCCCTCTCTCGCTATTTCTCTCTGTCTGTCAAATAAATAAATTAGATCTTTAAAAAAAAAAAAAAAACAGCCATGGCAAGGATCCTTAGCTTTATACCAGGAATATTTTCCTCATTTAGTACCCCGGATTTATGTAGGATGGTATCCAAATCTTTGCTAGGCTATGATTAGTAGCCAGCCACACAATATCCCTGTTCTATCCTAGCTATGATCAAATCCAAGCTGCATGTAAATTGGCGTTTTGATTCCTATCATAAATGTAGAAACTGATATATTCCTGATTGTCAAAAACCTAAAATCTATCCTCCCAATACATCTGAACTAAGATTCTTCTTCCATCTACTTTCCCAGGCACACTTCCTTCATATTAGGTATTAAGGGATGAATTGGTAATGGATATTACCATTTTCTAGATTTTAGTTATGTCTTTCTTTTTCTTTTCCTTTTTAAAGATTTTATTTATTTATTTGAGAGAGACAGAGAGCACAAGTGGGGGGAGAGGCAGAATGAGAGGGAGAAGCAGAATCCCCACTGAGCAGAGAGCCCTACATGGGGCTCCATTCCAGGACCCTGGGATCATGACCTGAGCCAAAGGCAGTTGTTTAACCAACTGAGCCACCCAGCTTCCACTCTGTCTTTTTTTTTGTTTCTTTAAGTAAATTTTAAAAATATGTTAGTAAGTTCAACAGGAATATTGTAGTAAGCAGGAGGGTAATACATTCTTAGGTTATCATCTTGCCAGATGTCAACAAAATATTCTTGAGAAAAAGGAGAGAGAGAGAGAGGGAACTGTCCCTTGTATAAAGGATAAAACAATAAAAGGAGAAGAAATAGCAGTAACAAATAAGCAACTATAGAAGTAAAAGTGATATCCAGGGGCCTCTGACTACATCAAAGTCATATAGCAGGTATAGCCAGATAAGAGTTCAGCTTGGTCATGCAGGGTGAAAATAAAACACATAAAATGTGGCATCCTCTCAGCACTCATTTTTTTATTTTTTGTGCTTCATGTCAAAGCTCATTTGACCTCAAAAGAAAAGGAAAAACCCAAATAGAAATATTTATCCACAAGGAACACCAAGTAAAATGCAGCTTAACAAGGAAGAGGCAAATTCCTTTTGTTCCTCTAAAGAGTGTCTTCAACAAAAGATATAGCAAACAGAGTTAAACTTGACCTATGTTATATAGTCTATCTGGGAGCTGTTTTATTTTGCATATCCTAATTCAATCTCACATTATCCCAAGGCACATAACAAATATGTATACAATCATAAACATTCACACCTGAAAAATAATCTCTATAAAACTTGTCTTCAATGATTTTTGGGTCATAGACCTTGGAGAATCTATGAAAGATATGAAGTTTTATTTTATTCCAAGAAAAAAAAATCACTTACAGTTTCAGGCATTTCAAATAGCTTATAGTCCAATCCTTTTCTAAGAAAATTTGTAAAAAAGCAATAGTAATAATAATAATAGTGGTATTTAGTGCTGTCTATATTTTCATTACAATGTTTTCTTTCTTTTCTTTTTTTTCAAAAGAGGCTACGGTTCTACAACAAACCACGCAGATGTTTTTCATTGATATCAGAGATTACTTAACAGTGATGCCCTAAATTCTATTTGCTATCATTCTTATTTTCTGATTAAGGCTAAATTGTCTTATATTTCCTCCTGCAGATGTCCTAGGGAACACTTGGTCCATGTTTGCTATACTTATATTCTGACCACAGAACAAAAACACCAGGGGAAATAGACGATTGAAAATTATATCTAAATTAGCCTGCATATTCCATTTCAGTATTTCTCATCCTAATAACTTAAGATATTTTATAAAGCCTTTAGAGAGTGTAGTTTCTATCTTAGATATGATTCATGTAGAAATGAGCTTCTGTCATCAGTCTGAGTAAATCTGCCTTAGCTGCTTTCTCTCAAAGAGTGTGATACTGAATTCCAGGGCTTGAAATTTTAGAGGAATTTTATATAGATCTCATTTAATTCATATACCTAAATCATAATGTTTGTTTGTTTGTTTCAATTTTTCACTTCTATTCAAACACTTTACTCATCCTCATTGATTATTCCTAATCATATCACAGTCTATGATTATCTCAAACCTGCTTTCAGATTAAATTCCAGCACCTCTATATGCTCACTAAAACCTTCCATTACTTAATTTTTAGATTCCTAGTGTTTCTCTGCTAAATCACAATTAAGGGGACATAAAGCTACCAAATGTCCTGATCTATTAGGAGAGTGAAAACATCAATGATATTAAATATAATTATGGTGCCAGTTAACTCCTATTTCAATGTAAGACTTTTTACATAACTTATATAATGTATATTAGTCCTGCTCTTGCTGGTACAAATATTACCCTCACAGAGTATAGAGACTGCAAGTGGGGGAAAACTGCTTCACTCCGTAGCTGTAGGTCTTTGTACCAGTTATGGTATCAGCTCTCTGACAGTGGCCTAAAACTGAACTCAGTCAGATGAAATTTGAGACTGAGTGACAAGCAGCAAATATTTAGCTATTATGTCATATATTATCTAATTGCTTTAGTTCACAAAACAATAGATATCCAGAAATATTTACTACCCTTACATTATTCATGTTTTCAAATATAAGCTTAGACATAATGAATCATTCTAAATTCTTTAAAAGGAATGGATTCTCTCTTATACCTGAACTATTGAACTTTTTTTTTTCTTCACCTGAATTACATTCTTCTATTTTTCTCTGCCTGGCTAAAACTTAATAAACTTTTGTGCATTAGTTTAGATATGGTTCTCATGACTCCACTTTTATCATGTACCTAACCCCATTTTATATCTCTTTCACTAGGCTCTAGGCAATACGAAGGCAAACAAAGAATACTTAAAAAAACAAAACAAAACAAACAAACAAAAAACTCAAGTACCTATCACAGTGCCTGGCAACAGTATATGCACAATAAATATTCATTGAATAATGGAAAAATTGAAAGAAATCCAAATATCTCTCAAGTGCAAACTTAAAGGTGCAAAGTTAAATGATAATAGGGAGGACCTAAGTAATAAAGAAAAATAATACTATTTCTGAGCTCGTTACCTTGATAACAAGGATTTTTAGGTTTTTAATACATATACAAATCATCATCAAGTTGTCTTTACATCCTAAACTCCTTATTATTATAAGTTTTTGATATTTCCCTTTTATAAACTCATTATACTTTAAACATCTTATTATTTCTTTTATTGCTAGACTCTAAGTTGTATACGTGCAGGGCTGATATCTTCCTTGACCGTTGATTTCTATATCCAACACCAGCTGAGTGCTCAGCACAAAGTAGGTACTAAATAAATATTTTTAATCAATGAATGCATGAATTATCTGAGTAAAAATGGCCTTCCATCTTATAATCTCTGCAGAGAGGTGGGTCTTAGGTAAATGGACCAATTTATGGCACTCAGAATCACTCTGATCTTGAAAGAGGACCATTCTCTGAGCTCAAGAGTCATGTTAAAAATAAAAACCTATCTCAACACATTGTCAATAATAAGTACTCATGAATAAAAATATCTTCCAGATACTTAATATATCTGCAACAAAGATTTTTTCATCACAGACATAATGACACTTCTTATAAACCACAACAAAACACTCAAACTTCACATACCACACACACTTCATTCCCAATAAATTCCCCTGAGAAACAGATTACAAATATATGAGCTTATTTCTGGGCTCTTCATTCTATTCCATCAGTTTCTGTGTTTGTTTTTATGACAGTGCCATACTGTTTTGATTCATATGGCTTTGCAACGTAATTTTGAAATCAGGAAGTCCAATGCCTCCAGTTTTGTTCTTACTGGTAAAGATTGCTTTGGTTATTCAGGGTCTTATGAAGTTCCATAAGAATTTTAGTACTGTTTTTTCTTTTTCTATTTCTGCAAAAAAATGCTATTGGAATTTTGATAGTGTATTGCATTGAATCTGTAGGTAGCTTTGGGCATCTGATAAGGGATTAATACACAAAATATATAATAAACACATACAACTCTGTAGCAAAAACAAGAACAAGTACAATGAGAAGGACAAACAAAACAACAACCAAATTATCTAATGGAAAATGGGCAAAGGGTCTGAACAGACATTTCTCCAAAGAAGACTTACAAATGGCCAATAAATATATGAAAATATTCTCAATGTTACTAATTATAAGGGAAATGCAAATCACAATTGCAATAAGATATCACCTCACATCAGTTAGGATGTCTATCACTAGAAAAATAAAAGATAACAAGTACTCCAAGAATATGGAGAAAAGGAACACTTTTACACTGTTGATGGGAATGTAAATTGGTACAGTCACTATGAAAAACAATATGGAGTTTCCTCAAAACATTAAAAAAAGAACTACCATGCAGTTTAGCAATCCCACTTCTGAGCATTTATCTAAAAGAATTAGATGACACTCTCATGCTCATTGCAGTGTTATTCACAATAGCCAAGACATGGAAACCATCTAAATGTCCATCAGCAAGTGAATGGATAAGAAAATGTGGTATATACTTACAATGAAAATAGGTGAAGGGGATTGAGTGCACTTATTGTGATAAACACTGAACAATGTATAGAGTTGTCAAATTATTATATTGTATATCTGAAGCTAATGTAACAGTATATATTAGTTATAGTTCAATAAAATTTTTTAAAAACAATAAAATAAAATTTTTAGCTTACTCAAATATTAAAAAATAATAAATACAATGGAATATTATTATATCAATAAAGAGAAAGACATTCTGCCATTTGAGAAAATATGGACGAACCTGGAAGATATTATGCCAAGTAAAATATGCCAGACGCAGAAGCACTAGTGCTACATGATACCAGTTTTATGTGAAATATAAAATAGTCAAACTCAGGGGCTCCTGGATGGCTCAGTTGGTTAAGCATCTGCCTTTGGCTCAGGTCATAATTCCAGGGTCTTGGGATCAAGCCTTGTGTTCAGCTCCTTGATCAGTGGGGAGCATGCTTCTCTCCCTCCCTTTCCTTTAGCTGCTCCCCCTGCCGTGCTTTCTCTCTCACAAATACATAAATAAAATATTTAAAAAGATAAATAAAATAAAATAGTTAAACTCATAGAAGCAGAGATATTGATATTGACATTAATAATCGTCAACTTGAGAGTGGAATGGTGGATAATAGTGACAGCACAAGGAGGGGACAGGAAAATGGGGAGGTGATGGTCAAAAGATATAGCTTTAAATTATACAAAATAACTAATTTCTAGAGATGTACTATACAGCATAGTGCTTATAATTAACAATATTGTATATTCTTAAAATTTGCTGACTGTATAAAATTTATGTTAAGTGTTCTTACCATAAAGATTTACTAAAACTTAGGGAGGTAGTGGGCATGTTTATGTCCTTGATAGTGATGATGGTTTCATAGGTGTACACGATCCTCAAACACATTGAGTTGTAAACATTAAATATATACAGTATTTTACATATCAATCATGTGTCAGTGAAGTGGTTTAATTAATTAACTAATTATTTCTACACTAAAAGTTAAAATAATAAAAGTCATTGATCTTGGATCAGAAAAAAATATGGACTTCACTGTTGAAATCCACTTCATTTCAGTTAATGATTAAAAAAGGGACAAAAAACAAAAATACAAACACAACACCAAAAACACAAGTTGCAGAGTAGCCAAACAAGAAATTTGTTATACTGTTGTGTTGATTTTTTTTTCCTAACACTTGTTCTCTTCTAAAAGTCATATGACACATTCCTAATATTATACTTTCCAGACATGTGCATCAGGCGCATGATATATGATGACTGGGAGAGTGGATAGGTGTCTCAGGGCATTCCTTACAAAAGGTTCGAAGCCGTGACCCTTATTTATGAGTCATGTCCTTCATCTTGTTGTACTTATCCCCAAAGAATGTTCAAGCTACTATAGTGACTGAGATTAAACAAATATACTTCTTCCGCTCTTACATTTCCTTTCTTGCAGTTTTTCTAAGTAAACTGTTTCTGTATTATGTATTACATTTCAGATACAACTTTAACTCTCTCCTAAATGCTAATGTAGCATAGCAGTTATAACACCACAATAAAAATAGACTATGTTAATTTTGGTCTACTTCTGATCTTAATAAAATAAATCCATAAGTAAAATATTTGGAGCTCATTTCCACTTTTCCTATCAATTTCCACTTGCCACGAATTCTTGAACACTGTCTGAAATTATGCCATAAAAGAAAGAGAAAATATTTCAATTATTTTCATCAATATTATTCTGCCTATCTCAGCCTCATCACCAGTACATCAATTACTATACTTGGAAATGCAACATGTGGATTTCAGTTTGTGTTTTATCAGGTGTTCTGCTCCTTATACACTGTAACCAATAATAGTAGTTGAACAAGATAGCTGCCATTACTACTCTTCCTTCCGTCTGCCTTCACTAAACAGTCATTTAAAAATGTAGAGTAAGGTCTCTATGTTATTTTAGTGTCACCTTTCTCTGATTTGCTAAGCAAAATTGATTATTCAGTTGTAAAAACACCGGTGGTGCAGCTTCATATAGATGGCTACATTGCACAGAACAAGCTCTGAGTGAAAGGTCTAGGACATACATATTTGGGTATTAATTGGTGTAAGAGAAACAAGCTGCAATCTACACCTTTTAACTTTTAAATAATTTGTTTTCAGAATCATTTTTTAAAAGCTTATACTCATGTACTAAAATGCCCACATCTAAATCGACTCAGCTTTTTCTTATTAAATTTTAAAGCACATATTTTAGAAGCACATTTTCATGTTTTCAAAACAGTAAATATCAATAAAATAAAAATGAACAAGCCAGTCCAATTCCAATGGGAGCTTGTCTTATGAAGTAGATCAATGAAGATTCCAGCTAAGCTCCTAAGAAAAGAAAAATTGTCCACCTGCTAGGGGATCTGCATTTCAACAGGCTGTTTATATATTTGCTCATGTGAAAAAGGTGCCAAATGCTGTGATTTTTACCTCTTAGCTTTTCTAAG
>NW_024424119.1:4886977-4976513 GCF_017311325.1 Ursus maritimus
GAATGTTTTCCTTAATAAAGATGTACTTTAAAAGTAAGTTAAGTGCTGTACATTTTTATTTTGCTTTTTCTTATTTAAAGAAAATAGTTGGTGCATATAAAATATGGAGCAAATATAAACCTAAAGCATACTTTAAATTGGCGTAAGTGATGTATTCTATTTAAGATGTTACTTCAAGGTTGTGTAGAAATAGAATGACTTAAGAAACAGGAAACTAGGTCAGTTGAAGTTTTGTGTGAGCACAGTTTCCCAATGCATATGTGATAATAGAAAGACATCAAAATACATTGACATTTCTGTCTTCCCTCAGCTGCTATCTTCCAGAGCATCAAAAAATCAGTGGTGGACCAGTGATAAGAAAATGCTTTTCCAGGGCATTCGATGATGCAGTGACTTGAAGGGAATCAATAAGATAGAAAGATGAGAGAGTCAAATGCATTCTAGCTATGGAGTAAAACTTCTTAATCTTCTTCAAAATTCTTTTGTGGTCACCCAGTAGAACAACGAAACCTGGAAGCCTTCTCTAAGCTGCCACAGGAGAAAGATGCACGTGTGTGCAAGCTAATTGTGATATAAATCTCTTCACTGGGAGCACAGTATAGCTTAAAGGGAGGACATTAAGAGTGGTAGAAATCTTAATTGGAATCCTAGCTCTCTGAAATAGTTCTCTATGTGTTCTTCAGCAAATTACCTATTTTGAGACTGTTTTCTACCTATGGAATAGGGATGATAATGCATACATCATTATAAGATTGAGAAGTACGTAATACAACTTTTGAAGTCTATCATATCATTCAATGAATGGTAGAGGCTTCTAACATTTAAAAACATAATCTCCAAAGTATATTAATTTTAATGGTTTTGATTAATCATTTTATAAATATACTTCACAACAAATTCTTACATTAGCACTACATACATACACGATAAATTACCAAGCCTTGAACTCTATAAAATAATTCTCAGCTTCAGAAAAAAGTGATCTTACATTTTTCTTTAGGGGAACAATGATAGGGTAACTTTATTCCTGAGGTTGAATTAACCAATCTTTTTACAACTTATATAGCAAACAAACAAAGATGTTATAATGAGAATTCTTAAGAATTCACAAGTACTTGGCTAAGAGTGTGTGGACTCATTTTACCAACATCCTTACTTCTGAATGCTTATATAAGAACACTGAAATTATTGGTATTTTTCACTATACTTTTTTATATGACCATAGATATTTTTTTTCCTTTCAATATGTAACATTTCCCATACTAATATATCCAGATGATACAAAAAAAGAATGCCTTCTACTGACAGTTACAAAACACATGTGCTTCTAGTTAAATTGCCTTCCTTATAAATACCCCCAAATAACATGTATAACATAACAAAAATGTATTAAAAATGTCTTACTAGCCAGGGTCTTGATATTTTAATTATGTAACAGAAATCCAGAAGGCAAATATAACTAGATATTATCAACCAGTTCCATAATCCTATCAAACTTTTGACATATATCTTTGTATATTCTGCTTTTACTTATTTTATTATGAATGAATTATCCATGTTCTTAGCTAAGGACAACCTTCCCCTCATCTCCTCCCATCTAATTAGGGCTATTGCTTCAGCAAGTTCCCCTCTCACTCTCTTCTGAATCATTTGCTTCTTGTGTCTCTATTGGATCATTCTTACCAGCACATGAACTTCATCTTATCTCTTCCATGAAGGAAAATAAAATATGTCTTCTGATACCAAATCACTCTCCAGCTGTTACCGTCCTAATTCTCTGCTCCCCTTTTGATAACATATCTGAAAAACAAAATTATGAGTTCAAAATACACTTTCCACTTATTTTCTAAATCCCACTCCAATCAGATGTTCGCTTCCACTACAACTCTGTACCCTCTTGTCAAGGTCAACCATAACTCCCGCAAAAATAAATCCAGTGGTCAATTTTCAGCCTCTACCTTTACTTCAAACAACACAATTATATCAACAGTCATCATTTCCTCCTTCTGGAACCATTTGCTACACTTGGCATTCAAGGCAAGTTCTTCTCTAAAACCTCTGGCCATACTGTTTTAGTCTTTTTCTTGATGGCTCTTTCTCATCTTTACTCTCTACTCCCTTTCCGGATAACCTCATTAACTCACAAAGCTTTAAGCATAATCTATGCTGCTGATTCCCAGCTTTATGTATCTAGTCAGGAAATGTACTCCAATTTTCAGACAAAAAATTCGAATTTCCTATACATTGTTGTCACTTGGAGAGTAAGTAAAATCTTAACATGTCCCAAATGTTGCTCCCCATCTAGTAAATGCTAATTATACTTTTGTCATTCCTCTGTTAAACAAATAAACAAAAATATTAATGTATCAGCATTTCATTTTCTCATTTTCCACCTCTGATTTATCAACACATTTTTTGCCTCTACTTTCAAAATTTAACTAGGATGTGATCAATTTTAACCATTGCACAGCTATCATCTTGATCTAATCACCAAAATTTCTTCAGTGGTTTCTCAGTATCCTTCATTCTTCCATCGTATCTCACTTCCACATATTCTGAAAACAGCAGCAACAATGAGACTATCTGCTTAAAAGTCAGATTAAGGTCCTGTTTCCTTAAATCCTACATTATCTTCTCACTCATGTATGATCACAGAAAATACATGTTGTAAATGACTGTATAGTTTATCTATATACACACATACATAATTATGCTGTGGCACGATTATGATAAGTGAGAAATAAAAAAACTTGTAAACATAAAATTCCATGTTAACATGAAATTCAGGAGTGAAAGTGTAACAAAAACATAGTAAAAGAAGAAAATATGTTAAATAAAAGCTTTTTTACGAAAATATTTAAGAGAGATTATGTTGAGTAGCATATTATAAAGGTGTTTCATTCCCACTGGATAAAAGTAAATGAACGCTAATAGTGCTTATATGCTTTTAAAAAATTTTAAATATCAATATTTACAATACACAAGAAATTTTATCCTTTCAATTATACTTGAATATATAATGAAAAATGTTATATTTCCACTTAAAATATATAGAGAAGAAGCTTCTTGAAATTCAGTTAGGGTATAGAAAACAGTATGGAGTTTCCTTAAAAAAAAAAAAAGAACTACCACATGAACCAACAATCTCACTTCTGGGTATATAGCAAGAGGAATTGAGTTAGGATCTCAAAAAATATCCACAATTTCATGTTCATTGCAGCATTAATTTTAATAGCCAAGGCACAGAAACTACCTCAATGTCCATCTATGGATCAATGAATAAAGAAAATGCAGAACATAGATACAGGGGAATGTTATTCAATTTTTTAAAGAAGAAAATCCAGCTATTTGAAACAACATAGATGAACCCGGAAGACATTATACTAAATGAAATAAGCTGGACACAGAAAGACAGATGCTGCAATACCACTTTTATGAGGAATCTAAAATAGTCAAGTAGAATAGAGCAGAAAGTAGAATGGTGGTTGCCAGGGGCTAGAGGCAGGGGGAAGTGAGAAAATATTTGTCAAAGGGTAAAAGTTTCAGTTACGCAAGATGAATAAGTCATACCTCTATGGTATGGAATAGTGCCTATAGGTAACAATACTGTATTATATACTTAAACATTTGCTAAAGAGGTAGGTCTTATATTAAGTGTTCTTATTACAAAAAATGAATGAATAAATAGAGGACGGGAAGAAACTTTAGGAGGTGATATATATGTTTATGACATAAATTATGGTGATGGTTTCACTGGTGTACACTTATCTCCAGACTTATAAAGTTGTACACATTAAATATGTTCAGCTTATTGTATGACAGTCATTCCTCAAGAAATTGGCTAAAAAAATAAAGAGGGTGCCTGGGTGGCTCAGTCACATAAGAGTCTGTCTTCAACTCAGGTCATGATCCCAGAGTCCTGGGATGGAGTCCTGCATCGGGCTTCCTGCTCAGTGGGAGTCTGCTTCTCCCTCGTATTCCTCCCCCCCGTGCTCATGATCTCTCTGTCTCTCACTCTCTCTCTCTCGCAAATAAATAAATAAATAAAATCTTTTAAAAAATTAAAATAAATAAAGAAATGCACATCACTTCTGTGGGTTATTACCAAAAGTGCATAACCCCAGTAAAATCATTGGAAATATCAGGCAGAATCAAAAGAGGGAAATTCTACTAAATAGGTGAAAATTATTTCTTTGAAAATGCCAAAATTATGCAAGTTAAAGACAAAGCACCTGTAACACATAGGAGTAGACATAAGGGGAGAGAGTAACTAAATGAACTATGAGATTTTCATTTGGATCCTGGAATGAAAAAATGACATTACTGGAAAAACTGATGAAATTTTAATAAAGTTTACAGATTTTAATAACATTGTATCACTATTAACTTCTTAGTTTTGTTAAGAAAAGTATGGTTATGTAAGATATTAACTTCAGGGGAAGCTGAGTGACAAGTATATGGGAACTCTAAACTACATTTCCAACTTTTCTTGTGTCTAAAATTTTTATGCTAAATTTGTAAATCTGAATATAAAAAAAAAGTTTTAAAAGGACCCCCAAATTAATTTTAAAAAAGGATACATTTTCCCATTCATTAAAAAAATACTTTTAATGAAAATCAAAAGAAGTCAAGTCCTGGGCCAGATTCTATAAATAAAACAAAACTTTGGAGCCTCACTTAAGTTTCAGGAACACATGTTTCTCAAGCTGTCCTTTGAGAATTTAGATCTAACTCACCCTAAGTCTATCCTGTTATTAATAATTTAACTAATTGATTTGTTCATTAATATGGATTCAGTAAATTATAATTCTTGGCATAGAAAGATAAATGAAGTGTGTTCCTACCACGTAAGACAGTATACCTCAAAATATAGTTTCCTTCAAAGGAGAGTCCCTATTAAAGACTCAGATTACAAAGCTCCACACAAAAGTCTTAGTAAGTTTGGAGCTGGGAAACAAGCTCCTCAGATAATTTTGATAAAAATTAACATTTAAAGATCATAATATAAATATTACATAGATCTATAAAGCATAAAATATTACTATATTACTATTTTTATATATTGAAATGTGCTAACATTTTTAAAGAGTAAGCAAAGTTTTTAAAAAAATAAAACATTTGTATAAAAAAGATATTGATGTGGTCCTGAAAAGTTTGAATTTAGCAGATAAAACCAATCATTCCAGGGATAGAAATTACCATATAAAAGAGCACACACTGCCCAGAGCAATCTACACTTTCAATGCAATCCCTATCAAAAGACTATCAACATTTTTCACAGAGCTGGAACAAACAATCCTAAAATTTGTATGGAACCAGAAAAGACCCCGAATCATCAGGTGATTGTTGAAAAAGAAAACCAAAGCTGGTGGGCATCACAATGCCTGACTTCAAGTTATATTACAAAGCTGTGATCATCAAGACAGCATGGTACTGGCACAAAAACAGACACATAGATCAATGGAACAGAATATAGAACCCAGAAATGACCCTCAACTCTATGGTCAACTATAGATATAGTCGACAAATCAGGAAAAAAAGACAGTTTTTTCAATAAATGGTGCTGGGAAAATTGGACAGCCACATGCAGAAGAAAGAAATTCAACCATTCTCTTACACCATACACAAAGATAAACTCTAAATGGATGAAAGGCCTCAATGTGAGACAGGAATCCATCAAAATCCTAGAGGAGAACACAGGCAGTAACCGCTTTGACATCAGCCACAACAACTTCTTTTAAGACACGTTTCCAAAGGCAAGGGAAACAAAACCAAAAATGAACTTTTGGGACTTCATCAAGATAAAAGACTTCTGCACAGCAAAGGAAAACAGTCAACAAAACAAAGAGGCAGCCCAGGGAACGGGAGAAGATATTTGCAAACAACACTACAGAAAAGGACTGGTATTCAAGATTTATAGAGAACTTCTCAAACTCAGCACCTAAGAAACAAATAATCCAGTCAATAAATGGGCAGAAGACATGAAAAAAGACTTCTCCAAAGAAGACATATGAATGGCTAACAGACACATGAAAAAATGTTCAATATCATTAGCCATCAGGGAAATATAAATCAAAACCACAATGAGATACCACCTTACCCCAGTTAGAATGGCAAAAATTGACAAGGCAAGAAACAACAAATGTTGGTGAGGATGTAGAGAAAGGGGAACCCTCTTGCACTGTTGGTGAGAATGCAAGTTGCTACAGCCACTTTGGAAAACAGTGTGGAGGTTACTCAAAAAGTTAAAAATAGATATATCTTATGACTCAGCAATTACACTACTGGGTATTTACCCCAAAGATAGAGATGTAGTGAAAAGAAGTGGCATATGTACCCCAATGTTCATAGCAGCAATGTCCACAGTAGCCAAACTGTGGGAAGAGCCAAGACGCCCTTCAACAGATGAATGGATAAAGAAGATATGGTCTATATATACAATGGAGTATTACTCAACCATCAGAAAGGATGAATACCCACCATTTGCATCAACATGGATGGAACTGGAGGGGATTATGCTAAGTGAAATAAGTCAAGCAGAGAAAGACAATTAACATATTATTTCACTCATATGTGGAATATAAGGAATAGCACAGAGGATCACAGGAGAAGGCAGGGAAAACTGAATGGAAAGAAATCAGGGAGGGGGAAAATCATGAGAGACTTTGGACTCCAGGAACCAAACTGAGGGTTACAGAAGGGAGGGGTGATGGGTATTAAGGAGGGCATTGTGGTGATGGGTACTGTGTGTTATACGCAACTAATGAATCATTGAACACTACACCAAAAATAATGATGTACTATATGCTGGCTAATTGAATATAATAAAAAAAACAGGGAAAAAAAGAAAGTACACAACACTCTATGAAATGATACTCTAAAGAAAAGAAAAACACTCCTCCTTTAAGAGCAGATTTAGAGACCAAATTAATCTGCGTTTGTGACTTAACATAAAATGAATGATTGCCAAATGATTTTCCTAAGTCAGAATTTAAGAGGATTTCTCTAAGAGATATGAAAATGAATAAAATAAATCAGAACCAGGGGTAATTCATTTTATAACACATTTTTTTTGGAGTGATTTTAAGAAAAGTTGAAAAGAAAGAACGTACTTTCTTTACACCCTTCATCCATCTTTCTCAACAAACTAACAATAAATTTGTCAAGATAGCATCCTCTACAGTTAACATATTATATTCATGATAAGTATTTATTCCATAACTATGATACATTTATCAAAAATTAAAAAGTAACAGTGATACAATTAGATAGCTTAGGATCAAGCTCAGGATACCATATTGCATTTAGATGAATTCTGTTTTAAAATGTCATATGCTTTATTGATCTGATATGTTTAAAGTAAAAGACTAAGTCTGAAAAAGTTTTTTATTTTTTTTTAATAGACAGGTAACCTTACAATGTCTGTACAAGTATAATACTAGGAAATCATATTAAGTACCGTGAAGGTAAGTCAAAATACCTGTTAAATACATATGACATTGGTAAGAACTGAAACACAATAAGTTAAACAATCTCTCCATCCATCCATCCATCCATCCATCCACATATCCAGCCACTCACCAACCATCCATCCATCCATCCAACCATCCATCCATCCATCCATCCAAATAAAATAAATCAATATCACATTATATTTCAATAATAGATATATCACCTATTATTTCCATTCAGTTGTACTCTGAAACAAGAGCAATGCTAAACTTGCTGATTTCACCATGACTAATCAGAGCTAAGCTATTTAGTGGTAATTTGCAAATATAATATCAAATTCTAGAATTGTAAAGATAAATGTATTTAGCTAACATCAGAATGAGTGTGCCTGAGAAAAATAACTAGATTCAATCATTTTATGTGTGTGGTAGAACATTTTGTGATTCAAGTTGTGAAATTTAAGACTGTGTTCCCTGTGAATATTTCAGAATAATATCATTTATTGTCCTGCCCAATTTAATATTTAATCCTGTCATTTCCTTTAGCGTAATTGCTTCAACATTAAAAAAAAATCAGGTTTTTTTCCTCATGAGTTTTACATGTATTTTCTGTATTTGTTATTATTCTTATTGCTATTTTTATTATGTTCAGTTAGCCACTGTATAGTACACCATTAGCTTTTGATGTAGTGTTCAATGATTCATTAGTTACGTATAACACCCAGTGCTCATCACAACATGTGCCCTCTTTGGTACCCATCACCCTATTACCCTCTTCTCCCACCCCACCTCCCCTCTGAAACCCCTAGTATGTTTCCTGGGGTCCATAGTCTCTCATGGTTCATCTCTCTCTCTCTGATTTTCTGTATTTGAATGTATATTATCAGAACCAAGGCCTTATATACCACACTATTTTTTTCTTTAACATGGTAACAATTGATAGAACTGCCTAAAAGTTATTTTCCTTGAAAAACAGAGAAACTCAAATTCAAGAGAATTGACAATATCTCTAAAGGCTAAACGACAGGACACAATAAAAATGCCAATTTAACTCACTCCAAAATGGGCTATGCAAACACATGTTTAGTAAGCACACTTTTTATCTTCATTCTTTTTATAAGATACCAACTTAGTATTTCACATGTTGAAATGGTTGAAGTAGTAGGGAATTTTGAGTTTGAACCTTTATTATAAGGTATTTCTTTATTCACTTTTACTACAGAAAAACATAAATAAGTTTCTATTAAAAAACTCTTTTTGGTTATACTGTAGTCAAAATTCCTCATGATATCCCAGTGTGATAACTATATACATCCTTTTTTCCCTACTGTTTCTCTCTTTCTTAGGGGAGGTAATGTGGTGCATTCTTTCATTTCCTTGAACTTCTTGTGTTTTGAGGAATATACAATGTAATGGACAACTTTGTTATTTACATATTATTATTTTATGATGCCTCTGAGTATAATATTTTCACTGATCCAAAAATTTATATATTTTATTACTATTTTCATTGAGTCAATTTTTATTTTATTAATGTTTATTTCACTTAATGTTTATATGTGGGTTATTTTTCCAGAGCAATTGGATGGAGTTATCATTAACTAAGATGAGGAAACAATTAGCATAGGGTTTGAGGGAAATATCAAGAATTCCGTTTTAGACATAATTCCAAGATGTCTGTTACACATACAAGTAGAAATGCTGACTAGGTAGCTGGATATGTGAGTCTAAATCCAGGGCAGAGGTTTAGGCTAGAAATAAAAATTGGGGGTCATCAAGTAAGAGATGGTATTTAAAATCACTGAGCTTGTATGAGCTCATCAAAGATGGGCATACTACATAACAGGGGAAGTCCCAGGACTGAGCCATGAGACCTCCTGGGAGAATAAAATGAGAACCATGAGAAATGTCAAACTAGTGAGAAAAACCAAGGAGGTATGGAATTATGGAAGCCAAATGGAAAAAAAGTGTTTCAAAGAAAAAAGAATGAAAATTTCCCAACATCAGGGAAATATAATTAAAAACAAAATCTCCTAACTGAGAAATCCTTTCCACAAAGATAGAGGAAGAAAACACTTTTAGTATTGAGCAAATATTAAACCAGAATGTGATACATAATCACAGGCAATACACTAAAAGAGTGCAAAGACAAGAAAAAACTTATCCTTTTAGATAGTCAAACATATACATGCCATAACATAAATGTTCTTAAGATAAACTATAACCAATCTTCAAGTAAAAAGACTTGACAGCACTATTTGTGACGGATAGCTTATCCTAATTTTAACTGGTAATTGGAGTGACCAATTGTGTTGGCTAATTGGCTTTATCCAGAGGAGAAATAAACAAACAAACAAACAAACAAACAAAACTTCTCCTATCTTTATTACAGCAGATAGTTTTGCGACTTAGAACAGGGTGCCCTCCAAAGTCAAGCTCCTACCTTCCCAAACAAACTAGAAGACAAGAGAGCTATCACTCTGTACGTTTATATTTCAAAGAGATAGTTCCCAGGAACTGAAGAAAGATATTTCTGGGTCATAAAGCTGAAAAAAAGGACCACCTAATTTTCAAAAGGATTAATATGCATTTCAAAGAAAGGAGAGAGTACTTAAATTTTCTCAATTACAAATTTTCTGAAATAAGCATTCTTAGAAAAAGGAGGTAAGAAATGTCTCCTTTCTTCCTTTCAAGAGGAAAAATTAAGCCTTCTATTTTTAATTTGTAGTTTTCCTTATACAATAATGTAGTTTTCCTTATATAATAATGCTTATAGGATAAATAAAATAAAAACTGAAAATTGACCTTTGAATTAAGAAACTTAGAGGCCATTGGTGACTGGCAAAAACAGCTTCAGTAGGAGCAATTTTTATTACAGTGCTTAAGAAGGAAAAAAAGGAAATAATGGATTTGGAGATGAGTAGAGAGAGGTATTTCATGGAGTTCTGCATGAATGGCACAGTGAGGCAACAGCTAAGTGAGGAAAGAATAAAGAGAGATTACCTTGAGTACTGCCTTATTTAAGGGGGCCTAATGTAAAGGAAGGCACAAACAGGCCCTTACTACTAGCTTTATTCACTTTTACATCAATTTAATCTACTACTTTAGCCTTATGACAATAAGGAAAGTTGCCTGGCCAGAAGAACATTCATAAAGGGTTGTAGTGTCGTAGGTCTAACACAAGTGTGTATACTAGCGGTGAATGGCTAACAAACTAGAGCCTCCCTATTGAGGCATTTAAATATTAGATATATAGAGGGACACACCAGTGAGGAGAGCCTAAGATGGGTGACAAACAACGAGAGGAAGGAGCAGAAGCTCTGAGGAAGAATGCGTGTGCAAACTCCATGAGATATAGACAACATCTCAGGAGAATTACAATTAGAAAGTGCTTTAGTATTTGCAATGTAATGACCAAGGGCTAGAGTTAAGTGAATGGATCATTTGAGAGTAATTATTATCTGACTGTATGTTAATCTATTTTTGCTGCCTCATTCTGAAATTATAAAGAAAGAAACGGACCTGAATAATCATGAGACTTTTATTTATTTTTTTAAAGATTTATTCATTTATTTAAGTAATCTCTACACTCAACATGGGGCTTGAACTCATGACCCAGAGACCAAGAGTTACATGCTTTACTGACTGAGCCAGCCAGGCACCCCTTTATGAGACTTTTATTGATCATGTGGTATCCACTAACAAATATCCAGATATTCTCCTGGTTAAAGCCTGACTGAAACCTTTACTACTACTACTACTGCTACTACTACTACTACTACTACTACTACTACTACTACTACTAGCAGCAATAATAATAGTAGTAGAAAACTATTAGTATCTCCAATATATTAATAGAAAGATGAAGCACAGAGAAGTTTAGTAATTTGCCTCATGCCACACAGGAATCATTATTACAATGCCATAATTTGTTCAATTTCCTTCTTCTTTTTTTATCACTATGACAATACAAATTTAGGGGAATAAAAGCAGGAGGAGAAAGTACTGATTTTCTTTCTCTAGCCAGAGATTTTTGTCTCTTTTTATGTATTGATCATCTATTTATTCAATAATTCTACATTGAGAGCTATTGCATGCCAAATACTGTGTTAGATGCTGAGGAACCAAGCACGAGTAAATCAAGAAGTTTACATTCTTCTGAGGGAGGAAAAAAAATATACTATTAATTTTTCCAATAGTTAAAAGTAGTTAAAGGTGTTTTAAAGAAAAATAAATGTTTTGAGATAGAGAATAAAAATAGACTCCTGAATGCCATATAAGAAGCATCTGTACCGTTGAAGAAAAAGCAAAAGTTGATGATATTTGTTGAAGATCACAAGGCAGGTATAAAAGCACAATAGGTATAAAAACCACTGCAGTGGGATTTTGCATTAGGGAAGAGAAATTGCACTCAGCTCCAAATACAACACAGAAAAGTGAGAACTAATAGCTAAAGTGTAAAGTTGGAGTCAGAGGATGGAAAGTTATCTAGTTGAAACATCAGGGTTAAGAGAGATTCTGGCTAAACTGACCTAACAGGTTTCCTGCTAAAGACAAGCAAGGTGATCATACATCACCTGGGGGGTGATGGAAGATAAAGAACCCTATTAAATATGAAGGGTGATAATGTATCAAGGGTGGAGGGTTCCAATTAAACTGACTTAGAAGAGTTCTTGCTAAAACTAGATTTTATAAGGAAGTGCTGATGGGCCTAGGAGAAGGTTCAGTAGCCTGACTAAAGTTTGGTCAAGCAAACTGGGTCATTAGAGAGATACAATGTTCTTCACCTTTTGTAATCCATACATTTTCAATCAGTTGACTGAGCTAGTCCCAGCAAAGACGCCTCTAGAACTAATTTTTGGGGGTACCAACACAGTTATTTGGGAAAGAAACAAATGGGAAAATATTCTAAGAGTCCAGTCAGTTAAAATATCAGATTTATCAGAGGAAGAAGAGAATACAGATTGAGAAGTTTTCTGAAGTTCATTAGTTTTGTATGCATCCTATGCTTATATTTGATGAATCTAGGACTTCACATCATAAAAATACTCCCCGCTTAAATTATACTATCCATTTTCAATGACTAGTGATTGACAGAACTACATTTGTTGGACTGCATTGTCAAACAGTTGGCAGTAGGATTTATAAAAGTTCACGTGTAGAGTCCTGGGATCTACCCCTGCGTTGGGCTCCCTGCTCTGCAGGGAGTCTGCTTCTCCATCTCCCTCTCCCCCTGCCTCCTCCCCTACTTGCGGGAGCATTCACTCTCTCTCAAATAAGCAAAATCTGAAAACAAATAATAGATGTCCATGTGTAAATAAAAGCAAACAAACACAATGACCTCTGTTCACCTGACAGAAGTTCTAGAGTGGAGTTTAGTGGCTAAGTAGCCTTAAGAAGGTTAAGATGGTGGATTTGATGTTACATAAGCATCATTTTGAATCCTGACTCTATCACTTAATAACTAATAACTACATTATCTAGGGAAGATATTAATCTCTCTGAGCCTCAGATTACTTTATGTAAAATGTGAAGAATCACAGCATTTACTCAGAGGGCTGTAATAGGCATAAATGAGATTGTGTATCCTTATTAGATCAGTCTTTCTAAGTTGTAACAGCCAGAAATAGAACTCACAATAGCTCATATAAGTGAAAAGCCTAGGATGGATTTTTAGAAATGGCTGAATCTGGTTACAAATGATGCTGTAAGATGCAATTCTTTCTCTTTGTTTGGATTCTGGTTTCTTCTGTGTAGCCTTGATCTCCAAAGTCTCCATATGGTGGTCATCAGCAGGATCATTGGGGTTATATTTTCCTTTGACCTAGTAAACATAGCAGAAAAATAACTTTTCCTTCCCAATAGTTCTACAGAATTCTGGGATTGATCCTCCTTAGATTCCCCTGTGTAATCTTTGACCCAAAGATCACAGCCAAGGGGAATGTATATATTAATAGCTGCAACCTGGTTCACAAGCCCACCCAGTGAAACCACATGGATTCTAATGGGCATGGTAGGGGGTTCTTCAAAAATCTGGATGCTGGTACCAAGTGCAGAGGAAAATGGGTGCCAGCAGGGAAAAATAAATGATATTACCAAAGCATGTTACAGCTAACACAGATCGTGTTAGTACAGTATGTGATTATTACTTAAAAAATTATTTTAAAAGATACATTTACAAGGTCTCCCATATTAATGGAAAGGATGAACTGTAAATTAGCAGCCTGAAAGGAAAATCAAGAAAACATTTGTTATAAAGGATTGTTTGCTCTTTAACAGTCCCTCAGAGTATCATTAAATGACAGTACTGTGCAAAGGATGTCCTTAATTGTAACTCCACCGGTATGTACCTTCGCAAAGATAGCTGTGTGTACAACTATTGTAGAAGATTTCTATCCCAAATGTTCTAATTACGTTTTTGAATCTTTAAGCGTGAAGTTCGACAATGTATTCACCAATTCTTTAGGAAGACCAGATTATAGACAATCACCTCTATTTCTTTGGTGTCCTCGGTGTCTTTCACTCTGGTAGACATGGAGTAGTAACTCCCTAAGCACTTGTTGATAGTTTCTAAGGTCAACACAATAATGTAAATATATTTACAAATCTACTAATAGACATTTACTAATTGAAATTAGCTGACATTATGTCAACACTATATTAGCCACTTTTTTCTAGGGCATATCATAGAGAAAAAAAAATCCTTTCTTTTCAATAGTTTCCAGTTGAGAGGGACATCTTCATTTATTCTGAATGAACTACCTTCATTGTGCACATATATTTGAACGCTTATTCTTTCTTTCCATATTATTCAAACACTGTTTTTTTTTTCATCCCCAGCATTTTCATAACTTTTTCTGGGGATGTTGTTGGATGGAGTTTGTTGTTTCTATCTGGTGAAATAACAGGTCAGTATACCATTTAATCAGTTTTGAGAATTTTATACACTCATATAACCACCTTCTCAAGTAAGATGTAAAATATTTCCACCATCTTAGAAATTTTTCTACTGTCTTTTGGACTCCATCTCCCACTGTAGCAACCTAATATCATGAGTTCTTACATTTATTTATTTTTTCTAATATCATGAATTTTACCACATATCTTGGTTTGCCTGTTCTAGAACTTCAAATGAATGAATCACACAATATTGCTTTTTGTGTGCCTAGTTTCTTTAACTCAGCGTGTTTTTGAGATTCTTCCAGGTTTCTGCATGTACCTATAGTTTATTCCTTTTTATTTTTGAACAGTATTCTGTTACATGACCAAACTACAGATTTTTAAAATGATTTTTCTGTTAAGGAATATCTGGCTATTTGCAGTGTTTGGTTTATAAAGTTTCTATTACTATTCTTGCCAAGGACTTGTGCAGGAATATGTTTTTATTTATATGGGTACATATTTAAGGGGGAAAGAAGTATATTTTACTTTTTACAGAAGTAACAAAATTTTCCAAAGTGGTGGTACCATTTTACATTCCCACTAACAAAGTATTAAAGTTCTGGCTTCTGTACATCCTTGATCTCATTTAGTGTTAAAGTTTAGTGATGAAGTTTTATCATTCCAGTGGTTATGTGGTTGTAGTTACTGTAATTTTAATATGTATTTCCCGGTGACAATTGATTTTCAACATTTTTTTTCAGACCCTTGTCAGACATTTGTTGATTTGATCTATCAGTTCTTGTTTTTTCTACTTTCTTTTTTACTACTGGTTGTCTATTTTATTACAGACTTATAGGAGTACTTTACATAGATTGGATATTAGTACTTTGCCAGATGTATGTGTTGTGGATATTTTATCCTAGTTTGCAACGTACCTATTCATTTTCTTAATGATGTGATTTAATTAAAAGATATTTTAAAATGTTATGAAGTCTAATCTCTCAGTGTGTGTTACAGTTAGTCCTTTTGTGTTCTCTAAGAAATCTTTACCTATCCCCAAATGATGAAAATATTCTATTTTTTTTTCTTTTGGTAAAGTTGTCAAATAAGTCAAGTTCGGTGATAATGCTGTTCAGATCGTCTACATCTTTATTGATTTTCTGTCTGCTTGTTCTATTGATTACTGAGGAAAGAGTGTTGGAGATTCCTGGAACTGTCCATTTCTTTTTTAAATTCTATAAGCTGTTGCTTTATAATCTGAATAGCTGTTATGGGAATATAAACATTTAGGATTATCATATGTTCTAGATTACTTGACCCTTTTATTACTATTAAAAGTGTCTCGGGGCGCCTGGGTGGCACAGCGGTTAAGCGTCTGCCTTCGGCTCAGGGCGTGATCCCGGCGTTCTGGGATCGAGCCCCACATCAGGCTCCTCTGCTATGAGCCTGCTTCTTCCTCTCTCACTTCCCCTGCTTGTGTTCCCTCTCTCGCTGGCTGTCTCTATCTCTGTCAAATAAATAAATAAAATCTTTAAAAAAAAAAAAGTGTCTCATACTCCTGGTAATATATATGTTCTGAAGTCTACTATGTTTGATACAAATATTGCTATTCTAACATCCGTAGGATTAATGCATGATATACCTTCTTTCTTTCTTTTACTTTAAACCTATTTATGCCTTTATTTGTTAGAGGGGTTTTGGCACAGACAACAGAAGTTTAGTCTTTTTAAAAATTTTTATCTTACACTTTTTTGTCTTTTATTTTAAATATTTAGAACAGTTACTTTCAAGGTAATCATTCATATGTTTGGGTTTAAATCTACCATCTTGTTACTCATTTGTTATTTGTAATCTCTATTCTTTGTTTCTTCAATTCTTTTTTTCCTGTCTTCTTTATTTGTAACTGTTTTATCAAGGCATAGTTGACATGCATACATGTACATATTTCAAGTACACAATGTATGTATACTATTAAACTACTAACAGTCAAAATAGCAAGTATTTCTATTTTTCACAAGAGTTACCTTGTGCCCTTTTATACTTCTTCCCTTTGTACTCTTTCACATGATCTTTTTTTTTTTTTTCCGGGAAATCATCAATCTGCTTTCTATCCCTGTAAGTTAGTTTCCATCTTCTATAATTGTATATAAAGGGAATAACACAATACGTATTAATTTAGGGAAAGATCTGGCTTCTCTCTCTTTTTGTTTTTTGGCATAATGATTTTAGACTCATACATTTGGTAGCATATATCAATATTTCATTCTTCTTTCTTGCCGAGTAGTATTCCACTATCTGTTTATACTATAGCATGTTTTTATGGACACTTGAGTTGCTTCAAGCTTTCTACTTGCTGGTAGACATCTGCATTATTAAGTTTGTCTAGAATTGACATTTATTTATTAAATGAAATGTCTTCCTTGGCCAGCGAAGCTACCTGGGTCAGGAATTTTCTTTATGGGAATGTTTTGAGATAAAATTCAACTTTTAAATAGATACTGGGCTATTGAGGTCGACTATTTCTTCTTTAATGAGGTTTGTGATTTGTGTCTATCAACAAATTTGTGCCTTTCACCTGGAATATCAAATTTATTGCTGTATTTTTTCATTATATTCTCTTATTATCTTTTTAACATCAGGTGATTCTTCATTATATCAACTTTCTCATTTTTGTTTTGGGTAATTTGTGTCTTATATTTCTTCTGCTTAACTAGAATTTTATCAATTTAATTGATCTTCTTGAAGAGACTGTGTTTGATTTCATTGATTTTATCATGATTGCATTTATTTTTATCAATTGTTTTACTGCATTTCTCTTTATTTCATTTCTTTTTTTTTTTAAAGATTTTATTTATTTATTTGACAGAGAGATAGCCAGCGAGAGAGGGAACACAAGCAGGAGGAGTGGGAGAGGAAGAAGCAACCTCCCAGGAGAGGAGCCTGACGTGGGGCTTGATCCCGGGATTCCGGGATCACGCCCTGAGCTGAAGGCAGATGCTTAACGACTGCACCACCCAGGCGCCCCTCTCTTTATTTCATTTCTACTTTAATTTTATTTCTTTATTACTTTCTATTTTATTTACCCTTCTTTTCTTGCATCGTACATTGGATCCTGAGGTCCCTGGTACGATTTCTAATGTAACTTGTAGAGCTATCATTTCTGCTTGAGCTCTAGTTTATTAGCATCCTATAAATTTTGATCTATTGTATTTTCATTTCTACATCGTTCAAAATAAATTTCTAACTTCCCTTTTGATTTCTTCCTTAACATATAGGTTTTATCATACCTTCACTTGAACTGAACGTTGTTTTGATATTTCATTTGTTCCCTACTTTTGTCTTATTGTCGTATTGTTTTTTAGCAATTAGTCCATAATTTACTGAATATAGATTTAATGATCACAATTTTTACATAAAAATATGAAGCATTGTATATTAATATACCTAATTTCGTCCCACCTTTTGTGCTACTGTAATACATTTAAATATGCATGTTTTAAACATAAAACATGTATTTTTATTTAAACATTCAATTGTCTTTGAAATAAATGTTTAATTAGAAAAATAATTATTTGACAATTTGTCACATGTTTACCACCACTGACACTATTCATTTCTTTTGGTAGATAAAACTTTTTTTGACATTTCCTTCTGATTTAAAAACTACCTCTAACCTTCCCTTTGATGGGGCGCCTGGGTGGCTCAGTCAGTTAAGCATCTGCCTCAGCTCAGGTCATGATCCTAGGATCTTGGGATCAAATCCCTCAGTGTCAGGCTCTCTGCTCCTCCCTCTCCCTCTGCTTCCCCCCCACTTTGTGCTCTCTCTCACTCTGCTGTCTCTCTCTCAAATAAATAAATAAATCTTTTTAAAAAATTCCCTTTGGTGAAGATCTCCTAACAGCAAGTTTTCTGAATTTTTTTTTGTCTGAAAATATATTTGGTCTATAATTTCAAAATATATTTTAGCGGCATGTAAAATTCTACGTTACATTTTCTGTCTCTGTTTCCTTAACTTTAAAATGTCATTTCACTACCTTATCACTTGAATACCCTCTGAAGAAAAATCTGTTGTCAGTATATCTTTGTTCTGCTGTGTGATTTGTGTCATTTTTTTCTGTTTCTCTTTATAACTAGATCTTTACAAATTAAATATGCTTGTCTTCTGGAGGTGGGCTTTGTGTTTATCCTGCTTGAGATTGGTTGCTATTATTTCATCTCAAATTTCCAATATTCACCTAAAGTTGAAAGATTTCAACCACTACTCCTTTCAATATGCTAATTTTCCTCCTCAATTTTAATTCCACACATTACCCCCAAAACACCTTTTTTTTTCAGTATTTTTTGTCTCTGTTCTTCTTTTTGAGGATTTATATTGCTGTCTTCAAAATCACAGATTTTTTTATAATGTTCTAACTTTAATCCAGTCTAATGTATTGTTTTTGATATAGTATTATTCAGATCTCTAAATTTAATTTTTTCTGTTATGTCTTTTATTTCTCTCCTCTATACATGTGAGCTTTTCTTGAAATCCTCCAACATATTTTTTAATATTTATAATAGCTTTTTTAAACTCCTTTGCTAAGTCCATTTCTCCTTTATTTCTTGATCTGTTTCTATTGGCTGATTTTTTAAATGTTTATTGGTAATATTTGCTCACTTATTTTCATGTGCAGCAATATTTTACTGAATCTTCATCACAATGCTTTTTTGGGGTAAATTTTTAAAATTTCATATTTTCCTGGTGGCTCAAAATCCCAACTAATAGGCTATGGGCACCCTACCCAGGTGACCAGCTGCACCATTGTGCTAATGCTGGCCCCTGCCACAAGACCCCCTTTTCTACTGATTGTAACCTAGTGTTATTCAAATGAACCAATAAAATCCTTTCACACCTTTTGCTTGTGTACTCCACCCTAACCCTAATAACAGCATCTGCCCATGGGTCCTCACTCTCTCCCAAATCTCAACTTGATTGCTTGAGCTGGTTCCCTGGCATGCTTCCCATATGGCCACCTCCTTGGTGTGCTGTGCCTTCCTCTTCCAGAAACTGTGAATATAATATTTCCTTTAATTTTATACACCTTTCCATTTGTGATTTCTGCATTTGTACTGGCATGATCCTTAAAGACTCCACAGGGGAGACTTACTCTCCCATTTACAACACATTGTTATTGTGTGATGGATATTTTGTATTATCTTAAAGAAACATTTAAGTTACTTACAGATCAGCTTGATCTTTTACAAGGCTTTTTGGTTTTGTTTTGCTTTTTAAAGATATGTACAAAAGCTTGCCCTTTATTCTAGTGTTATTTTAATTACAATATTATGATAGTATAATGTTATCCTTTTCAGGTCTCTCAAGAATGTCCCATATATTTAGTGAGGTGTCTATAATCAGATTGAAGAAACATGAGTAATTCTTTGTTCTTCACGAACCTTGAGAATTTTTCATTTATAGCTTCCCAGTAAAGGTGCTTTCCCTGACAGTAGTTCTTTGCTAACCTCATGGAATTTTTTGTATGCATGCCAGACTTAAGGGGATCCTATCAGTTTTCTGGAACATAGTCTCTTCATAGCTCCATCCACTGTAGCTACATTGGCCTCCCCATACATGATTTTTAAATCCTTTGACTCTGATTTTTTTTTTAATTCACCAAGATCACTACATTTTTTTTCATTTTGATGTTCTCCTTTTCTGTATCCACAGTCAGGGAATTTCTTCTTGGAAGAAAGCTGGAAAAGGTATAGGGCTCATGTTGTTGGTTTTTCTCCTTGCTGAAATCCAGTCCATGTTGACCATTGTGCAAAGTCATAAAACTATTGTTTCATATATTCAGCCCAATTTTTAGTTGTTGATGATAGAATACAAGTCTTATGATAGTTACCCTTTCAATTTTAGAAGAAAGCTGCTATTTTTATTGTAACACATTTACATAATAATTAAAATTGATGAAAATACATCAAAAATATTGAGAAATTTTTACTGGAAATGTCTAAACAATGAAGGCTCCTACCCAGGAATTTGCCCTCAGTAACTTTCTCACCTTATCTTATTAGAAGCTAACATACCTTTGAAAGGTCCCTAACCAGATCTTGTATTTATTACCATCATACAGACTCCAGTACAGCTGCCTGATTTGGATGTACCTGAAACCAGTTTTCTGGTACTTACTATTTATTCTGGTACAGACAACAATGTTCTGATGTCCTTCAGTCATTTTCTGTTCAGCTATTAAATTTATTTACTATTTAAACCAAATTCCTCAGGAATCCTTACAATTAATTGCCACCATTAACTGAGGTAAACTGAAAGTCTCTTCCTCTCTTCCTTATTTAGCTAAATAGAGCTAAGTAACCTAAAATTTTTATTAAGATAGTGAACAGAATCTCATGTTTAGAATATGTATTTGGGTATAATACTGGGTTAAGGTTAAAATCCATGAGAATCCTGAACTTATCTCCATTTGGAAGCTAGAGCCAAAGACTCGTGGGGCTTAAAATTTAGTTAAGTAAAAGAAACGTCTGCACTGAAGATGAGGTTTTGAGTATTTATACACCCACTAGTATATAGCATTATGAAAAGATTTCTCAAAAGTGGAATAAGAAGATTGTTTCTTCTACTGTTATAAACCTACAATAAGAAGTAACAAATTTCAGTCTTCTGCCTTCCTTTTCTGAGTAGTTAAAAATATCCATTATGTAACCTTCTTTTCAGAAGCTAACACTGCCTATTATTTTTGCACTCGCTGAATATAATGGCCATAAACATACAACTCAATATTAGAATTTGAGTAGAGGATAAATTCCAAGCCCGAAACAGTTATTTGTCAAAATCGAAGTGCTGATTGACAAAGATTTAAAAGCTGTCTATTAGAATGGATCTTTCTGAAAGGATTTTGATTGTTCCATATACATATAACAAATGCTACTCGACAATTATTTACACTTAATCACTGGATGAGAATGACAATATTCCTTGCTATAGGACTCATACTATGACAATATTCAAAGTAGTCTTGACTGTGATGTGTAAAATTATATTACAAAGAAATTATATGAGATTGAACTGTAGAAAATTTTAAGAGGTGACACCAAAGTCATGGGAGAATATATTAAAAAGTATTAGTAGATATTATATTAGGGCATTATGATTGACGAACATATTTTAATATGATTAAAATATAAATTTATGTTCTGGCTGGGGTGAGGCTGTAGGAGGTATTTACTTTTTAGTTTTCACAACTTGTGCTAATGCAGGATCTGCACTCAATAATTGTCACGGATTTCTGGTTGATAAATAATATTCAATAAAGCCTACAATGTGCCAGCATAAATTCATGTATTTTTCACTTATTTCTCTTGTTTCAACCCTCGGCATGATTCTATGAAGTTTTACCATTATTTTTACTGTATTGTACATAGAATTTAAAGGTAAGAAAAAGTACTAATGTCAAGCCATTCCTTAAACATTTATTGAGCAACTCCAGGAAATGTGGCATACTAAAATGAGAACAAGCTTTGGGTAGAGAGTCATACCCTACTGCCTATGTGTCCTTTGTTAAGTTATATAAACTCTCCCTGTTTCAGCTTATTCAACTTTAAAATGACTATGATTATAATATTTACCTTTTGGGTTAATACAAATGTTATGAATCATATATGTGTATCGTATATATCAATTAAACTAGTTGACCCATACTAGGTATTCTAACAGATGTATCTGATACTATTACGGTAATGTGGCAGCCACTACATGTGAAACCTTGCATTTATTACCTTATTTAAATGAACACTTTCATTTCTGACGAATTGGAGTTATTACAATGATGAGTAACCCAAGGATCACATAGTAAAAGTAATATTTATTCACTCTGCAAAATTTATGGAACCCTTGTTCTATATTAAATACTATGAGAAGTCCCTGATTCAAAGATGAATAGAGTTCATGATGGAATATAAGGCTTGTAATGTATCTAAGTGCATTATATCGCAACCTATACCAAAATGTGTTGAGATTGATAGAAGGCATTGTGGTTTACACAGTGATTTTACATACATTATCTTATTAATACTGTTAAATATGTAAGATATGGTTATTATTTATTTTTTTTGTACAAATTCAATTTTACTGAACCTTATAATGAATGTATCATTTTCCATTATGTGACAATTTATTGGCTGGGCTGTTATTTTAACATCGTATAGAAACTGGTGTTTATAGCAGTGAGTCCTTCTAAGGATTAAGCTAGAAATCAAGTTTATTGTGCATGCTGGGAATAGAGAAGAAATTGTTATGAGAATGAACAGAATGGATGTTTGACATAAAACAGTATTAACTAGGTACTGTAGTATCTTTGTCTCCCTTATCAGCAGTTGGCCTCCATTCCACACCAACCAAATTTCCCTTTCAAAGAGTATTTTATTGATTTTGCAGAAAAGAAAACAACAAAAAAGAGTGAGACATATTTTGATTCATGGAAACAAAAAAAATCAATAAATATTTCTTTTCCAAACTTAACTGTGTGTGATAATATGAATTTGTAGTCATTGTTTTAATATTTAGTTATAAAAATTATCTTTCAAATGCAAATAAACAATTTAAAAAAGAATGATAAAGTGTTGGTATAAATATGACCTTACATCAAAACAAGTTATTTTAAGGCTTTCATAATTAAACAGTATTTTATATGAGTTTGTATACATTTGAGTTTGTATTCAAGTTACAAAAGTATGAACAAAAGTATCTTACAATGGTTTGTGTTAGTTTGAGAAAAGTATAAACATCTATCTAGATAGTTATACCTTTGCTGCAATTGCACTCTGTAGTGGTCTTAAACTTTATTCTTTAAAAGTTCAATAGTGTTTCAAATTTAATCATTTTTGTTCTGCAGAATAATACAGAAATATGCTCATGCTTAAACTAGATATCACGTTTTCTTTGTGTTTTTTTACATTTTTATCTACTGGGAGACAAATAGATTGTATCTTCTATACATGATTTTGGTTTGCTCTTTTAAATTTCTTTAATCTAAAAAACAGTTTTTAGGGGCACTTGGGTGTCTCAGTCGTTAAGCATCTGCCTTCAGCTCAGGGCGAGATCCCAGGGTCCTGGGATAGAGTCCTGCATTGGGCTCCCTGCTCCACTGGGAGCCCGCTTCCTCCTCTCCCACTCCCCCTGCTTGTGTTCCCTCTCTCGCTGGCTGCCTCTCTCTCTGTCAAATAAATAAATACAATCTTTAAAAAAATAAATAAAAATAAACAGTTTTAAGTAAATAAACTGAATTATATTATAAATATCTTTAATATTTTTGTTTCTGTCATTTCATAATTTAAGATCTGGTTTGTAAAAAGTGACTTCATTAAAATGTAGACTGAGGGTGGAGCATTTTAGAGCTCAAAAAGAACTTTCAATTTCATCTGGTCCCTCTCAAGGTAATTCTATGAAAATAGTAACATTCAGGAAAACCATGTGGCTTCTGTTTCCAAAGCTCTCAGCTTAGCTGGATTTTGATGTAGACTAGGGTTTGGGAACTCATCCATCAATGGCCAAGAACGAAACAAGAACCTGTGAGACAGCCAGTGAAGGCATTAGGGCTGTGAATTTCCTTGGGTGAAATGGAGAGAGCATACCAACCTAAATTTGGTCAAATCTATTAACAAGCAAACAAAATACATGAACTAATCAAACAACAAAAACTGGGTCAGCCTTTCTTAAGGATGCTTCTGGCCTGATCTTGAGAGCTTGAGAGTTTGAGAGCTGTGACTTAGTTCGTCCACTGACCTCTCCAAGTGTCTTTTCAATTTGACCTCCTTTCTAATGTTAGAGAAGGAAAGGTACGCCTTGTTTCACTTGAAAGAGTAGACTAAGAAAACTGGCCAAATAGGATTTGGAAAAGTCTTATGCAAAGATTACCATTTACAGACTTCCAAATATTGATTGTTTTAATCTTTACCTGAGACCTGTGGTCCCGAAAATAGTGATGGCTTAAAAAAAAAAAAAAATCCCTTAGCATATGTGTTCCTGGAGATAGTTTCCTGCAAAAAATCTTTTTTTCCACTTAGAATTTGCAGATGACCCCTTTTTTTTTTTTTTTACAGATCCTCTACATTCCTTTTCTTTGCTTCATAAATTCCTAACTGAACTGTTTGTACTCACTGACTAATCTGGACTAAATACCTGAACTGACTAACCTTTAGTTCAGTTTCTCTTCTCTTACGTCCACCTTCAGTCTGAGCCAGCATTTATCCTTTCTGCTGATCTCAGGAAAACACATTCCCTGATCAGCTGTCTCATCACACAACCCACCTCTTTCCACTCTCCCCTACTCCATTCTTTCTAGCCTTGCTTATGCTTGTTTGTAAAAGAAAAATCTTATTTCTGCCTCGTCTTTGAGACACTTGCAAATCTTATGGTGGAAGCTTTCTCCCTATTGCAATAGTCTCCCTTTTCCTTATTTTAATAATCGTTTCAAATAAATGTCTCCTTATGTAATTCTGGATTTGCTTTTCTTTGTAATACATAAACTATCTAAAAAAAGCCAAACCAAGATTTTTAAAAGTGTTATTTTCATAAAAATATTAATGAATGCATTTTTAATTTTTATCAGTTTCTATTACACAATATTTCAAAATATACAAAGAATAACACTCACATGCCCACCATCAGCTTTCTCAAATATACACATCTTCTTAATTTATGTAAATTTTTTAAAATAAAAAGATTTTATTACGGAGGGTTTCCATATAACCCTCCTATACTTCATTGCTCTCTATTGCTACCAAGAGGTAAACACCATTCTGAATTTGAGTTTCTCATCTTTATGGCTGCTTTTGCATTTTCACTGCATATTTATAATGTTTGTACACCTTTGCAACGTGAGTTCTTAATTTAAATACATATATACATTTTATATTTAACCATATCAATATAGACAGCTCTAGCCAATCATATTTTCATTGTTATTGCATCATATAAATATGTTTATTACTTTATTATCCTATACCGTAACATGCAGGTTTTCCTCAATATTGCCAGCATTCCCAATATCTCACAAACAATATTGCAATGAACTTTCTAATATATCTCATTATGTATATCTATGTATAAATTTGATTTTAGCGGTATATACTTCAGGTGGAATAACAAGACAATAAGACTGGATTTCCTTAAGCATGTCTTTGTTTTTATTAGATATTAACTAATGTTTTTCTGAATGATATTCATGAGATAAATTCTACTTGATAATGATGCATTTGTAATACACTATGGAATTTTACTTCCTATTATTTTATTTAGTATTTTATATCTATGTTCCTAAATGAGCTTTTAATAATATTTCTGTTCTTGTTCTGTTCTTGTTTTATTCTACCTTCATAAAATGAATTGGGTAACATTCATAAAATGGATTGGGTAACATTCCCTATTTATGTTCAATTTTAATTCTCCAAAATGCATTGTAAAACTGGAAATTAACTGCACTTTGGAAATGTGGTACAATGTGGTTTAAAATAATATATATTCAGGGGCGCCTGGGTGGCGCAGTTGTTAAGCATCTGCCTTCAGCTCAAGGCATGATCCCGCGTTATGAGATCGAGCCCCGCATCAGGCTCCTCCGCTGGGAGCCTGCTTCTTCCTCTCCCACTCACCCTGCTTGTGTTCCCTCTCTCACTGGCTGTCTCTATCTCTGTCAAATAAATAAATAAAACCTTAAAAAAAAATATATATATATATATATATTCAGTGACTTCTGCAGGGACATAGGGATTTTTTTAAACTTGAATTTCTTTAAGTAGAGTTTTAAAATAAGTTATGTTAGTTCTTCCTAAACAAATTTGCTAATAAATATTTGTTCATAAAAATGTCAATTTTTCTGTTTCAAATTTATAGTCCTATATTTATTCATAGTATTTACTAGTATTTAAACCCTTATACTTCAATCTTTTATAACTATTACTTTTTATCCCCTTTATAATGTTAATTGTTATAATTATGATAAAGCAAATAATATTGATTTTTAAATGACAAGCAGTGGAATATTGATGAATTCCTGAAGTTCAAACTCGTTAATGCCGTCGACTTTATTAAAAAAAATCTTTTTTTTTTGTCTATCCTCATTAGTGTTCCTTATTTCTTTAAGTTTTTCTTATAGTCCTTTACTCATTCTATTGGCATAAATCATCACTTATATATATAAAGATTCTTTATAGAAACAAATTCTTTTAAAAACAAATTTATTTTGGGATGCCTGGGTGGCTCAGTTGGTTCAGTATCTGACTCCTGGTTTTAACTCAGATCATGATCTCATGGTTGTGGGATCCAGCCCAGCACAGGGTTCTGTGCTCAGCTGGCAGTCTGCTTGAAGATTCTCTCCTTCTGCCCCTCCCTCAACTTGCAAGCTCTCTCTCTTGCTTTCTCTCTCTTTCTTTCAAAATAAATAAACAAATCTTTAAAAAAAACCCTTACATTTATCTTTATTATTTTAGCTACATTCTGAATTTTTTCACACGTAGTGCATTCATCACTGTTTAGCTTAAGACTTATAATTTCCATTGTGATTTCTTCTTTAATATGTTAGTTATTTAAGAGTGTTTCCAAATGTATGCTTATAATATATAAAATTATATTTCCATTTATTACTGAAGATTACACAGGATTAGATGATCACATTTGAAGCATACAAATCAGATAACTTAGCTAGTGTCAAACTTTCCTAAATAATTTCAAAGACACAGGTGGTCAAGAGACAAGAGAGCTCATGAAGACGAAAGTTGCCCCTCTGGTCCTTCCTTTCTAGTCAGGCATGCTCTTGTGGTGCAGATTCAGTAAGTCTTTAAGTGAGGGTTGTGTGATTTCTCAAAGAGTAAGAAATATTTTTATTGTGAAATATATTTTTTCTAAGATTTATTTATTTTTTTGAGAAAGAATGAAAGTCTGAGCCAGTGGGGGTGTGGGGGGAGGGGCAGAGGGAGAGGAAGGGAAAGAATCCCTATGCAGACTGCCTGCTGAGCTGGGAGCCAGACGAAGGACTCAATCCGAGGACCCTGAGATCAGGACCTAGGCTGAAATCATGAGTTGACTGGCCAACTGACTGAACCACCCAGGTGCCCTGTGAAATATATTTATGTCTCTAACATCTCCATTCCAGAAAGTTACTAGTTTCATAAATCCCAGGTTTTATTAGCTACAGAAAATTCTTCTAAAAGCACTTCAGTGGCAAGGTCTCTTCCTCTCCACAAATATTATCCTAGAATTTATATAAATGAAATTTTACAGTAGGTAGTCTTTTATGTTTGGCTTCTTTTACTTAGTACCATAGTTTTGAGAGTCTTCCCTGTGGTTGCATATTAGTGATTGTTTTCTTTGAAACAATCTTCCAAAGATAGAGTCTTAGGTATTATGTCTTCAACCATATTGTTTTTCAACCATATTTATTCCATTCTTCTGTGACATCTATTACATGTCAATTGAAGTAATTTAATCTCGGTAGCATCTGCAGTAACAGTTCATATGGAAAACTATACATGCTTTCTCTGTATACATCAGTGTTGTGTTCTAAGTAAATTTCTCTGTAATATTTTCTAAATCACTACTTTTGGCTTTGACATTATAGAGATAGAATTATCATGTCATATATTTTTTTCAGTGGTGATATTTTCATTCCAAATTTTCTAATTGTTTCCCATATCCAGCTTCTCTTGTTTTACTTCTGCCTATTTTCTTACTTTTAAGATTTTTACAAAACTTAAAAAAAATGAATAAACACATTCAAAAGCTTTCAGACAGTTCTGTAATATCAACTTACTATTCCAAGTGTTCATTTTGACTGTTGTCTTTCTTAGCATTAGAATTTTTTTTCATATGATTTGAAGTTCCTTTTGTTGGGTCAAATTTTTTTTTCTACTTTTAACTTTCTTATTCCTTTTCTCTATCCCCACTCTTTCTTATTTAGATTTTTCTGCAATTTATTGCCCAGGCCCCCACAATTTACAACACTTTTTTAAAATGCATCATTGAGTTGCTGCTTTTTTTGATATCACAGATATAGTTACCTATTTATTCGACTGTTTGGTTCATATTTTTAGAATGAGGTCTGTTTCTATGTGTTCTTATATCCCCAGACATTGAACTTTTGTTAAGTAATAACCATTGTGATTGGGCTGGACATTTTATTGAACACCCATTCTTGAAGTAGGGGCAGAGAGGGCAAGTCCCACCTTAACCTCAGTATGCAAGCATTGACCTTAATTCTGCTCTCCCACTAATCAAGAACTTTCAGTTCCTGTTACCACCATAAAGTCAACATCCCAGACAACACTTCCTCACAAGGAGCCCAACGTGACTATGAATTCATGTCTGCTATACTTTTCTATTTTCTTCTAATTTATTTAGTTGTTGACCCTGTCTTATAGCCCAATATATCTTTTTGGTTTTAAGCATTTTTAAATTTATTTATCACTGATACATATTTGGAGTGGAACAAGTGCATCAGAGCATGAACTTGTTTAGCTTTGTGGACTATAAGCCCCACTACATAAAAATTTAAAATTTCCCTAGAAATTAAACATAGATTTTTCTTCCTTGAGCTTTAATACTGAATTTCTGGTTCAGGTAAATGTATCTAAAGTCAAATTAACCTTGCTACTGACATTTAATACTTCTTTGAAACCAAGCTATAGGACTTTTTACTCTTATTATTCCTTTTATTTTTTCAGTCATAACAATTGAATCTCACATGGGCTATATGGTTTTCTTCGTTTGTTTGTTTGTTTGTTTGTTTTTCTTAGGAGCATAAGCTCTTGCTTCACAGAAAAAAGATAAAAGGAATTCTAGACTTTCCTAGGTGGGTCTACATGATATCAAATCAACCCATATCTATTGGCATTCAAGACAGAGTTGAGCTTATTGTAGAATCAAAGAGAATATTTGGCAATTAATGTCTTTGTAACTCTTGAGTGTAGGGCATATTCTGTGAAAATCTCTCTTATGAGAAGGAAAAAGATACAAGATGTTGAATACTACAAAATAATTCAAATCCTGGAATTTTCATAGTCAGATAAGAAAGAGGATTTCAGTTTTCTATTGTGTGCAGAATTCAAAATGAACAGAATTTTTTAATTTTTTTTTTTTTGAGAGAAGGAGGGGAGACGGAGATGGCAGGTGGGGAAGGGGCAGAGGGAGAGGGAGAGAGTCTTAAGCAGGGTCTATATCCAGCATGGAGCCTGACATGGGTTCAATCTCATGACACCGAGATCATGACCTGAGCCAAAACCAAGAGTCAGGTTCTTAACCAACTGAGCCACCCAGGAACCCTCCAAAAAGTTCTTTTTTTAAGTTATTTGGTTTATAAAAATTTCATAGAGCAATTGGGATGAATGCTTATTTCTGCATTGATTAAACACATATTTTTTGGTCTCAGTAAAGGTGCAGTTGGTACCTTAATCCATCTGAGTTTGTTTTCCTGTGCCACAACGGAATACGAGGACTTTAGTATGCTGCCTGTAAACATTTTTTTTTTGTATTGTAACACTTCTGTAAAAATTCCGTAATTCTGCATGAAAGGAAATAAATGTATCTTGAGTACAATATACAATTTCAGAAGTACACTTAGAAAAGTAAACATAATTTTTAATGCTCAAATGTATTAAATGAAAGTAATTGTTCTTAAAATTGACTCCAGGGTTGTCTTATAAAGAACTTTAGGACAATTATTTGTGTTCTTTCTCAAAAGAAAAAGATGGCTTATGTGTTGCATATGAAATCATGAATTACACAAAATAACCTACTTGCCATGTCTACACAGTACATAGACACTGGCAATTATTGGTGAAAAATGGGTCGTATGTACTGAGAATCTGGAATATTCTAACCAAGACTTTTTTTTAAATAATATCTTCTCATTTATTTGAGTAAAAGTGGAAACAGGAGGGCAGAGCTTGGTGATGATGATGATTAGAACTTATTTAATTATCAGTTGCACCTCTGCAATACTGGGCAAAATAGTCTAGGGAAGTTGAAAATACAGATACTACTTGTTCTCTATTATATTGATATTCATCATCACTGTAAGAACATGTCAGTGGGAAAATAAAAACTTTTATTTATATGGAATTTTCAGGAACACTAATACTTTGACAATGCTTCCTGTATATTTTCTATCACCCAAAAGGTAGAACATTGCCCTGAACAATGAAGTAGGTGCTTACTAGACATGATTAACTATACTGTGAGTGTCTATGCTATCACTTTAGGTCTGTTTCCTTAAAATTTCCCTTTTCATTCTAGTTAGCTTAGAAAATGTCTAACTTTTGACACTCAGATACTTTTATTAATGTCTCCCCCAGACAAAACCAATCACTGTTTCTTTTTTGTCTCCAGTTAATCATGAACGATTCCCCTGGAAAAAATGGAATGGTTTTTGAAGACAAAGACCATTTCCTCTGTTGCACCCACAGCATGGTTATTGGCACAGTTGATTGTTAGTAATAGGGACATAAGTCATAAAACATATCCTTTCTATTTCACTTTATCTTTACGACCAACAGGCAGTGACATTTTGGGTGAGGATTAGCTATATATTCAGAGTTGATTAAATGGTAATTTAAAAAGGATCTGTTGCTGATTGAAGGTAAACCAAATACTGACCTTGACTGGTTTGGCACTTAGAAATATGTATGCACATAATCATGACTTAGATAATGATGGGATTAAATATAAGATAAGGGAAAGTGTCATATAGAAAAAAAAGTCTTAAAAATAATGGAGTAAACACTATACTCAAATAGAATTTGCAATGTAAGTATACATTTCAATATTTAAGAAATTACTTTAAGCAGATATAGCCTTCGTACTTTAGTATAAAAAAAGAGATATTAAATTTCTAATTACTTATTATATTTCTAAATATGTAATTACTATCATAACATATCTGACATATACAAATTGGTATAAGAGAACATTTTATATATTCATGTAAATATAGAATATTTCCCTTTTAGAATATTGGAAAATTCATCCATATTTTAAGACAATATATCATAAGTCTCAGTTAAGTCTTAACTATTTAGCAATTATACATTACCGCAGAAGTCATATAAACCTCTGAGTTTCTCTTACTTATCCTATTAATTCTAGGGCTACTTTTAAGAGACTATAGAATAGTCTCTTAAATATCTTCAGATATTTATTACCAAGAAGTAACAAAACATTTCAACAAATGCCATTAGGAATGAATGCATATAAACTCCATTTTACAAATGTTATAGTAGTTGTTCTTATTATTATGTTGATATTATCGATAATCATGAATGAACAATTTAGATGATTTATTTTCAGCATATTTTTACTTCTTTTTATAAAACTGATGGTTTTTGGAAATGCCTCTAAATTTGACATTTCAGTCAAGTATACATTTTAATAGTTATAAGAATTGATCTCTTATTATTTTCCCCAATTGCTTCCTTAGAAATAAAATACTATTTATTACTTATGTTCAACTTCAATATATGAATTCTAAAATAATTTTCTCCTGTCATTGTTTTTATTCTTCAAGTTACTTAGAATGCTCATATTTTCATACTCTCTACTAGATACAATAATATAAATAGAAACCTTAAATATTTGAAAAGAAGGATAGAAATTAATAAATGAATTTATATTCTGTGTGATTTCAAGGGAAGCTTGCAGAGAGATCCTTTTGTGATGGAAGATTTTTTATCTGAGAGTTTTACCTCATTAAAATGTTAAAATCAGGAACACCTGGGTGGCTCAGTCAGCTAAGCATCTGCCCCCAGCTCAGTTCATGATCCCAGGGTCCTGGAATCGAGTCCCACATCAGGCTCCTTGCTCAGCAGGGAGACTGCTTCTCCCTCTGCCTGCTGCTCCCCCTGCTTATGCTCTCTGTCAGACAAATAAATAAAATCTTAAAAAAAAGTTAAAATCAGTTTGCCAATAATCATTGTTTGCATCTACATGATTGCAGTTTTATTGATTGTATGCATGTAAGTACTGATTGAATGTAAAAGAAGGGGTTTTTAACATCCTTTACTAAAGGATAGGTTTAGAATCTACAGATGAAGCGTTAATGTGACAATGACTTCGTTTGTCCATATCTTCTCTTGGTGTAATATCTAACAAAATTATTTTCCGGAGAAGACAAGATGATATCATTTGGGACAGAGCCTAATCGAGTGTTATTTCCATGTATCATCATACTTTTAGATTATTTCAAATTTTAGTTGGGCCAGTATTATTTCAATATCACAGTGGTATGATATGTTGCTCCTATATATTTATTCACTACATTTTTATAACATTGATTACTTATACTACTTTTGTCAATAGTTACAAAACACCCAAAATGAATTTAAAATAAGGAACCTAAATAGCTCCTGCAGTTGTAATTCAGATGTAGGGTAGGCTATCTTTGAACTTAATCCAGACAGTGTGATCCCATTTCTCTCTAATTTTCTGGGCATCTCTGTTCTCTGTATCTCCCCTAGCTCACTCTGGTAGTACTGGCTCAGATTTCCTAAGCTATTCATTTGCATAAGGCAACACTTAGCAAAGACCAACTTCTTCCTCCCAACTTTCTTTTATTAGTAAGAATATTGATCCATAAATCTTTAGTATGCTTCCCCTTGCCTGTCATTGACCTTGATTGTATCATATACCCATTTATTAACTCAACCATTGGGCTTATGTCTGGGTTTCTGGCAGATCTCTGTCAGCAAAGGAGATGACTAACCGTGACTGTCCAGGTCTAATCATGATCCAACTCTTGAGCTTAGACCAATCCCCCAAAGCTCATGACGGCTAAATTATGGAGGGGAACACAGAATATTATTGGGGATGAAAAAATAATAAACTGTTTACAAAATACTTTCACATACATTATCAGACAGTAAATGACTATTCTGAGTGCTGGCCCATTTGCAGTTACCTTGAGCATACATGTGTCCACTCTTCAACACTACAATTGTTAACAGAGTTATAATCTATATAATAGTCTCTTAAATATCTTCAGATATTTATTACCAAGAAGTAACAAATCATTTCAACAAATGCCAGGCATCAACAGAAAATTTCTCTACAATCTGTCTGATTTTTTTCAACATTTTTACTTCATGAAAAGCATACTATTTCATATAATACTCTCCACTTTACGAAAGAAAAAAAAATCCACTCTTCCAATATCCTAGAACTAGGGCTCTATATGCCAAAGGACTAGACTGAAGTAAATCTTATTTAATCATTGGAGCCATGTGAAAATTTGGACAGAGCTCTACACCATTCATCTGGTTGCTAGAGATAAATATAAATTATTGAGATACACTGAATGGCAAGATCCCCTGTGTAGTTCTCCAGATTTATAGGTGTAGATTGATATTCTTTCTCAGGAATCTCACTATTTTAAATTTAGTTGTTTGATGCATGCTTTTTGTTTTGCTTATTTTTATACTCAAAGTGAATACTTTGAATCACTGCCAGAAACAAGTATCTTCATTATGTTACAGGTTTTGCTTGATTTTTTTTTCTTAAATCAGTAAATTTTGTTAAAGAATGGAAATTCCACTTTTGAAATCTGGCTAAAAACAGCTCACTTTTGGCCTTAGGGGAAACCATATAATTCTGTGCACTAATGCTTCATGATTAAAAATAAACAAATAAACAAACAATAAAATCCACAACAAACCACTTAGCAACCATTAACCTCTTGCATTTATTTAACATGATTTACCTATACGTAGGAACCTAAAATCATTTCAATATTGAGGCAGAAAATTCATATTATTTATCTTCACAAGAGAAGAGACCAGGGATAGGAAAAGCGTCACAAGTCAATGAAGAATGTTATTTTTTAGAAAACAGGTGTAGTAGCCTTCTTCTGTTGCTCACATTATGAGCACACAGTTGCCCAATCAAAGCCTATATACTGGAAATTAAAAGAGAAAGAGAGGGGTGCCTGGCTGGCTCAGTCAGAAGAACATGCGAGTCTTGATCTCAGGGTAATGAGTTTGAACCCATGTTGGATGTAGAAATTACTTAAAAAAAAGAGGGGGGGGGGCAAAATTTAAACACTTGGTAAGTCAATGGGCACAGGTATTTTTAAAATACCCTATAATCCTTATATGGCAAAGCCATAATGTGTTAGCAAACATCTAACAACATATGCTTTGATGGGCAATGCTACATTTAAGGACCAGGGTTAACATTCTGTCTCTGATTTTCATTGTGTTGAACCATATGTTGGACATGAAAATTAGTAATACAAAGGCTAACCAGTGGCTTTCTGCTCCTGGGTTTTGAAGGGAAAGACTGGAGCTTCACGGTACACTAATGCCTTCTGTTTCTTTCAGACTATACCAGGAAATGGCTGTAATTGTGACTAACTTGGAAGGGTGGCTGTGACTCCAACTGTTCATTCTGGCGTTTATAAACCATTTTACAGTGGTGACTGCTTCTGTTAGCGGCCTGCCTTGTGGCCTCATCTGTCAGCTCCCATTGAAAATAAATGGCTTGTTTCCCCACAATGTGTGACTGTCATCAGCCTGGCTCAAACATTTTTGTTGTAATCTATGTTGTTCAGGGCTGAATGTTTTTTAGTTCTTTAAGGGATGTGGGTGTTTGCATGCCAGTGATTTCCAGTTTCAGCATTTCTTATTTCATTGGAACTGGTCATCTTTGGTGTCTTCAAGCACTTTGAGTACAAAAGGATCAATTAAAAATAAAATAATATGAAGCTATATGCATGCAACTATATGATTTCCAAGAAAAATGTCAACATTATTATTTTCTGAATATGTTTGATGGAAATCCACAACATAATGGAAAAATCTACACATCCATATTCATAGATAGATGTACTTGGTCCCTTTTCCCTGGTCTTTGGGTTCATAACCAGAAATATGAATGTATCATCCCTAATTATCAATACCTCTGAAAATTTCCCATAAATAAGATGTTTCTTTGTTTTTGTCTTTGTTTTGTTTTTTAGTTTTACTGTTTATTACTTTTCCTGGTTCTTGGAAACAATTTTCTTCTGCTTCTCATATATTAATAAACTCATAGTACTCTATTACCTGTATGCTTAGGATCCACTTAGATTTATCCTTGATTAAACTTTCTCTCTGCTTCTTTTTATAAATGTAATTTTGTTTTCTGTTTTTATTCAGTGATTAGAGTTCTCCTCTATCATTTCACTAAATGTCCAAGGTTTAAAAATGACAATCCACAATCCCTGGTATATTCCTGAGCTCATGCATTTTGTATGCTGGATCTCTGTGTTCTTTAACTACTTTGCCTCAGAGAGACCTGTAGCCAACAGGTATCAGGTTTCTGTGCCTCAACTACTCACAGGTGCTGTTGAATATGTCTTTGACATTCAGTATGTAAAATGCTGTTAAATTATGGAAAGATATGAAGATGGTGGGATTTAAAAAAATCTTATCATCAATTTTACAGTTGCACCAGAGAGAACATCAAGAAACCTGAAAAATAATAGCTTTCACTTAATGCAGATTAGCTACTGAGTATGACATGTTTTAAATAAGGTATAAACAAAACTCTGGGGGCAGGGGAAACTCTGAATCTAGTTAAGCTAATATCTATTTAGGATATTATAGCATTTTGAAATAAGGAGTGGTCATTATAATTTTCCTGATGTCTACTTTAAGAAAATTCTATGCTCCATCCAACAAAATGTTGGATAAGATCGAGATTTTTGAAGCAGTAAATAGACTAAATGGTTAAAGTAAAAATTACCTTTTAAAATCATTATCTAATTATTATTTAATACATTTTGGAACACAGACATAATTGCTAGAATTGATTATTTGATAAACTAAGGCAAGCAGAAGAGATTGAAACCACAAGAAAAGGTGGTACTAACAACAGCCATAGCATGTAGTAAACTTAAGTAAGGTAAATCCTGGTAGCAAATTGAAAAACCTCAAGTAAGATTGCTAATAGTCTAATTCCTAGGAACTCAATTTTGTTAATATCTTCAGATGATGGAGTAATTCTGAGTAGGCTGCTTTTTGTTACTGTTATTTTTTTTTTTGGAAGAAAAGAGCTATTTATTTTAAAATATCTTTGTGAGAAAAAAATAAAATAAAATATTTGAGATAATAAGAATCATTCAATTTCAAAATTCATGTATTACTTCCAAAAAGTAGCTGTGTCTTGGTAACATAAGGGAATATAATGGCTCTTATGCTTGTCCAGTTATGCTGCCAGGGGCACTGAATACAGACACATTTATAATGGAGAATCTCCAGCCAGTTCTAATCATTCTTCTCCATTTATATTTATTTATTTATTTATTTATTTATTTATTTATTTATTTATTTATTATTTATTATATTATGTTAGTCACCATACAGTACGTCCCTGGTTTTTGATGTAAAGTTCGATGATTCATTAGTTGCGTATAACACCCAGTGCACCATGCAATACGTGCCCTCCTTACTACTCATCACCAGCCTATCCCATTCTTCCACCCCCCTCCCCTCTGAAGCCCTCAGTTTGTTTCTCATAGTCCATAGTCTCTCATGCTTCATTCCCCCTTCTGATTACTCCCCCTTTCTTTATCCCTTTCTTCCCCTACCAATCTTCCTAGTTCTTATGTTCCATAGATGAGAGAAACCGTATGATAATTGTCTTTCTCTGCTTATTTCACTTAGCATTATCTCCTCCAGTGCTTTGTTGAAGGGCATCTCGGCTCCTTCCACGATTTAGCTATTGTGGACAATGCTGCTATGACCATTGGGGTGCATATGGCCCTTCTCTTCACTACGTCTGTATCTTTGGGGTAAATACCCAGTAGTGCAATGGCTGGGTCATAGGGCAGCTCAATTTTTAACTTTTTAAGGGGGTTACTGTTATTTTTAAATTAGAAGACAGTTAAGGAAGGAAACATAGTAAAATGTGATAGGTTCCTTAATATATATTGCAGATAATGGTTTAACATGAAGCAAAAACAAAACGAAACAGAAAAAACAAAACAAATAAGCCCCCAAATTTGATTATTAAGCAATAAACATTATCGTGGTTATTTGGTAGGTTATTAAAAAGGACAAACATAAAATACTTACAATACCTACACTGCCACCATTCACAGACATCCACAGACACCCACACACACACACACACACACACAGACACACACACACAGAATACATGCAAACTGGTGCACAAATCCTAAATGTTTATTTTGCTTAAATTCGATTACATGATAAATTATGACTTGACCTGGCAAGTCTTAGAAGAATAATTCTTCTTTTCATTGACTTTTAAAGTCTTTAATAATCTTTGTATTTAGTTATTTAATTTTGTTATGTGTTTGACTATTTTTCTTTGACTTAAAAATGGTACTGTACTCAGGCCAATTTTCTAATAGTTGTACAAGAACAGTCTTCTCATTCCAGCTTATGTTGTTGTTGTTGTTGTTGTTGTTGTTGCTTCAATTTCCCTAAAATCATGAAATTTCTTCCAAAAATTTCAATTAGCTATCCAAGCCCTACATGTTTTAAGACCAGGTTTATATCCTACTTTTTGATGGATCCCCTTTACCCAGGACAACTTTTTCTAGCCATAATATATCTGAGATTATTCTTTCAATTTGCCTACTAGTTATAGTGCATTGCTTTTGCTTATATATAGTCCCATTATTTGTCAAGTCATTTCTAGGTACTAGGTTTTTAGAGAAATGGGATAGTCATATATGTCTTTTGTATCATCCAATAATGCCTCAGAGTGGTGACCACATGTAAGACAAGAATCAAGAAAATCCTTAGATATTTACAGATTGTCTGATAAATATCTATGTACATATATTTTATATTTCAATTAGTTTTGTTAGTAGTGTGGTAATAACTTGCATCTGGCCATGAAATCTTAAAAAATGTCACACTCAATCACAAAGTGCAAACGGGATAATTCTCTTGTAAAATTGTAGACATCTGTACTATCATTGTATAAGAAATCCTAAACATACTGAGGTTAACTTCTGATCATTAAACTTAATAGCAATGAGCTTTCCTTCCACCTGCAAAAGGTGGAAGTATAAAGGGAAAAGGTACTTCTTGTCTCTGCTTTCTATACTAACTGCTAGATATTTGCCCAGAAAATGAATAAAAATTAAAAAGTTAAAAATGGTGCCTCTGTTTTTTTAATTTAAATTCACTTAGCCAACATATAGTCTATCATTTGTTTCAGATGTAGAGCCCAAAAATTCATCAGTTGCATATAACACCCAGTGTTCATCACTTCATATGCCCTCCCCAATGCCCATCACCCAGTTTCCCCATCCCTCCACCCACCCCCCCCTCCAACAACCCTCAGTTTTTTTCCCAGTTAAGAGTCTCTCATGGATTTTCTCCCTCTCTGATGACTTCCCATTCAGTTTTCCCTCCCTTCCCCTACAATCCTCTGCACTGTTTTTTTTATTCCATATACGAGTGAAACCATATGATAATTGTCTCTCTTTGATTGACATTTCACTCAGCATAATACCCTCCAGCTCCTTCCACATCGATGTAAGTGGTAAGATCTCATCCTTTCTGATGACTGAGTAATATTTCATTGTATACGTATACCACATCGTTTTTATCCATTCGTGTGTTGATGGACATCTCAGCTCTTTCCACAATTTGTCTATTGTGGACATTGCTGCTATAAACATTGGGATACATGTGCCCCTTTGGATCACTGCTTTCTATCCTTGGGGTAAATACATAGTAGTGTACTTGCTGGGTTGTAGGATAGCTCTATTTTTAAGTTCTTGAGGAACCTCCATACTGTTTTCCAGAGTGGCTACACCGCCTTGCATTCCCACCAAGAATGTAAGAGTGTTCCCCTTTCTCCACACCCTCACCAACATTTGTTGTTTCCTGTCTTGTTAATTTTAGCCATTCTGACTGATGTGAAGTGGTATCTCATTGTGTTTTTGATTTGTATTTCCCTGATGACAAGTGATGTGGAGCATTTTTTCATGTATCTGTTGGCCATTTGTATTTGGAGAAATGTCTGTTCATGTCTTCTGCACATTTCTTGACTGGATTTTTTGTTTTCTTTTGTGGGTGTTGAGTTTTATAAGTTCTCTCAGATCTTGGATACTAACCCTGTATCTGATCTTTCATTTACAAATATCTTCTCCCATTCCATAGCTTGCCTTTTAGTTTTGTTGACTGTTTCTGTTGCTGTGCAGAAGCTTTTTATCTTAATGAAGTCCCAATAGTTCATTTTTGCTTTTGTTTTCCTTGCCTTTGGAGACATGTACAGAAAGAAGTTGCTGCATCCGAGGTTGAAGAGGTTGTTGCCTGTGTTCTCCTCTAGGATTTTGATGGGTTGCTGTCTCACATTTAGATCTTTCATCCATTTTGAGCTTACTTTGGTGTGTGGTGCAAGAAAATGATCCAGTTTCATACTTCTACATGTGGCTGTCCAATTTTCCCAACACCGTTTGTTGAAGAGACTGTCCTCTCTACAGTGGATATTCTTTTCCTGCTTTATTGAAGATTAGTTGACCATAGAGTTGAAGGTTCATTTCTGGGTTCTATACTCTGTTCCATTGATCTATGTGTCTGTTTTTGTGCTAGTACCATACTGTCTAAATGATTTCAGCTTTATAATATAGCTTGAAGTCTGGAATTGTGATGCCACCATCTTTGGTTTTCTTTTTCAACATTCATCTGCTATTTGGGGTCTTTCAGATTCCACACAAACTTTAGGGTTATTTGATTCACCTCCGTGAAAAAAGTTGATGGTATTTTGATATGGATTGCATTTAATGTGTAGATTGATCTTGGTGTCATAGACATTTTAACAATATTTATTCATCCAATTCATGAGCATGGAATGTTTTTCCTTTTCTTTGTGTCTTCCTCAATTTCTTTTATAAGTGTTCTGTAGTTTTTAGAGTACAGATCCTTTACCTCTTTGGCTAGGTTTATTCCTAGGTATTTTATGGTTTTGGGTGCACTTGTAAATGGGATTGACTACTTAATTTTTCTTTCTTCTGTCTCATTGTTAGTGTACAGAAATGCAATTGGTTTCTGTACTTTGATTTTATATTCTGCAACTTTGCTGAAGTCCTTTGTGAGTTCTAGCAATTTTGGGGTGTAGTCTTTTGGGTTTTCCACATAAAGTATCATGTCATCTGTGAAGAGTGAGAGTTTGACTTCTTCTTTGCCAATTTGGATGCCTTTTATTTCTTTTTGTTCTCAGATTGCTGAGGCTAGAACTTTTAGTACTATGTTGAACAAAGGTGGTGAGAGTGGGTATCCCTGTCCTGTTCCTGACCTTAGGGGAAAACCTCTCTGGTTTTCACTTTGAGCATGGTATTTGCTGTGAGTTTTTCATATATGGCTTTTATGATTTTGAAGTATATTCCTTCTATCCCTACACTGTTTTAGTCAAGAAAGGATGCTGTATTTTGTCAAATGGGTTTTTTTTTCTGCATCAGTTGAGAGGGTCATATGATTCTTGTCTTTTCTTTTATTAATGTGATGTATCACATTGATTGATTTGTGAATGTTGAACCACTCCTACAGCCCAAAAATAAATCCCACTTGGTCATGGTGAATAATCCTTTTAATGTACTGTGGGATCCTATTGGCTAGTATGTTGGTGAGAATTTTGGCGTCCATGTTCATCAGGGAAATTGGTCTATAATTCTCCTTTTTGGTGGGGTCTTTGTCTGGTTTGGGGATCAAGATAATACTGGTCTGATAGAGTGAGTTTGGAAGTTTTCCTTCCATTTCTATTTTTTGAAACAGCTTCAGAAGACTAGGTATTAGTTTTGTTTTGTTTTGTTTTGTTTCATTTTGTTTTAATGTTTTGTAGAATTCTCCTGGGAAGCCATCCAGCCCTGGACTCTTGTTTCTTGGGAGATTTTTGATTACTGATTCAATTTCCTGATTGGTTACATGTCTGTTCAGGTTTTCTATTTCTTACTGTTTCAGTTTCAGTAGTTTATAAGTCTCTAGGAGTGCATCCATTTTTAAGATTACCTAATTTGTTGGCATATAGTTGCTCATAATATACTTATAATTGTTTGTATTTCCTTGGTGTTGGTCATGATCTCTCCTCTTTCATTCATGATTTAATTAATTTGGGTCATTTCTCTTTTCTTTCTGGTGAGTCTGGCTAGGGGTTTATTGAACTTGTTAATTCTTTCAAAGAACCAGCTTCTAGTTTCATTGATCTGTTCTACTTTTCTTTTGGTTTTTATTTCATTGATTTCATCTCTAATCTTTATTGTTTCTCTTCTCCTGCTTGGTTTAGACTTTACTTGCTATTCTTTCTCCATATCTTTTAGGTGTAAGGTTAGTTTGTATAGTTGAGACTTTTCTAATTTCTTGAGAAAAGTTTGTATTGCCATGTACTTTCCTCTTAGGACTGCCTTTGCTTCACCCCAAAGGTTTTGAACAGTTGTGTTTTCATTTTCATTTCTTTCCATGAATTTTTAAAATTCTTCTTTAATTTCCTGGCTGACCCATTCATTCTTAGTAGGATGCTCTTTCCCCTCCAAATATTTGATTCTTTCAGATTTCCTCTTGTGATTGAGTTCAAGTTTCAAAGCATTGTAATCTGAAAATATGCAAGGAATAATACCAATCTTTTGGTACCAGTTGAGACCTAATTTGTGAATCATTATGTGATCTATTCTGGAGAAAGTTCTATGTGGACTCCAGAAGAATGTGTATTCTGTATTTTGTGTTCTGCCTTAGGACGGAATGCTCTGTATATATCTGTGAAGATCATCTGGTCCAGTGTGTCAGTCAAAGCCCTTCTTTCCTTGTTGATCTTAGAGGATGTGTCTACTGTTGTGAGTTGGTGTTAAAGTCCCCTACTATTATTTTAATACTATCAATGTGTTTCTTTAATTTTGTTATTAATTTGTTTATATAATTGGCTGCTTCCAAGTTAAGAGCATAAATATTTACAATTGTTAGATCTTCTTGCTGGGTAGACCCTTTAAGTATTATATAATGTCCCTCTTCATCCCTTACTATAGTCTTTGGTTTAAAACCGAATTTGTCTGATATAAGAATTACTACCCCAGTTTTCTTTTGATGCCCAATAGGATGATAAATAGTTCTCAGTCCCCTCACTTTCAATCTGGAGATGTCTTTAGGTCTAAAATGTGTCTGTTGTAGACAGCATATGGATGGGTATTTCTTTTTTATCCATTCTGATACCCTGTGCCTTTTGATTGGAGCATTCAGCCCATTTACATTCAGAGTAAGTACAGAAAGATATGAATTTAGTGCCATTGTATTACCTGTAAAGTCCCCATTTCCGTATATTGTATCTGTTTCTTTCTGGTCTGTTACTTTTGGTCTCTCTCTTTGGTTATAGGATCCTCTATAATATTTCTTGCAGGGCTGGTTTAGTGGTCATAAATTCTTCTAGTTTCTGTTTGTCCTGGAAGCTCTTTATCTCTTCTTCCATTCTAAATGACAGCCTTGCTGGATAAAGTATTCTTGGCTACCTGTTTTTCTCATTTAGTACCCTAAATGTATCATGCCAGGTCTCTGTGGATAGATCTGCTGCCAGTCTAATGTTCCTACTCTTGTACATTAAAGACCTCTTGTCTTGAGCTACTTTCAGGATTTTCTCATTATCTCTGAAATTTGCAAGCTTCATTAGTATATGTCTGGGTGTTGATCTACTTTTATTGAGTTTGAGGGGGATTCTCTGTGCCACCTGGACTAAATGCCTGCTTTCTTCCCCTGATTAGGGAAGTTCTCAGCTATGATTTGCTCAAATATACCTTCTCTCTCTCTCTTTCTTTCTTCTTCCTCTGGGGACTGCAATAATTCTAATATTGTCCACTTTATGGTATCACTGATTTCTCAAAGCCTCCCCTCATGGTCCATTAGTTGTATTTCTCTCTTTTCCTCAGCTTCCTTCCTTCCCATCATCTTATCTTCTATGTCACTGATTCTTCTGCCTCATTTACCCTAGGTGTTAGAGTATCTATTTTAGACTGCATCTCAGTTAAAGCATTTTAAATTTCAGCCTGATTAGATTTTATTGCTGCGCTAAGAGATTCTGTAGTGTCTTTTATGCTTTTTTTTAGGCCCAACTGGTAACTTTATAATAGTTATTCTGAATTCTAGTTATGACATTGTACTTACATCCATGTCTATTAGATCTATGGCAGAGAGTATTACCTCTGGTTCTTTCTCTTGCTGTGAATTTCTCTTTCTAGTCATTTTGTCCAGTGAAGAACAGATGAATGAGAAAACAAAATGAAAAAAATCAACCACGACTCCAGTGAAATACACACTAGACAAATCCAAAGATGTCAGAACACCCCCCCAAAAAAAGAAAAAAGAAAAAAAAAGGAAGATAAAAGGAGAAAAGAGAGAATATAATCTCACAGGTGGACAAAACAGGGTGATCCACTTGGTTCTGGGTTATTTTGGTCTGTTCATTAGAAGAAACTAAATCTTAAAATTGTCAAGAAAGAAAAATGTATACATACAACAATAAAATTGAGTACAGTGAATGGAAGCCAAAATGAAGAATATATCTAGAAAATGTAAATGCAAAAATGAAAATTAAAACAAGACGTTAAAACAAAGAGTTGATAAAAAAAGAAACTAGTTGAAAATTTTTTAAAAAAGGAAAAATAAAAAAAAATTTAAACTGAAAGACTAAAGAATCAAGAAGAAAGCCCTCAAATTCCATATATTATTTTACCCGAGCACAGGAGTTTTTCAATTCTGAGTGATCCGTATACTTGGTATTTGCCCAATGTTCCTGTTGGTCTTCTAGGGAAGGGGCCTGTTGCACTGATTTTCAGGCATCTTTGCCTGAGCAGAGTTGCACCACTCCTTGCCAGGGGGCCAGGCTCAATGTAAGCTGCTTCAGGTTGCTCTATGTGGCTTTTGTTCCCTGAAGGCTTTTCCCACTGCTTCCAAAAAGTGGTTGCTTTTCTATTTGTAGAATTGCAGCGATTCTTTTCTGAGATCTCAGGTTTAATTCACAGGCGTTCAGAATGATTCGATAGATATCTAACTGAATTCAAGGAATAATATGAAACTCAGGTCCCCCACTCTTCCACCATCTTCCTTCTCAACCTGGTGCGTCTAATTTTGTGAGTAGAGTACAACATCTAAGTGTTTGATGACATAAATAAACATCAAAGTTTTATCTTAGAACTTACAGGTAACTTTTTGCAAACTCACTTCTCTATTACATCTCATAGTTTTTGTCTCATATCTTAACGTGTTGCCTCTCTCAAAATTGTTATAGAGAAGTGCTACCAAAAAATGCTAACTCTTTTATTCAGTTATTCTCTTCCATATGCTTTTAAAATCTTCCCCCATTTTTTCCCCCTGTCTTTTTATCTTTCTTTCTCTTTTGCTTCTCTCGTTTTTCCCCCTCTCATTCACTTTCCTCTCATCTTCTTTTCTTTCCTTTTATCACTATATGTTAGAAAATTATTTAGTGCAATTCCTGATGTTAAACTGAGATGTTCCAATGTCAATTTATATTGATTCTGCCCTTGAGGTACTTACTGTCTGGTAAGATAGATGGTATACATATAAATTAATTATAATACACATTATAAGTGACAAATGCCACAAGAAAATTACTGATAAAGAATTTTCCACATACAAATGATCTTTTCCCAAACTTTTAAATCATAATTTCTGAATTTACTGCTTACTAAACTTTTTTTTATTTATTAGACATTTATTTATTTTTACAAAGAATTCTATCCATTAGTGTTAACTAAAAATTTCTCAACATTTACTAGGGCATGGAGAACTATAGAAAGTTTGAGAGTAACAACTTGAAATACCCGCACTTAATATATGAGATAATGGTAGCAGGTATTGAGAAAGACTTTAATAAGTAAGGGCAATCCCAGTTCAGAGACTATTGCAATTAGTGTAGCAGAAGAAAACAAATAGATGAGTAAAAGCATATAATAGGGAGAAGGATATACTAGGGTTGATTTGAATAATATATGTGAAATAGAGTTATTATGCACCTTCTTCCTAAGGCAGTCCTTCTCATTTAGCAGCAAAACTCCTTAGGAGGAATGAAATGAGATGAGCAGTAAGCAGAGACATTACAGACTAGCAGGAGTAGTGCTGATCAACAGAATGCTGTCTGTCTAGTAACCTTTTCAGAAGAACCCCTCTCTCACATGACTCATGTGATCGTGGTAGAGCTACTGTGTTTGAGTGATGAGACCTCACCCATATGACCACACTGGATATGTTCAAGGGTGAAAAGCTCAAACAAATGTAGCCAGGATCTTCTCTAATGTTTAGAATCTGGTTATAAAGGTATTTCCCCCCTTTGGGTATCTATACTAGAAGATGAAACTTGTTCGTGGTCACATGCATATTTGAAATAAGGAAACTGGATTCATAAGAAAAATAGAAACATTAGTGCTGATGATAGGAACATATATCATGCCAAACAGGTCGTGGCAAAGAAAGGGACAGCAGAGGAGGCAAGGGCAGCATGTGTGGTTTGGCTAGCAGGGACAGCCCAGCAGAGGTGGTGCCACAGGAATCCATCTATAAGCAGGTTATCCTGTACGCATATGATAAATTCCCCTCTCTTTCTTAAACAAAATCAAGTTGAATTTCTCCACATGCCAATCATGAGAATAGAAATTCCACAGTTAGAAAGGAAACCTCAATATAAAAGTTCTTAGAATAATGGTTTTGGGGTACTTTCAGTTTCTCTCCTAATAAAGACATGATTGGTTTCCTTATGTTAATTTGTGTCTTAGTTGTATCCCTACTCTATATGGGTTGTAAAATTATTTTAAACAGGCAAGGTGCATATTGAACATGTCTGATTACATTAGAGAGATATTCTTGTTAAATAGTCATGTTAAATGAATAATATCTATGTGGATAACATATAGAAGAGAAAAACAAAATTGTAATGTTCAAAGATTGTAAATAGAACCTATTTTCAATATAAACTAAAAGTTTCAGCCCATAATGAACTTAGATAGTTGATACAAAGTGTGACATAATTTGTCCTTTTTTCCCTATATTATAATCATGTCTAAACATAATAAAGTTAACTAGAGTTGTCAATAAAGTTATTTATAGGAGAAATTGAAATGAATTGGTATGAAGGGTTTAGTCATGAGAGGAGTTCCACAGTTTTCCTGAGTGAGTACATAATCCATATTCTTTATATTTTCTAAATCTCCATTAATGTTTTAAATTCTAAACAGTAAATCCAGAATATTACAAAATCCTCAATGATTACAGATAATTTCAGTAATGTTTGCTAGAATGTTTGTTAAAACTGTTAGTCAAAATGTAAACTAAGAAATAGTAAAGTCTTCTTTGGAAGGGTTATCATCATGGAGTAATCATATTCATCATCACACAGAATATTTACAATTGTTTTTCTTTGCATAGGAATAAAATGTGTTATTAACAACCTTCATTTAATCTGATAGCTGTTTTGTGAGGTTTGTTTATATAGTGGGCTCGATATATTTAATAATTCCTATAAAATAGCACATGTTAACCAGAGTTCTCTCAGATTTGCTTCATATAAGAGCCAGGTGCATAAAAATTTGAGGAAAAAGTGATTAGAAGAAAATCTTACATAAAACCTAACTCTCAAGACAAGTTAGAGATTTTCAAATGAATTATCACAAAGTGAAAAGTGGAAACTAGATGAGAAAAAAGTTGATGGGGAACTAGGATTAGATTCCTAAATGGACTGCAGTTAGTATTCTTTTTTTTTTTTTTTAAAGATTTTATTTATTTATTTGACAGAAAGAGAGACAGCCAGTGAGAGACGGAGCACAAGCAGGGGAGAGTGAGAGGAAGAAGCAGGCCTCCAGCAGAGCAGGGAGCCTGATGTGGGGCTCAATCCCAGGACCCTGGGATCAGACCCTGAGCTGAAGTCAGATGCTTAATGACTGAGCCACCCAGGCACCCCAGTTAGTCAGTATTCTTGATTAAGATCTACTTGTGAATTGTATCAACAACCATCATCCAGGTCCTGCATAAGACCTCAATTAGAACCCACAAAACATTCAAGCCCTAACTTGAATGGGCTTATTTGTTTGGGTCAAGGTATATTAGTTTTCTTTCTAGGTGGGCTCCTGAGAGCTCCCTTTGATAAGATCCAAAAAGTCATGCAGCATCTATTGCTTTGTTAGAGTGATGCTTGTTTGTAGCCTTAGATTTAACTAAACCCATGTGGTAGGCTGAACAATGCTCCCAAAGATATGTCCACATCCTCATACCTTGATCCTATGTTGCCATAATTGGGAAAAGGGTGTTTGCCAATGTGATTAAGTTAAGGATCTTTAGATGAGGAGATCATTCTGGATTATTTCAGTCGCCTTAAATGACATCACAAGTATCCTTATAAGAGTAAGGTAGGGGAAGATTAGACAGACACACAGAGGAAATGGCAATGTGAAGAAACTAGAGTGATGTGGCCACAAGCCCAGGAGTGCTGCTCCCAGAAGATGAAAGAAGCAAAGAATGGATTCTCTTATATAGCCTTCGGAGGGAGTGTTGTCCATCTGAGTGTGTCCCTTGATTTTAGAATTCCGACCTCCAGAACTGTGAGAGAGTATATTTCTGTTGTTTGAAGCCATAGAATTTGTGGAAATTTATTACAAAATCTATAGGAAAATAATACAACCCCTGTCCTACCTTTGCTACGTAAACATTCCTTTTGTTAGTAGCCTGAGATAAAAAGATGGATCCCTGGAATCTAGTGGACTGGTTGTATAAGATATAAATTGCTAAATATCTGAATATGAGTTAGAATGGATGGAAACAACTCATAATCTTTCTTTAAGTAGAGCAGTAGTTAAATGCACTTCTTGGGTGAATATATAAATACACATACATATGTATATTTGCATAAGTATTATACACTTGTGTAGTGGAAATAAAAGAGGACTTTTACTTTTGATCCTCAAGGTAAATCAAATTTAGAAATGCTATCTTAATGAATTCTAACTTCTTTGTAACTATCTCACTCTATGCCACATGAAAGGGAATTTAGGAAAGTGAGCTGAAAAACTGAGAGAGAATTTTTTTTCCCCTCTCCATTTCTGGATGTATTTAGACATAACAGGCACTGCAGTGGAGTAAATGAAATAATCTTGGCACCAAGGCATTGACAAGTTAAGAGGAATTACATGTTCTGGGCTGCTTGAAAGAGAGGATTCGCCTGAAATAGACATTCCCAAGAGTTGACATTATAGTTAAGCACCGAGCAGATTATATTCCATATTTTCACATATACACTGTGTGTCACTGATACGTTATTAAAGAACATTTCAAAACACTCAAGTATAACACCTTTCTATCTGTGTAGATGTCATATGTACAACATTTGTTTAGAACTCCCGGTTTTGATTTAAGAGAAACACAGAAAGTATAGGTCCACCATCATAAGGCAAGGTCGAAAAGCCCAATTCTACTAGCTCTCTACCAGTGAAACCAACTGGTGACATGCCCTTCCCTCCACTTATACAGAATTCCAAGCATGTATGTTAAAAATTTTGAAACCTCCATTTCATGGCTATGAAAATTTAGAGAAAAGAGTCAGGGCATATCAACACATGACAAGAAGGAAATATACAGAAAAGTAGCAAAATCTTTAGTTTTCATTTCAACATTAAAAAAGTACCACCTGCATAGTCAGAAATGCCCACATTCTTAACAGACTGGGAACCGTGAGAAGTCAAGCAGGTGCTGAGGAGAAAATAGTAAAGAAAAAAACATAATTTCTAAAAATAAATAAAGCACTTATTTTCAAGTTTTTGACATGCTGCTTATTTTTCTTCCTATAAAGTTATAACAAGTATAACATATATTGTAGAGTTACATTTTTCAGAAGCTGGGCTAAGAGTCCGTGGAACTATATTCTATAGAAATTTTGTTTCTTTTGTGTGTGTTTTAAAGACAACTCCAAAAAATGAAAATGAAATTTCTCACCAGGTTTTTATGGTTTTAGAAGCAAGATTACAGAAATTATCTAGACTGTGGAAAATCCTAAATTTATAATGATCGTAAAATAGTTAAAGAAACCCTGGTGTAACCATACAGTGAAATGGATGTTACTGTTATTGCCGTGGATTGTTTGGCTATAAGTAAGAGAACCCCCCGTGGTACTTCTACCCAAAATGAAAATTGCCTTTTAGGAAGAATGTCATATATAGGGTTACCAGATAAAATGCATGATATCTGGTAATTTTGAATTTCAAATAAACAACAAATAACATTCTAGCATAACTATGTCCTAAATATTGCACTATTATTCTATATTTATACTTAAAATCTGATTTGTGGTTTATCTGAATTTCAACTGCAACAAGGTGTCCTGCTTTTTTTTTTTTTTTTTAGGTGTCCCATATATTCGCTAAATCTGTCAACCCTAACAAGGTGTCTTAGATATTTCTAGGTATCAAGAAAGACTAGGGAATGGATCTAGAAATTGCACAGGAAACTATGCAATTTCTCACTGTCTTCTCACAATGACTCTGACTCTCTCCATCTTATTCTCTGTCCTCCCTTCTTCTTTTCTACAAAACTGAATAATTTTTCTATTTCATTTTCATTTTTGCTCAATATAGAGTAATTTTATTTTTATTGTTTTTTTTCTCTTTTTTTCTATGTTAAATATAGAAATAGGTTGGCCCAGCTTTGCTCATGATCTACCTCTGCTCAAATCAAGGTTTAGATCACATGGCACGATTTCCCCTTAATAGATGCTGAAAGAGCAAATAAGATGCCTATTGAAGTTATAGTGATAAATCATACCTTTAAAGACTACTAGTTCATGAACAACAAGTATATAATACTAATTGAAAGTATGTCTATAAAATCTACACTATAAAACTCCAATTTTATTATACATACACATGCACATATGTAAATACAACTATGATCGTACAAGTGAGAAAAGAAAAAGAAAATATAGTAAAATATATTCCCAAGGATGGCTGTTGTTATGATTAAAAGTAATTTTATCTTTTACATATATTTTTCTACTTGCTGAATTTCTTATAAAGAGCTCTTTTTTAAAAAAGATTTTTAATTTATTTATTTGACAAAGAGAGAGAGAGAGAGCACACGCAAGCAGAGGGAGGGGCAGGAAGAAGCAGAGGGAGAGGAGAAGCAGGCTTCCTGCTGGGTGGGGAGTCTGATGTGGGGCTCGATCCCAGGACCCTGGGATCATGTCCTGAACCCAAGGCAGACACTTAACCAACTGAGCCACCCAGGTGCCCTCCTACAAAGAGCTCTAATTATTTATATAAGGAATCATTCTAAGAAATCACTAAGAGGAAGAAAAACATGTTTTCCAAGAATTATGAATGCTGGTAGGGTTGTTTAGTAATCCAATGTATTAACACATTTTTGTATATTTTAATTGCAAACTGTTCGGTCTGAAGATCTCTCAAAATTTGCCCCCAATATAACATTTTGAAGGACAATAACTTTAAAAAGAACAATATCTAAGCTATATTAGGATAAAAAATAACATATAAGAGAAAAATGAGATATTTAAGCAAAAACATACTATTTTGAGTTGTTTTTTAACTTAATTTCCATATCCTATACAAACACAAGCAAGGTTTGAAATTGTTAAGCATATAATCAGCATGAAGTAAAGAGTTTAAAGAGCTAAGCAATATTTAAGATCATATAAGAAAATCAGTCTTACAAAGGTCTCATCACTTGTTTAACAATTTTACCAAGTCTATTTATCTTTGGGAACATCTATAACTTCAATCTTTTGGTAAACCATTTCATCATTTGTTATAATTTTATTTTTTATCCTAAGAGCTCATTTGAAACTTCCAGTGATTGATTCTGGTTCTGTCTCCACGTAGCTAGGGATGAGTATAATTCCTCCTTTACATAGAAGTTCCTCTTATATTTCAAGATACATTTTTCTTCTCACCTGTTGGGTTCCCAGCTGAAATCTTCTATTACTTCAGCTACCTTGCCTATGCATTTTCACTTTGACCTTCTGGCTTCTGTCAAAATAACAATTTATCTAGGTGTTTAGACTAAAACTTACAGCCCACAGTGAATGAATCTCTAAATTCTGTCAATTCTTCTTTTAAATGCATCTTAAGTCCCTGTGTTGATCTCTATTTCTGCTGCTCCTACTTAAGTCTCTGTTTTATGCTTACTGAATTATTTAAAGAAGTCTCCGATACTTGGCTTCCTCTTCGTTTGTGAAGTTATCTTAATGGTTGTTACCTGATTAATCTTCTGAAAACACTGCTTTGTGTATAAGCAGCTAGGCCCCAAATCATCCATGCCAAACACACAAAAAAGGGAAAAATTTCTCCTATACTTGGTCTCTAGTATATTATGACAAAAAGAGATATAACAAGGCGTGCTTCAAAATCCAAGACATTGTTCATGGCCATCTAGCCTGCCTAAAATACTGTATATTTCAGCCTTACATATTAAACTCTATCTTTTCTTCAAGGTCAGCTCAATTATTGGGGCTTATGGAAGCATAACACTTTTCCTAAGTCCTAAATCAGTGGTTGTATCACTATCTGTGATATAAGTACAGGAACTTTTTAAAATGAAATACGAAGCCTTTACAATGCAAAGCATGAATTTTGATCAAAATTTCCAAGAAGCCAATGTAAAGAAGAAAACATACTTAAAATTTCCTTATTGTTTATGAGCTAAAGCTAACCATTGTTCAAGAGTGAGCCTGGGGCACCTGGGTGGCTCAGTCGTTAAGCATCTGCCTTTGGCTCAGGGCGTGATCCCGGAGTCCTGGGATCGAGCCCCACATCAGGCTCCTCCGCTATGAGCCTGCTTCTTCCTCTCCCACTCTCCCTGCTTGTGTTCCCTCTCTCACTGGCTGTCTCTCTCTCTGTCAAATAAATGAATAAAATCTTAAAAAAAAAAAAAGAGTGAGCCAGCCAACTCATGGTCTAGAAACAAATGAAATAAATATCTTAATGTAAATATAACTTTAACTTTCATATGGGAAACTAAGAGTTTTCTTTCACATGTTTTGTTCCTAAAGTCATGTCAAAAAGTTTCTAGACTTTGTACAATTTATAATCGCCAAGTCTATAAAATTTGTTCAGAAATAAAGAACCTTTTAAAAATAGAAATTCTTATTATGTTTTAAAAAAATCCAGGGATAATTCACTAATCTACATAAAGTCATGATTAACTGCAACTGTATTCAAGCACTGTAAATCTTATTCACACAAAAGACACAACAGTAGTTAATTCCGTGGAGTTACCTATGAGTTATTACATTACACAAAGGACTTCTCAAATATGAGGTAGGCAAAAAGTTCCTTTAAAGTACAAAATTACATTTTCCTTCAAAGTTTTTTTCTCTCCTAATTGGAAATATGCTTTGTTATCCAAATATTTTGTACATAGATAGAAACAAAGTTCATCATGATTGGGAAATATATTTTTTTCTCTCTCTCATCTAATCAAAGCTGCTGATGTTATCCTGGGAGTAATTAGCAGCAAAATACTAAACAGGTATTTTATAAGAGTTACTTATTAGATACCTACAAACAATTCGGGGATGGAAATAATAAAACTGTTGGAAATTTATTTATTCATTTTTAATTCTTAGAATTTTAATTCTGAAGAATTTTAATTTAAAAAATTAAGAGAACACAATGAACTTTTACTTCCAAAACTGCATATGCGGAAATTATATTTAATAAAATAATAACTATAATGTAATAAAAGAAATCTAATAGTTAAAAGTTTGAAATATTTATATGGTGTTTATATTATAGAGTGTTGATTTTATAAAGGATTGAAATTTGTGTGCTGTCAATTCTTAAATATCTACAGTTAAAATGAGGAAAGAGTAGGTAGTCATAGTCACTCTTTTGTTAGCCAAGAAAATTATTCTTCTGCACTAGCCTCACTTGGTCTAATCTAGATTTGAGCTAAGAGATGAGGCTATAAGTATGCATTTTAGATTAAGCCTTGGCACAGTGTTATTCAACTGTGCTTTGGGTTTATGGATTGGCGGATATTTCCACTGCAGCTGCAGGAACAAGTAACGAATGGAGAAAGTAAGGGCTGAGTGTGGAGAGGTAGGAGGAGAATATATCTTGAAGAAATATGAATGACATGTAAGAAGTTAGGACTTTACTTTGGAAGTTATTCAAAGTGTTTGAACAGAGTGATGTGATCTAACATTGCTGTCCTGTGACAGTCCTGCTCTATGTCTACTCACAGAGAGATTTTTAGGACAATTCTCACACCAGGAGAGCTTTGTTTTCCTTTTTAATAAGCATCACTAGCTAGGCTTAATTCTTTGTCATTTCCATAAGAATTACTGTCAGGGGCGCCTGGGTGGCACAGCGGTTAAGCATCTGCCTTCGGCTCAAGGCGTGATCCCGGCGTTGTGGGATCGAGCCCCACATCAGGCTCTTCCACTATGAGCCTGCTTCTTCCTCTCCCACTCCCCCTGTTTGTGTTCCCTCTCTCGCTGGCTGTCTCTATCTCTGTCAAATAAATAAATAAAATCTTTAAAAAAAAAAAGAATTACTGTCAAATTTTTTAGAGTAAAGGAGCTGTCACATTCAACCACGTCATTCTATAAATACCTGCTTTTGACAAGGGCATATATAGGTAAAGAACTGCAGTGCTCTTATATCAGGCTAGGCAAATACACTAAAATACTGTAATATTTAAATTGATAATATAAAATATATTTGATGTTTTACATTTAACATTAGTAAAAAAATATTGCATACAGAAAGAAATAAAAGAGGATAGCTTGCTTTGTAAAAATGTGTTTTATAAAAATCTCCTCTGTTAAAAGGACAGGAGAAAATGCATGATCAACCAATAATTCTTCAGGAACGTATTCAGTTGAAGGATACACTAGGTGTGCTGTTTCTACTTCTTTTTTCTCTCCCAACACATTTATCTCTTCACTCAATTTATTTGTCTACATACCTTTATAAAAGTGTACATACACAGCAAAAGAAAGAAAAAACAAGTAAGTCCACTCATACTACTTGTTTCTTACTGACTGAAGTACCATTAGAGAGAATTAAGAACCAGTTATAGTGAAGTTCTAGGGTTTTGTTTTCCCATGTTCTCACCATCTTCTGTTAATCTGGGAAAAATGAACATTGACTTCCTATGTTCCTGGGAATCAAGTATTTTCAAAAGAAAAAGAACTTGGTATTATTTAAGCACTTGAAAGCTGGTAAATACCAAGGACATTTTTATGAAAACCAAAAAACATGTGATATCTGTGGTACATTGGAAAATAAAATAGTCCCCTTACTGCACAAGAATAATGCAAACAGTACATAACTAAAAAAAAAAAAAAAGAAAAGTGTGTCAAACTTGAAATTCTTACAACCAATTCTCAAAATCAAATATTAATTGCTCAATTATATGTCAGTGTTCTGACTAGTCCAATATGAAATTAAAGACAAAGATCATCATCTACTTCTACTAATCTCTTTCATAATTAGAAAACTAAGTGGAATATTTTTCTCTTGTACCTACAACTTTTCTAAAATGAAAAAAAAAGTTCAACAAACAAAATATAGACATGTATGGTAAAATATTCTCATCAGTTAGTGAATTTCAAAGGGTGTTTGACACTAACAAGGAATAGTGGTATAATTATAAATTCATGAGACTGAGATTAAGATCAATTTGGTTTTCACTCTTGCTTACAAGTTATGTAATCTTGAGTAAATTATTTAACCTCTCTGACCTATTGTTTCCAATTCTTATAATAATGTGTAATGTTCTTTAAACTTTACATGCCATAATGTATGTAAATAATATTATAGTGCATATATCGTAAACCTATGTGTAAATGTATAAACTTAAGTGGCTTTTCTTCCTCTCAGAATATAAGTTTTATGACTCTCTTTGGTAGGATACAAATTTATACCATGACTGGAAAAAATAGTCTTATGAAACTATTCACATAGTTATTCATACTCATATTCTTTCTATCTGTATACTCAGAATATTGTACTTTCACGTATAAAGGACCCAATAGCATCAATTCACAGTCACTTTCTATTGTATCTTTTTGTAATCTTAGAGTATATACCCATGTGGAAACATACACCCAAGGAGGCTATCCATTTATGGTCATATGTAGCTTTTCTTGGAATAAAAAGCAAGTGAATATAAAAATGAAATACATGTTATTCAAGATGAGCTACCAAACAGGTCATGGCCACTCACTATATCTTACATAACTATCTTTCCAGTGCTAGCAGCAACCTCTGAACTTTGGATATTACTACATTTAAAAGGAGACTTGGCGGGGCCCCTGGGTTGTTCAGTTGGTTAAGTGTCCAACTCTTGATTAGGCTCAGGTCATGAACTCAGGGTCTTATCAAATATCAAGCACTTTTTTTTTCACAGATGGGCTTGGACCTTAGAAAATTTTCAAGCAACATCACTCCATATCATGACCCCAACATAACTGTGGGTAAAATGGCAAAAACAGTTTTCTCATGTACCAGAAGAAAAATCATGGAATTCGTGAAAACAGCATTGTTTTTACTTTACTATTTTAGTATCTATGTCCAGTGACGTTTGAGACTATGTATTTCTTGGTGATCACTACATCACCAGTGTCTAGAAAAAGGTTATAATAAAAAACAATATTTTAGAATCAGTAAATACCAGCTATAAAAGTAAAACAAAATGTATCATGGAGCAACCATGGAAAGTACATATGTTTGTGCCCAATTATAATTATATAATTATATATAAACATTGGACTTTAAAAAATGCCATTGCAAAACAATATTAATATGATATTGTCTGCATAAAAATGGATGAACAATAATCTTCAGATGTTATGGTCGAAGGCAAGTGCTTGAAAGTCTTAAATAGGATTATTGAGATGTATTACTTTTTAATGTTTTCTTTGTATTTTTTAGTTTCAGGTGTAGGATTTAGTGTTATTTTTTAATCTCAAGAAATATTTCTTCTTGGGTTTAACCTAAAAACTGATTTTTCCTGCCAAAAGTCAGTGGAGATCTAACCCTTGACTGTGGCTCTGTCAGAGATAGATAGAAGATGGCACAAAGAATGCCAGTAAGTACAAACGGGAAATACTATTCCCTGAGTAGCAGATGGCCAGTTTTTAGAGAGTGCAACATTTCTTAAACATCACCACTTCAAAGATCTGTGCAAATATACACAAGCAGTAGCTAGAGCCACAGAAATGGAGTCAATGGACTACCTGGGAAAAGGAAGGAACTACTGTGGAAAAAACAGCATGAGAGAAGTCAAAGGGTGAGGCAAGTACTTCCTAGAGTTGGGAAGAAAATGACCTTGTTAGAAACAAAGGCGAAAAATTCCTCTTGGTTAAACTAACATCAGAATCACATTAGACTAACTAATTAGAAAACTAAACTTGTTGGAAGATTTGATAACTCTAATACTTATTTCTTGGCAATTTGTCGAAGATGAATTTTGCAAAGTTTGAGGAAGGAATCCTTAGACTAGTGAGAATGTTCATGAGTTCATAGATACAAGTGACTTCATTGAGCCCAAATGGGACCATCCTAGTGAAGAGCATTTAGTTTCCTGTGAAGAAAGTGTCTAAGTATAAATGTTATACAATTAGTGTCACTGTATATCCACTCAAAATGAAATCCGGAGATGAGGCTTTTTGCAGGGAAAAAAAAAAGTGGGTCTTCTCGATCAACAATTAGACAGAATTTTTGGAAATTATTTGCTAAAATAGAATTTTAAAAAACCTTTCTGAATATTTACTTTAAAATAAAAAGACTCAACTAGATGATAGAAAATTGAATGTTTTCATATGAATTTTACTAGAGTGACTTTGTACATATTACTGTAGAATATATGCTATAGGATCTCTAAATCTCTTTCCAGTGTTTATAATTATAAAAATTATAATAAATTATAATAAACTGGTTTATTACTGGCTAAACAGTGGTTTTTTCCCTAAGATTTTATTTATTTATTTGACAGAGAGAGAGAACAAAGTGGTGGGGGCAGCAGGCAGAGGGAGAAGCAGGCTCCTCATGGAGCAAGGAGCCTGATGAGGGGCTTGATCCCAGAACCCTGAGATCATGACGTGAGCCAAAAGCAGATGCTTAACGAGTTCTCAACTTTTGCTGCAACATGGACGGCACTGGAGGAGATAAAGCTAAGTGAAATAAGTCAAGCAGAGAAAGACAATTATCATATGATTTTTCTCATCTATGAAACATAAGAACGAGGAAGATCAGTAGGGGAAGAAAGGGATAAAGAAAGGGGGGTAATCAGAAGGGGGAATGAAGCACGACAGACTATGGACTCTGAGAAACAAACTGAGGGCTTCAGAGGGGAGGAGGGTGGGGGAATGGGATAGGCTGGTGATGGGTATTAAGGAGGGCACGTATTGTATGGTGCACTGGGTGTTATACGCAACTAATGAATCATCGAAGTTTACATCAGAAACCAGGATTGTACTGTATGGTGACTAAAATAATATAATAAAAAACATTAAAAAAAAAAAAGCAGATGCTTAACAATTGAACCACCCAGGTGCCCCTAGGGTTGGTTTTTATTCTAAAGTAAGCACTTAGTTCACTTTAAGTCTTTTCATGCCTCGGAGCAAAGAAAAACATTTGGATACCTACAAAATTAAGAATTCTTTATTTTCCATTAGGGGAAAAACAAACGGACAGAAAATTGGATTATTTTGGTTCATACACACACACAAACACACACATTTACATATGTTAGTTCAGACAAAGACACAATTACACTCACACACACAACACACACACACAAACACAATGAACAAGCCATATTTAAAAAGCACATTGAGTTAGAAAGGTTTTCTGTGGAGATTTTTTTTTTTTTTGAGACAGAGAGAGAGCACGCACACGCATGTGACCAAGTAAATGGGGAAGGAGCATAGGGAGAGGGAGAGAGAGACTCTTAAACAGACTCCATCCCAGCACAGAGCCAGACATGCAACTTGATCTCCTGACCCTGGGATTATGACCTGAGCCAAAATTAAGAGTCAGATGCTTAACCAACTGAGTCACCCAGGCACCCCATGATTTTTACAGCAAATATTTTCAACATGCAGAATCATTTACCATCAAAAATTTCCCCCTCCCTAAAACTGTTTTTTTAGCTATATATTTCATAAAATTGCTTCTAAATAAATCATTAATTCACTAATCCCCATTAAACCTAAATGACTGGATTCCAGAAAGAAAAGTATTTGTATTTAGAATCTATAGAATAAAATAGCAAAAATGAGTAAATGTTAGATGATAGAGAGTTGATAGAATGAAGAAATAAGACATTTTATTTATTTATTTATTTATTTATTTATTTATTTATTTTTTAATAATGATTTTTTATTTTATTATGTTAGTCACCATACAGTACATCCCTGGTTTCCGATGTAAGGCTCGATGATTCATTAGTTGTGTATAACACCCAGTGCACCATGCAATACATGCCCTCCTTACTACCCATCACCGGCCTATCCCATTCCCCCACCCCCCCTCCCCTCTGAGGCCCTCAGTTTGTTTCTCATAGTCCATAGTCTCTCATGTTTCATTCCCCCTTCTGATTACCCCCCCCTTTCTTTATCCCTTTCTTCCCCTACTGATCATCCTAGTTCTTATGTTCCATAGATGAGAGAAATCATATGATAGTTGTCTTTCTCTGCTAGAAATAAGACATTTTAAAATGGACTCTGATGGATTGTGAAAAAATGGGAGAAAAAGTGCAGCAATTGCCAACACTAGTGAGTAATCATGCAGTATTGTAGAAAGTATTCCCTGATCAGATCTTAGACCCAACCTCCTAGCTATATTATGTGATTAAATATGAGTAATATATAAAATCAAATGTTGCAATCTATTAACCAATATTTTACAGAACTCAAGCTCTATGTTAGAACTTTGCTAGACATCTATTTCATTTCCTTTCTAAAAGCAGATTTTCACTTCTTTTTTAATATATTACTTTAATTGATTGTTTAAAGTAATGAGGCCACACAGCCTGACATGCTGAGTTAGTGAGGAAATGCAGCTGGTTTTTCTCTTGCAGACAAAGGCAGTGGTTCTGATAATGAAATGAAGCATTGCTCACTTCAACATGATATTGTTTACAACCAAATTGTATTAGTCTTACACAAAACAAGTCTTAACATATTTAAAAGGATTGAAATCATATCAAGCATCATTTCAGAACACAATAGTATGAACAAGAATCAACAACAAAAGGAAAACTGGGAAATTCACAGATACATGGAAATTACACACACTCTTGAACAACCAATTAGTCAAAAAAGGAATGAAAAGGGAAATAAAAATATATCTTGAAACAAATAAAAATAGAAACACAATATATCAAAAATTATAGAGCAGCAAAAGCAGTTTTAACAAGAAAGTTCATAGCAATAAATACTTATTTGAAAAAAAACAAAACAAAAAAAGACCTCAGATAAACAACCTAACCTTATACCTCAAGGAAGTAGGAAAAGAAGAAAAAATGAAACCCAAAGTTAGTAGAAGGAAGGAAATAAAAAGATACAGAGAGGAAATAAAGGAAATAGAAACTAATAAGATAATAGAAAGATCAACAAAAATATTAGCTGCTTCTTTTTTAAAGAGCAACAATATTGACAAATCTTCAGCTAGACTGATGTTAAAAGACAGAAGCCTCAGATATATAAAATCACAAATGAAACAAGACATTACAACTGATAACAGAAAAATACTAAGAATCATAAGAAACTACTGTAAAGAATTATACAGATCGATACTACAAATATTGGACAAAGTCCTAGAAACATCTACCAAACTGAATCATGAAGAAATAGAAAATCTGAATAGACCAATTTGAGTATGGAGATTGAATCAGTAATTAAAAACCTCCCACAAGGGGCACCTGGGTGGCTCAGTTGTTAAGTGTCTGCTTTTGGCTCAGGGCGTGATCCCGGCGTTCTGGGATCGAGCCCCGTATCAGGCTCCTCTGCTGGGAGCCTGCTTCTTCCTCTCCCATTCCCCCTACTTATGGTCCCTCTCTCTGTGTCAAATAAATAAATAAAATATTTTTAAAAATAAAAATTAAAAAAAAAAATAAAAACCTCCCAACAAAGAAAATTTCAATGCCCAATGACTTTACTGGTGAATTCTGCCAAACATTGAAGAAGAATTAATTCCAATCCTTCTCAAACTCTTCCAAAAAATTGAAGAAGAGGGCACCTGGGTGGCTCAGTCAGTTAAGCATCTGCCTTCAGCTCAGTCATGATCCAGGGTCCTGAGATCAATACCCACATTGGGCTTCTTGCTCAGCAAGAGTCTGCTTCTCCTTCTACCTTTGTAGCTGCCACTTCTCGTGCTCTCTTTCTCACTCTCTGTCTCTCAAATAAATAAAAAACATCTTTAAAAATTTGAAGAAAAAATACCAAAACCAATTTTACTGGGTCAGCATTATTGTGATGTCAAAGGAGACAAGGTATCTATAAGCATAGAAAATGACGAGATAAAACCCTTGACGAACCTAGATACAAAAATTTTCAACAATATATTAGCAAACCAAAATAAACATCACATTAAAAGGATCATACATATAGTCTAGAGGGATTTACCCTTGGGATGCAAGGATGGTTCAACATGTGCAAATCAATGCATCAAGAATGAAAGACCAAATCACATGATCATCTTAATAGATGCAGAAAAAAATCATTTGATAAAATTCAAACTTTCATAATAAAAACTCTCAACAAATACAAAATCAGCTGTGTTTCTGTAGCTAACAATTGGAAAGAGATTAAGAAAACAATCCATTGACAACAGCATCAAAAAGAATAAAATATTGAGAAATAAACTTAATGAAGAAGGTGAAAGATGACACTGAAATCTACAAAATGTTTATGAAAGAAATTGAAGACACACATAAATTAGCAGATATGCCGTGTTCAGTGAATTAATATTGTTAAAATATCCATACCACCCAAAGCAATCTACAGATTCAATATAATCCCTGCCAATAGCTCAATGGTATCATAGAAATAGGAAAAAAAAATGCTAAACTTTCTATGAAACCATGAAAGAACTCGAATAGCCAAAGCAATCTTGACCAAGAAGAGCAAAGGTAGAGGCATCACACTTCATGATTTTAAACCATATTATAAAGTTCTAATAATCAAAAGAGTATGGTATTGGCATTAAAACAGACACATAGATCAATGGAGTATGATGGTCAATTAATTTTTAACAAAAGTACCAAGAATACACAATGAACATAGACTAGTCTCTTCAAAAAAATTTATTGGAAAAACTGGATATCTACATACAAAAGAATGAAACTGGACCTCTATCTTGCAGAACACATAAAACTCAGCTCAAAATGGATTGAAGAGTTGAATGTGAGACCTGAAACTATAAAATCCGTAGAAGAAAGCTAAGAATATAAACTCTCTGACATTGGTCTTGGCAATGATTTTTTTTTAACTTGACACCAAAAGTATAGGCAACAAAAGCAAAGATAAGCAAATAAGACTACATCAAATTAAAATGTTTCTGTATAGCAAAGGAAACCATCAACAAACTGAAAAAGTAATATATGGAATGGGAGAAAATATTTTCAATCCATATATCTGAAAAGGGGCAAATATCCAAAATATATAAGAAAATCAAAAAACTTAGTAGCAAACCAAACAAACAAAAACAAGTAACTCAATAATAAATGGCAAATCACTTAGATACACATGTGTCCAGAGAAGCCATACAAATAGCCAAGAGATACTTGAAAAAATACTCAACATCACTAATTACAAGGGAAATGAAAATCTAAACTATAGTGAGGTATCACTTTGCACACTTAGGATGACTATTAGTAAGAAGACAAGGGTTTACAAATGCTGATGAGGATGTAAAGATAGGGAATACTGATACACTGTTGGTGGGAATGTCAACTGGTATAACCACTATGAAAAAACATTAAATCAAAAATAGAGCTACCATATGCTCTAGCAATCCTACTTCAGTGTATATATCCAACAAAAACAAAATCATCAAACAAAAACGTCAAAGAGACGTTTGTACCCATATGTTATTTATAGCATTATTCACAATAGCCAAGATATAGAAATAACCTAAGTATCTGTTAACAGATGATTGGCTAAAGACAATGTGAGATATATAGAATACATATTAATATGAACATTGAATATATATAAATATAAATATATATGAATAATATGTGAGTATTATTCAGCCTTAGAAAAGAAGGAAATCTGGCCACTTGCGGTGAAATGGATGAAACTGGAGGACATCAGATAGAAAAAGACAATTACCGCACAGTATCACAGATACATAGAATCCAAAGCAAAACAAAACAAAACAAAAGTCAAACATAGAAACAGAGTAGAATGGCAGTTGCCAGTGGCTGTGGTGGGTGGAAGAAATGGGGAGAGGTTGGTAAAAGGTACAAACTTTTATTTTATATAAGATGAAAAAGATCTGACAGTCTACTGTACAGCATGATGACTACAGTTGAGAATATTGCATTGTACACTTGAAATTTGTTAAGAGATCTTTAAGTGTTTTCATCAGAAGCAAAATAAAAGGTAACTATGTGATGTGATGGCTGCATTAATTAACTTCATTATGTGAATCATTTCACAATGTATATGTGTCAAATAATCACATTGTATTCTTTAAATATATACTATTTTGTCAATTATAACCCAAAAAATCTGTAAAAAAATACTTGATAGTTTCTGCTTAATTTACCTAAATCTATCCTAATATTGAGAAAATCAAAACTTCTCAAATTATCTTCTCCACTACGTAGACTACCTCCACTCTTGTCTCTAACTCATGAGTATCTATTTATTCTTTATAATTTAGCTGAATTGCAGCCTCATCTATAAGCGTTCCTTGTCAAGTCTCTCCTGTACCCCAGGAAGACTTAGAGACAATTTATTTTGGGTATTCATAATATGTTGTGTGTGTGTGTGTGTGTGTGTGTGTGTGTACACGCGTGCACATGCATGTGTGTGTAGAGTATCTGTAGATATAGATACACACATATGTATTGTATTATTACACATCATGTTGTACTATCATTATTGCTTTTCTTTTTCTACAGATAGATTGAATATTCAGCATAGATTTACATATTTCAGCATCTAGCACAGTCTCTGAAACAGACTAGCTACCCAATGAATGCTTATAGAACATTGAACATTTCTTGCCTCCTCCATGAATTGGTTCCCTCAATTATTTTTGCTTTCTCTTACAATTGCAGTCCCCTCTTGGCTGGAGATTTTCTTTATACTTCAGAACAAAACAGAACAAAACACACTTTTATTACCTTGAACTACTGTATTTCGGAAAATAAGAGTTTATCATTTACTTACCCCTCATTCACACATTAGCCCTTGATATAAAATATATCTTTTTCTTATCCTTTGGCTTGAATTCCTTATCTGGAAGTCACTAGTGACTCCCTAATTGTCAAATATTTTTTCACTTCTCACCCTGCTAGAACTTAATGTGACATTTAATACTTGTTTTTTTTTTTCTCTTCTTGGCCTTTTTAATCTTACGTCTTTGAGACTTTATACTATCCTGGTTCTCTGATTAGTTCTCTGGCTTCTGTATCCTTCTTCTATCAGCAGTAGGATATTTTCTAGCTTGTATCTTTTTTGTGTTTATCTCAATATTTACAACATTGGATATCATTCACTTTCCCTATAACATGGAGGGCATAGTCTATGTTTTTATTCTATACTTGTGGTTCACATCTTCTTGGATACCCTGTTGGTGTCTGATGTTCAACATTTCTGAATTAAAATGTGTTATCTTCTCCCATATTATATATAACACCTTCCCCCTTTCATATTTCAATTAATGATGTTGTATTATTCTCCTTACTGCAGCATGGATGTGGAACACAGGCATATGTTGATGTTCCTCTCTCATATGCATCTGACACAATCAATTTTCACTCCTATAGGGTTCTCTTCAACATATTTATTATTACTCTGAGGTTTTATATTACCCATTTCTGTAATACTTAATATATACCATTTCACTTGCTTTTATCTATTTGTAATCTACATTATCTCCTAATTTGACGTTTACAAATTCTGCTTACTCTGAATTTACATAATACTACTCTATAGACTTAACAATGTTTTATAACTCTTCATATTTGTTCATTACTAATCAATCTGAAATACTCTTCCCTCATTCTTTACCTTTACTTTAAAGTGCTAGCTCGAGGTCATTGTCTCTGATTCCTTCAAGTAGAATTTCTCTGGCCTCTATATCCCAGCAATAGCTCTCTTCTAACTCTAACAACTGATTTATGGTAAATCACTTCTGTGATTTTAATATGACTATTTTAATACAACTGATATTTGAGACCTGTCTTGTACGTCTTATTCTTATCATAGCACTAAGCACACTTTTATGACTTACTGAAGTTAAGGACTGAGTTCAGTTTCTCCTAACATCTTGCCTGGCACTAAATGAACATTTCTAAATATTTATTGAATGAATGAATTTGTTATAATCACTAGAAACTAGCTCAGAACTTAGTACAAAGATTCTGTGTATGTCGGCTTGAAATACAGAGCATTACACAATATTATACCAATCCCAACATGTTTTATGTTTATGTGTGAGGGAGAAAAAAAGTATGACTGGGATGGCAGCAACTTTGAATTTTACAGCAAATTAAAAGACATTTTGAAATAACTAAGATCAACATCATAATTATTGTGAATGTTATTTTACATTGCTATAATTTATTGGGTGCTTACGAGATGTCAGGTACTATGTTAAACATGAATCTCATTTCACTATCACCGGAACTATAGAATATTAGTAGACACAATGTCTTGCTTGTATTTTACAGATGAAATATCTAAACTCACACAGTGAATAAATACTGTGGTAGGGATTCAAATATTTCTGTTTCAAAAATCTCAAGCTCTTAACCAGTGCACGCTCTTCCACTTTGCATATTGCGCTCCAAATGTGTTTTTATTTTTCCTGACACAAAATAAATTGAAATGTTCTTTGTGAGTCATTCATTCAAGTACCATCAGTTGCCCTTTTCCTGATAATAACATGATTCAGAACTTTTAATAATGATTATAATTAAGCAGTGATATCATTGCCTCTCTGTTTTATGAGACAATAATCCAATTCCTAAATGGCTAAACTAGAAGGCCAAGGGCAGAGCAGTTTATCACAGCTAGAGAATCAGATTACTGCTGAGCAAAACAGAGAGCCTTGATATTATTATTATATAAAGCATGTTTGAGGGTTAATAGCCCTCTCTCCAAAATTTTTAAAAAACGTTATATTCGCAAGTTTAAAAATGGAAAGAAAGGATGCTGGTTCTGTTGGATATGTCTGCTAAAGACTTTTTGAATGATGAAGAAAATTAGTTCTCTCAAATAAAGCACTTGATTTGGAGTCAAGATAACTCAAACCTTTTTTTACCTGATATATGTAAGTCATTTAGCTTCAATGAAATTCAGTTTCCATGTTTTAAAGTAATGGACTTCTTGTTCTAATATTCAATGATTGGATATACCAGAAAAAAAAATCTTTGAAATCATATGTAATGAGAGAAAGAAAATGCATATATTTATGGATCAGCCTTAATTTTTCTATACAACATGAACAAGTAACATAGGGTACTATCTTGATATATAGTACTTGTTAGGAAAGACTAATTTTCTACCCTAAAAAGGTACAACATAATGCCTCCCACTTTCTTACCTCCTACACAGTCAATTTAAAAAGGGCTTCTCTACATAGGTTTCCTTCAAAGGATCTGTCACACAGAAACTGATTGGCATGTCATAGCTTCAAAAAGATTAAAGATTCTCACATACTTTAATCACTGCTTTATGGATTTATATTAAAACCATCCCCACTTCCATAAACATCTGAAACCTTCAGAGCTGACTATAGATATTTGAAACATGCCATTAGCAAGGATATATACATAAATGCACATATTTGAAAACTGTTCTTAAACAGTCCAATTTCAGATATGCATAACTCTAAATCATTAAGTAAAATATTTTGTTTAAAACATGTGTTAGCAATTATTTGCATGGCTATAACTAATATATCATTTTAGAGGAAAGAACAATTATTTTTTACAATAAAACGAATCTGACTTTTTGAAGAACAATGGCACAAACCACAGAGAACAAATACAGTCATTGCCATAAAATAAGTTCTCCCTTTTTAGGAAGCCCTACCAAATATTTAAGGATTGTTTTGATATTCCATTTCATTTTGAAAATTCAATGAAATAGTGTTAGATTATTTGTCTAGAAATAAAAATCAATTGGCTCCAGATTAATAACTAGTGTAACAAGTGTAACATGGTTTTGATTGATTTTATCATTTAAGTGACTATTTTGCAACTATATAGATATAACCTTAAAAATTTATAAATTTTATCACTAACGTTTTTTTTTAATTATTCATTCACTTGTTAAAGAACAGTAGGCAGATTTTCTTCAAGGCAGGAGAGACAATGGGGTTTTGCAGTGGGGAAAAAGATTGGGTTCAACTCTGAATACAAAAAAGGAAAAGTGAGAATTTGTAGCCACAGAGCAGGATGGGAATCAGTTATTAGAAAATTGCTAAGAGGACACAGTTAGTTAAGAGGGGATTCTGGCTAAATTGACCTAACTGGATTCTTTCTGAAGACAGGCCAAGGTAATTAGACATAACCTGGGAGTGGTGGAGAATTAGGAACTCATTAGATCTAGAGAGTGATAGATATTGAGAGTGGGGAATTCTGACTAAAGTGGCTTTGTAGGATTCTTGCTAAAACTGTACAATGCACGATGAACACAGAAGTCCAAAAGTCAAGGTCTAGTTGAAAAAGTGCTTAGAAGAGTCCTATTTGAGTTTGGTCAAGGAGAGAATCTTTGTCACGTGGTTTATGAAAGGAAATGACTCCTTTTATGTCTTACACTCAGTCAAGTGTACCATCTAACACCCCTACCCAGACTTCATTTATATCTTCTTGTATATACATCAGAAACTTCATAATGGCATGTTAAGTCCCTTTTATGAAATAGCCCAGGAGTCAGCAAACTATGCCAAATGGGCAAAATTTAGCCATTGCCTTTTTTATAAGTTTTATTGGAATGCGTCCATACCCATTTGGTTATATTTTAATCTGTAGCTGTTTTCTCACTAAAATGGCAGTGTTCAGTAGTTGTGCTAGAGACTGCGTGGCCTTAAAATCTAAAATATTTACTCTCTGGCCATTTACAAAGAAAGGTTGGTTAATCTCTGTTTTAGGTCAAAACTTCCTTTTTGATTTAATTTTTCTTTTGTCTCCTTCACATGTCTTAAAAATACTATCCAAATGGATAACTTTCTGGAGTCTGAAAGTATGTCATTTCCTTTTCATTCCCTGCAATTTTGCATATGCAAATAACCTTTACCTCAATGAACCTTTTATTTTTTTTTTAATTTTTAAAAAGATTTATTTATTTATTTATTTATTTATTTATTTATTTATTTAACAGAGATAGAGACAGCCAGCAAGAGAGGGAACACAAGCAGGGGGAGTGGGAGAGGAAGAAGCAAGCTCATAGCGGAAGAGCCTGACGTGGGGCTCGATCCCATATCGCCGGGATCACGTCCTGAGCCGAAGGCAGACGCTTAACGACTGTGCCACCCAGGCGCCCCTGAACCTTTTATTTTTGTCAACATCAGAAACCACTGTAATTTTAAGGCCTAACTTGAATTCCTGCCAAAGCCTTATATCCATTCCTTCATTGAAATTGAGCTCTCCTTTTCTGAACGCCCATGACATTTACTTTTGCAAATTATAACACTTGCTACATTCTGTTATATGTTAGAATTATTTGTGCATATGCCTCATATCCCTCATAAATCCATTACCTCTAGGAGAGTCATTGCTAAGAATTACTAATGTAGTTATCCTCATCTCCCCTAACACACAGCACATATAGATAGATACCCCAGTGTTCATAGTATTTCACAATAGAAGGGATTAAAGAGATGCAAATAGATTCCATGATGGATAAAACAATAGAAGGAAAGGGGCACCTGGGTGTCTCAGTCTGTTAAGCTTCTGCATTCGGCTCAGATCCTGATCTCAGGATCTCCCTCAGCAGGGAGTCTGCTTCTCCTGCTCTCTCTGCCCTCCCTTTGCTTGTGCTCTCTCTCCTTTCAAATAAATAAAATCTTAAAAAAATAGAAGGAAAGAAAAGGAGAGAGTGACATGTGAGATACAGAAAGCACCTGCCTAATCACCATGGAATTTGAGTGTAATCCAAAGGACTGTCTACTTCAATGTAACTAACACTTGGTAGTGCCTTTCTGGGTAGCCAAACCATCTACCATGAGAAATATTGTTTTTCAATGTGTCAGATTATTTTATTATTCATTTAGAGTGTTCTTATTGTCAGAATGAAAGTGAAATGTTTTCTCCTGGGAGACACTGCTATAAAAATCATTTAAGAATAAAATTATAACAACAAATTAATGACACAGATAGTGGTTAATTGTACCAGAAAGCTTAGTCTGACCAAAAAAAAAAAAAAAAGCATAGTGGACATGAAAACATGTGTCTTATTCTCTGTCAAGTGAGAGAAGAAGGTGTACACATACTATATTGCTTTTAGGGGATGTCAGTAAAAAATGTACAGCTGATTCAACAAGGTTGTACTTGAACAACAGAACAACAGTCTGTGATTCTCTTAGCTGTAAGAAAATGGATGTCAGACACTTTTAACTAGACTTTGGTTTTTATAAAAGTTGTAGGTTTGCAGAAAAATAGAGCAGAAAGAAAAGAGTTACCACATACCACACTCCATCCCTGCATTCCCATGCAGTTTCACTAATTATTAGCTTCTCCCATTAGTGTGGTACACATGTTACAATTAATCAAGCAATATGGACACATTGAATTCTAATAGATTACATTATAATGCACTTTTTGTGTTGTTCAGTTCTATGCAGTGTTAAAAATATATAACGTCAGGTATCTACTGTTTCAGTACAATACAAAATAGTTTCCTTATGCTAACAATCCCGTGTTCCACCTATTCATCTCTCTTTCTTTTTTCCCCAGTTTCCAAGAACCATAGCTGTTTTTTACTGCCTCTAAAGTTTGGCTTTTCTAGAATATCATATAGCCAATATTATATCATCGACAGCATTTTGAGACTGATTTCTTTCACTTACCTGTATGTACTTAAGGTTCCTCCATGTTTTTCATGGATTGATAGTTCATTTCTTCTTATTACTGAATAAAATTCAATTGTATGAAAGTACCACAGTTTGTTTATCCCTAAATTTATCAGTAGATTTTTACTAAGGGTAAGAGGGAGGCAGATCTGTCTAGATTCTTTTTTCCCCCATGTGAATACCAGTTATTCAAGAACTTTTGTTGAAAGGTTATCTTTTGCTATTGAACCACCTTTGTTCCTTTGTCAAAGATGAGTTGACTATATTCGTGTGGCTCTATTACTGGGCTCAATATTGTGTTCCATTGATCTAGTGGTCTATTGTTTCACCAATATCACACTGTTTTGATTTCTGTAGCTTCATAATAAGACTTGAAGTCAAATAGTGTCAGTCCTCTAACTTTTTTCTTCCTCAAAGTTGTGTTGGTTATTCTGGGTCTTTTCCTTTTCTGCACAAACATTAGAATCAGTTTGTCAATATAACGTGCTAACAATTTGATTAAAATTTTATTTAATCTATAGATCAAGTTGGCAAGAATTGGCAGGTTAACAATACTGAATTTCTCCACTCGTGAATACGGAATACCTCTCTGTTTAGTTCTTTAATTTTGTTCAACAGAGTTGTAGTTTTCCTCATATAGATCTTGTGCATGTTTTGTTAGATTTATGTCTAAGTATTTCAATATTTTTGGTGCTATTGTAAACTGTGTCATACTTTTAATTTCAAATTCCAATTTTTTAATGCTAATATATAGGAAGGCAATTGACTTGTGTATATTATCCATGTACCTTAACCTTACTATAATCATTAGTTCCAAGAGTTTTTGTTGTTTGTGATTCTCTGGCATTTTTTACACAATCATGTTATATGAAAACAAAGACGGTTTCGTTTCTCACTTGACAATCTGTATACCCTTTTATTTTCTTTTCTTGTTTGATTGCATTAGCTAGAACTTCTGTAATGTTGAATAGAAGTGTTGAAAGGTGACATCTTGCCTTATCCTTGATCTTAGAGGAAAAGTCATGCACTTTTGATGGTTAGAATAAAAACTGTAAAGACCCTGGAAATTGGTCCAGAAAGGACAATACCATGTTTGGGACTTAGTGAATAGAGAAATCATGATAGTGTTAGTCAGAAGTTAGGATTTCCATTATAAAAGAAATTGATAAATACTGATAATCTTTGTAGAATGTAGATATCAAAGGACCAAATAGAATTCTCAGCCAGTTTTTTAATTAAGGCCAGAATGCCTTCTCACACTACCTCTAGCATCTGTTCAAGGCTTTGGCTCGAAAGTGGTCAAAACTTAGCTCAAAACATAAAAAAATAAATGGACAGTCAGCTATATTCTCTGAGCACCTAAGAATGGAACTTGAGAATTTATTTTAGCTCATCAATCAGTCATGTCATGTAAATTGTCAAGAATATTTATTTGTCACCTCATATATGCTGATCTATAGCCATGGCTAGAGATATAGACAAAGCCATTACGAAAATAGCTTGTATTTAAGAAGTTCCCTTCACTCTACATTACTTCAAGGGTAACAAAACTATTTAAAAATTTTGACTTTGGGGAGCCTGGGTGGCTCAGTCGTTAAGCGTCTGCCTTTGGCTCAGGGCGTGATCCTGGAGTTCTGGGATCGAGCCCCACGTCAGGCTCTTTCACTGGGAGCCTGCTTCTTCCTCTCCCACTCCCCCTGCTTGTCTTCCCTCTCTCACTGGCTGTCTCTCTCTCTGTCAAATAAATAAATAAAATCTTTAAAAAATTTTTTTGACTTAGGGTTTAGTTTGATTCTCAGAGTTTGATAGAGAAACTGATCAGAATGTATACTGCTTTAAAGGAAAAAAAAATCATGGATCAATGATTATGTACATTAGTTTCCTATTAACTCCTGTAAAAATTTTCCACTTCGGTGTTTTAAAACAACTTGAGTTTATTACCTTATAGTTCTCTCGATCAGAAGTCTGATACAGTTTTCTCTAGATAAAATCAAAGGGTCAGTAAAACTGTATTCCTTATTGGAGGCTCCAGGGGAGAATTGACTTCCTTGTGGTTGTAGTACTGAGGCCCTGTTTTCTTGGTGGTTATCAGTGGATGGCCATTACCAGTTTCTAGAGGCCATCTCCATTTTTTGTCTCATGAGCCCCTCCCTTCATTTTCAAAGTCAGTACTGGTGGGTTGACTCCTTCTTAAGGCTCATATCTCTGACCTATTCTTCTGCCTCCTTCTTCCACTTTAACCACTGATTTCTTAAATTAAGTACACTGAGATGTTTTGGAATAATCTTCCCATTTCAAGTCCCTTGATCTTAATCACTAAAGTCCCTTTTCCCATGTAATGTAATATATTCATAGATTCCAAGTATCAGGGCATGGACATCTTTGGAGGGCCATTATTTTGTTCTCCACACTAGGTATTGAAGAAGACAAGAGAATTAAAAAAAATATTTAAGTGTAGGTCAAGAAAAATAACCCACATTTTTTATAACAAAGATTTTGCACTTAAAAACAGTAAATAATTTGGCTGAAAGTACAAAGAATTATGCTAAGCAAAATAAGTCCATCAGAGAAAGACAAATAGCATATGATTTCACTCATATGTGGAACTTAAGAAACAAAACAAATGAGGAAAGGGAACAAAAAGAGAGAGAGGCAAATCAAAAATAGACTCTTAACTATAAAGAACAAACTGATGGTAACCAGAAGGGAAGTGTGTGGGGAATGAGTTAAATAGGTGATGGGTATTAAGGAGCGCACTTTTTGCAATGAGCACCGGGTGACGTATGGAAGTGTTGAATCACTGTATTATACACTTGAAATTAATATTACATTGCATGTTAACAACTAGAATTTAAATAAAAACTTGAAACAAAAGCAAAATTGTATAGTACTGACACAAATATAGACACATAGATCAATAAAAGAAAAAAAAGAAAGAAAGAAAGAAAGAAAGAAAGAAAGAAGGAAAAAAGAAAGAAAGCCACAACTACATGGTCAACTAATATTCAACAAAGAAGCAATAATATCCTGTGGGAAAAGGACAGTCTTTTCAATAAATGGTGTTGGGAAATCTGGACAGAAACATGCAAAAGAAAGAAACCGGACCACTTTCTTACACTTTCTTATACACAAAAATAAATTCAAAATGGGTTAAAGACCGAAATGTGAGACCCAAAACCATAAAAATCTTAGAAGATAACACAGGCAGTAACCTTTTTGACATCAACCATAGCAACTTTTTTCTAGATACGTTTCCTGAGGCAAGACAACAAGGGGACTATTGGGACTATAGGGACTATAACAAAATAAACTATTGGGACTATAACAAAATAAAAAGCTTTTGCACGCTGAAGAAACAATCAACAAAACTAAAAGGCCACCTACAAAATGGAAGAAGATATTTGCAAATGACATATCTGATAAAGGATTAGTACCCAAAATATATAAAGAACAACTCAACTCCAAAAATATATAAAGATACCCAATATATAAATATATAAAGATACCCAAAATATATAAAGAACAACTCAACTCCAAAAAAACAAGTAATCCAATTAAAAATGGACAGAGGACATGAACAGACATTTCTCCAAAGACGACCAAGAGATACATGAAAAGATGTCCATCATCACTTACCTTCGGGGAAATGCAAACCAAAACTACAATGAGATATCACCTCACACCTGTCAAAATGGCTAAAATCAACAACACAAGAAACAGGTATTGGTGAGGATGTGAAGGAAAAGGCAACCTCTTTCACTGTTGGTAGGAATGTGCACTGGTCCAGCCACTATGAAGAATAGTATGGAAGTTCCTCAAAAAGTTAAAAATAGAACTCCCTTATGATCCAGCAATCACACTACTGAGTAGTTATCCAAAGGATATAAAAATACTGATTTGAAGGGATGCATGCACCCTGATGTTTATAGCAGCATTATTACAATAGCCAAGATATGGAAGCAGTCCGAGTGTCCATTGATTGATGAATGGATAAAGAAGATGTGGCATAAGAAATAAAACAAATTAACAAAGGAGGAAAAAAAGAGAGTGACAAACTAAGAAACAGACTCTTAATTATAGAGACAAACTGGTGGCTACCAGAGGGGTTGGGGGTGGGGGAATGGATCAAATAGGTGATGGGGATTAAGGAGTGTCCTTGTTGTCATGAGCACCAGGTGATGTACGGAATTGCTGAATCACTATATTGTACACCTGGAACTAATATAACACTGAATATTAACTAACTGGAATTAAAAAGTTGAAAAAAAGAAGACAAAGAATTACTTAAAATATTTTATCACATTTTCCACTCATTTTAAAAGTCTATTCTTGTGTGCATTTTTAAATATTTTTAAATATTTGTAATTTATAAATAAATTATAAACATGAAAAAAGTAAATAATTTGGCTTAATTGTGAACATGGTTTTCATGTTCAAAAGTTCAAAAGACATGATTTCCTCAATATAGTTGCTCTTTCCATTTTTTAAAAAGATATTCTTATATTATACAACTATCCTTTTAACCTTTTTCTGGAATATAAAATACTGTGCATATTTTAAGTGCTTAAAAATTCTTTTTCTCTGAAGTCTTGAAAAACATTTGTTTCACTTAAGTACTGGGAGGGTCTATATCACGTGATTGTTTTTTTCATATGAACACCTAGCACTATGGTGAATATTATTTAAAAAACAAAGGATGAGAGGAGAATAGGCACAATTTCTTGGATATTCAGGTTTCAGTGGAATTTAAGTGTTATAATTTACTTTCATTCCTATAATACTTTATTCTTATCATTGATTCAAGATTATACATAACATTTAAATCATTATTGGCCTGAATCTTCTCCTAAACTATATGTGCTGCTGGAGGACAGGTTCATTTTTCTTTCCTTATTTTTTTTCATTGACTTGCATAGTGCTTGCCATATAGTAAGAACTCATTTTGTTTTTTCAGTTAAACTTAAGAGTTGCAGTAAAGCCAGTATTTTTCTTTGCTTAGGTTTTAATTAGTTTCTACAGAAACTGTTATATTAGCCCAGCTAAATACCTATTAGTGTGTTTTATATAAAATGGAATAACCTCAAGGAGCCAGTTTCACTTTCATTTAACCAGTTTTATTACTTTTTAGTGTGGGGTGGTAATGCTTTCAGGATAAAAAGGAGCCTATTTGAGTGCAGTCTTTGGATTGCCAAGTATTTTAACAAACTAAAAGAATGTCATAAATATGTGCACAAGTATATGTAATAAAATTGTCCTACACATAAGGTGGTAGTTAGTAAACTCTTACTTTTAATCTACTAATTCAGACATTGTTATTTCTAACAGAAATAGAAATTTCATAGCAAACGTAAACCAATATATATTATCAAAGCTTTTCCTTATACAGTCCTTCAATCAATTTCAATAAAAACTCCAATAGCAGAAAAATAGCATAAACATTTTTATCCATCTGATCTAAATTACAATAAAAAGAAGTTGCCGTCCACAGCTATTCTTACTCCATTAAGTTCCAATTTTAGAGGGGCCTGCTTTCAACAGCACTACTGAGTGTGCTTTTGGGCCTTCTTGAAAATTTTCTTGCTGTTATTTTTTGGCAGTGAGAATGTGAAATATGCCTCTATAATGAGCTAAAGGTCTAATACTAGATGTCCTGCTCCCACATTGAGACATCAGGCATACTGTTATCCCTGAACTGATTGGGCATTTTTCAGTTGCATGTAAAGCAAAATCTGGATTCAACTAATTCATGAAAAGAGAAATATACTATGAGAATAATGGCATGTCTTACAGAACCAAAAGGATAAAACCAAAGCTGGCCATCTGGAGCAAATGGGACTAAAGACCTCGGATCCAGATTCTAATGTCCTTATTTGTCTCAGTTACCTCTCCATTTTTCCTTTTCCTCTCTTCCTTTTACCTTCCCTCCAATCTCTCCCTTCTCCATCCCTCCACTGTCTTCCTCCCTTCCTCCCAACCTCTGTCTCTCCAGATACACGTTTTGTTCTTCTGTGGTAAACATAATATTTAATGGTTAGGATTAGTTCCACCAAATACCATCTCGAACCAGAACACTGATCTCCATTTTTCAAAGTACAGTAAATAAATTGGTATTTTAAAAATATTTTTTACATTGATAGGCTAGTCCTGGGTCAGCAAATATTTTCTGTATAAAGACAGATAGTAAATGTTTTAGTCTTTTTAGGCTATGTTGTCACTGTTATGACTATTCAATCTTGTCATTATAGTAAAAAAAAAGAGAGAAAAAGAGAGAGAGAGAGAGAGAGAAAGAAAGAGGAAGAGAAAAAGAGAAAGAGAAAGAAGAGAGAAAGAAATCATAGGTAATGCATAAATGATTAAGTGTGGCTGTGTTCCAATAAAATTTATAAAAAGGAAGGCCTGGGTTTAACCTATAGGCCATAGTTTGCCAGTTCTTAGGTTAGGCTAAACCATCTACGTTATCTTTCCTGGTCTCCTTTTTTCAACTGAACTCAGGTATTTTAGGTCATTCATCAAAGTTTCTTGTGGCTGATTATAGCTAAGGATTAGTTTGAACTGCTCAGAGACCCTTAGTACAACAAATATACCTGATCATATACTACTATAAAAGGTCACGTAACAGAGAAGGAACTCAACAGAGAAACAACAAACTTAAGTCTTATTTAAAGTGGTATGGATTCTTTTTTTTTTTAATTTGATGTATGATAATGCCAAAACCCTGTGATAGCTTAATTATTGCCTTAGCTGTTAGTCTCATTTCCTCTTGACTTTACTGGAAAGCAATAAAGCAGCATTTGATCTAAATTAAAAGCTTGATCAGTATTAAAATTCACTTTTTCTGTTCAGATATTTCTACCTGCTCCTTGCAAATAAGCATTTCTGTTTGCCCTCAGAAATTCCTGACATCCTTCTTTTTCTGAATATGGAAGATCTACCCAGTGCATAATTCCTTGATGCTTTTTGGACTGCCACCAAAATGCTGTATCTAACCTTCAGTTACCGGATTGGTTGGTTTGTTGATTTGTTCACCTTTCTCATTTAGTATCTTCTAGTTCTAGGCCATTTTTAGTAGCTAATTTTGTGTGTTAACTTGACTAGATCATGGGATATGCAGAAATCTGGATAAAATTTCTGGGTGTAACTGTAAGAGCATTTTCAGAAGTGATAATACTTAATTGTTAGACTGAGTGAAGAGGATTGACCTTTCCAGTGAAGATAAGGCATCATCCAGTGGTTTGAGGGTCTGAATAGAATGTGGAGGAATGGAGGGTTTGCTCACTGTTTGCTTAACTATTTGAAGTGGAACATCAATCTCCTCTTCTCAGCTCCCCTGGTTCTGAGGCCTTTAGACTTGGACTAGAATCTTTAAATTATATATCTGGCTTTCTTGTGCCTCCATTTTGCCGAGGGCAGATATTGTGGGATTTCTCAGCTTCCATGATTGTGTGGCCAATATCATATACAGCTATAGCTACATATCTCATAAGGTCAGTGTGTTCTAAATATTATGTAACTCTAATGTGATGTTATTAGCTTTGTTCAATACCTCCCTACTGATGGTTCTCTCTCTCTATGTATACACATACACACACATATAATCTGAATATAATATATAATATATATTATATATGTATTATACATATATATATGTATTTCTGATGGAAATCAAATCAATACATTTCCAAACCCCTATTTCGAAAGCAATACAAGGCAGAAATTACCTACTCATTACCAAGTAAGATGGGCAACATTTTTAGGGCCAGGTTAGCACAGGAGCCAGTCAAGCCAAAATGTAAGTCTGCCATGACAATCAGCTTTAAATGAAAACTCTGCCTAAATAGGTAAAAGAGAGTAGCTAAGAGTTCTGAGGAGTAGTAGCAGGTCCTCCCTTGCAATTTGAACTAGGGATATGTCTAGAAGATCATTCAATTATCGATAGAGATGGAATAAAAGGATATTCAAAGAAAAATTGATACAGAAAGAATTGTTAATCCACATTAATGTAGTGCACTAAAGTGAAGACCTAAGAATTCCTGCTGTGCATAGGGGATTCTCACCGTACAGCCATCCAAACTGCCTTGGATCCTGACCTCTCTTCAAAGCCATCAACTAATGTTCCCATTTTGGTGAAGCCTAGATCTCTGGCCATCTCAGGGTCCTGTGATTTTCTAATTCCTTTTATTGATATATGCTGCCTGATAATAACCCCCTTATTAGAGACAGTCTAAATTGGATCTCTGACTCATATATTCTAAAAAGAATAATGAAGTCATAGCCACTAAACACAAAGAAACAAACATAGCAAAACTGGAGAAAACCATTTTGATTCATGTGTAAGCAAACAGAATGCAAAGAAAAAAAGGATGCAAAGAGAATATGATATTGTTAAAACAAAACGCTTGGTAATTTATATTTTATTTTCTTCCTGTGTACTGATGTTTGTAGCATTAATAGATTGATAGTGAATAAAATTAATAACATCACATTAGAACTACATAATGTTTGGAACACACTGCCCTGATGAGACTAATCAAAAAGTGTTATTAGGTATGAACAGAACAGTGAGAGTAATTAGTTGAGTATTACCCTTAATAGATATTAATTTCATTTAGATCTGTTAAGTGTGGGTAATTGGGTGGGTCTGTGGATGATAATAGAAAATATGGATAAGTTGGATGTAAGCAAAACATTTCTTTTTCATGAACAAAAGAGACTCAATTTTAATGAAAATTAAAAGAGTAGCTAATTCTGTAGAAAGCTGATGGAATCTTTTTAGTATATCTTGGCATTCCATATGTAAAATTCATAAATATATGTAAAAGCTTTGAATTAATTTAATTGAACTACCAGGGTTTTATATCTTTAAAAGGCAGTATCCTTGTTGTATTGACATGAAAATACATTTTTTTTTCTTGAGGTACCAAAATAAAGCATTTGTTTTACCATTAGTTTATGTTTCATTTTGAGCTTTTATTCACAGTAAATTTAATGATATTGTACAGAAATTTTTGTTAACTTTCAAATAGTTATTCAAGAGTAGTCTGGCTTTTTATAATGATATGGGAGAATATCATCTCTAGTTACATTGATTTGATCTTAACACTGAGAAAATTTTTCTAACAATATGGTCAACATTTCCCATGTGTTAGTCATTAACATTTTATTTGCAAGTTGATTTCAGCAATAAAATTATATTATATCACAATGGTGTTCACTGGTTTATTGAGTGCTCATATAGTACTAGGCATGTTTCCTATCTTGCCAATAATAATGGTAGCAAAAATAATAATAACGATGGTAGCTACATTTTAATAAATTATTCATACATGTCAGGAAGTGTGTTGAACCCTCACATAAATTATCTAATTTAATACTTATTACACTATTTTCAAAGAAGTTACCAGTGTTTAAAAAATATTAAAGAAGAAAATGTAGGTGATATAGACAAACCTTATTTAACACTTCATGAAGTGAACTTTGTCATTTTGGAGAACAGCAAAATGGTGTGGAAGACAAGAAACTTTTATTGGATAACGTATAAAAAACAAGGAAGAAACAAATAGAAATTATCTAATTTTCTGGGGATACATGGTCAAGCTTGTTTGGGGTGAGAAGACCAATATTGGCTTGGCTTGGTTTGGGGATTGGCTGACTGAATATACTGCTTTTCTTGTCAAAGGGAGGATTTACAGCAACATAGAAGTTGTTTAAGTTTCAGTTTGCTGATGTGCACCCCAGCAGGAATGGCTCCACCTTGGAGAAAGTTATCTCTATAGCTCCCTCCTTTGGTAATGAGTTTTGATCAAAAATATAAGGCTTAGCATGACTCTCACTTACCACTTCCTCTCTGGGTATCAGTGCAGTATTTATAAGAGATGATGTCACACTCCTACCCTTGAAGGTGGTTACATTCTTCTGTTCTCTTTTGTCATTCCAGTCAGAGAGAGACCATGTGTTGGCTAGTCAATGGCTGCCCACATGCATTTAAAACTTTGAGAGAATGAAGCATATTATTAGGGAGACAGTAATAATTATTAGCAACAAAAGAATATCCATTATTTGGAGAGTATTCCCGAACCAGAGTCCCCCATGACCCCAAGCAGCTAGAATCAAGTAAGTCAAAAAATGATCCCAGTGTTGGGGAACTTTTAAATCAGTTGACCTTTTATGTAATTCATATACTTCACTTCTCCAAAAGTGTTTATCCAGTGAGCTGTTTCCAAAGAAACTGAGGCAATGGAAATCTAGGAGAAGTTTGTGACAGGCAGAAAGAATCACAGGATCACCAGCATCTCAATAAATCCAGAGTAAGTGGGTTGTTGAGTTATACTCCTTTGCAATGGCCTCAGATATATGAATAATGGCATTATCTTTCCAGGCCAGGGTAAGAAAAAAGTGGGAAAAAAATCATTAAGACCTTCATGACATAAGAATTAGAAAAAGGATGGTCAGAGACAAAAGGAGTAAAGAAAAAGAAACATTCTTGATCCTCTTGGTCTGATGTCTCTTTTTTTTAAGATTTATTTATTTATTTCAGAGGGAGAGAGAGCGAGAGTGAGTGGGAGTGGCAGAGGAGAGGGAGAGAGAATTTCAGTCAGACTCTGCTCTAACTGTGGAGCCCAACACAGGGCTCATCTCACCCCGAGACCTCAACCTGAGCTGAAACCAAGAGTCCCACACTTAACTGACTGTGCCACACAGGTGCCCTGTCTTGGTTTGATGTCTTGAGAGAAAGCAATCTATTTTGATGTCAGCTACTTCTCTTTCTAGTCAAATTGATTTTGAGGTCTCCATAATTTGCATGGGACCAGATGTTAGGTTGAGCTTTTTTTCAGTTGTGAAATATACAACCCAGATTCAATACCTTGGTACTTGGTAGTGTCCATTTTCCATTAATCTCACTTTTGTACAAGCATTGGAGTAAAATAAGTATAAATGACAAAACACCTTAAAATTCCCTTAGCTAAGGATTTGATGAGAGTTCATTATAATGGAATTGTCAAGGAAATTTGGTTATTTCTGTGATATACAACATTTCACATAATAACTGGAATTATGAATAACTTTATATCAGGACATACCAGATTTCCAAGAATTTCACAAAATTTCTACAACACATATTAATAACATTCACCCATACAACTATAACCTAAAACATCATAGCATCATTTTTTATGTGATAATGCTTCCCATGTAATTTAAGATATCAAATAAACCTAACAATTTTTTTTAGATTTTTAAAAATCATTTTATTTTATTTATTTAAAAAAAATTTTTTTATTATATTATGTTAGTTTTAACATTTTACTGGATAAGAGTCAAATCCTTTGAGATTTTCCGGAGACCCTCTGGGAAATCTCAACGTTAGTCTGAAGTTTAAAAGACCTTACTTAAAATTTGATTTTTGTTAAGTTTGCAGAAAAATATATCCTTTAACCAACGTGACAGGTAGACTCTTGAAGTAAATACAGAAAGCTACAGAGTTGTAAAAACCTTAGCAATTTTAATACTAAGAAAACCTGGTTTTCTTAAGTAGTCAAAGACCTGTTAAAGACAATGTGAAAGACAGTAAATTATTTTGGTGAGAAATAAAGTCTTTGTTTTCTACCTATTTTTAAGTATAAGAAAGATTATTTAAAAGGTAAAGGAAAAATCTTTGTTTGCAATTTCTTATTAAGAGAAGGCCAATAATCTAAGAAAACTTAAAGAGAAAGCCTAATTCTAACTTTGCACCAATGTACTTCTGATATTAAAATTCACTTAACTTAATCCATTCCAATCTTAGCCAGCATTGTCATATGTAAAATTCCTTTCATAAGATTTCTTTTCCACAAACCTTCTACAATGTTTATATCCATCCAGATATTGTCATAAGCACTCCTCCCCATCCCCCATCTCCCATGCACACATACCTTTCTCATTCTGGAGCAGCTGTTTCCTTCAGGACAAAATTACTTTATTTTTCCCATACCAATAACACATCTCCATACCTTATGCCTTTTCTTACCAAAAAGACATCCTACTTTCCTTACATAAAGATGTTCCCCTTATTATTTTTAGTAGTTTTAATTACATATATTAATTAGATTCTTTTTTAAAAGATTTATTTATTTATTTTAGTGAGAGAGAGACACAGTGATTTGGGAGGAGGAATGGGGGAGGAGGAAAGAGTGTCTCAAGCAGACTCCAGGGAGAGCACGGAGCCCAATGTGGGGCTGGATCTCACGACCCTGAGATCATTACCTGAGCCAAAACCAAGAATTGAAGAGCTTAACTGACTGTGCTTCCCAAGTGTTCCTGATCAGAATTCTTAAACCTTAAATACTTATATACACATAGCTGTATGTGTGTGTTTGTGTATATAGTTCCTACAAATATTCTGAGGTCTCAGAAACTCTCCCTCTCTCTCTCTCTCTCTCTCTCTATATATATATATATACACACACACAAACTTTATATATATAAAGTTTGTTTGGATTGGAGATTTGCACACAAGGAAGCAGAGCTCAAATTGAGAGTGACTTGCCCACAGTCACCAGTAAGGGTAAGAGGAACAGTGGACTCAAAGGGTTCAGTGGAAGCCTTGCCTATGCATCTCATTGTCTCATAAGCCATTAACACTCAGCTTTGGATCCCATAATCCTCACCAAAAACTATTTAGAAAATGATTACAGAAGACAATTTATGTTATACAAGAGAGCTTTATTTAATACTTTATGAGTGGGTGGTCTCCTTTGAGAGAACTTCAAAATAAAAGGAAAGCAAAAAGCTTTTATAAAATAAAGAATGAGGGGAGCCTGGGTGGCTCAGTCATTAAGCATCTGCTTTTGGCTCGGGGTGTGATCCCCACATTCTGGGATCCAGCCCCACATCAGGCTCCTCCGCTATGAGCCTGCTTCTTCCTCTCCCACTCCCCCTGATTGTGTTCCCTCTCTCACTGGCTGTCTCTCTCTCTGTCAAAATAAATAAATAAAGTCTTTTAAAAATAAATAAATAAATAAATAAATAAATAAATAAATAAATAAAATAAAAATAAAATAAAGTAAAATAAAATAAAATAAAAAAGAATGAAGAACAGGGAAGATAGAAATAGAAAATATATGATAAGCTGGGGCTCAGAAGGCCCAGAGCTGACTTGGGCTTTGGGGATTGGTTGACTGTATAGACTGCATTTCTGGTAGATCAAAACATTTACAGAGGCATGAAAATTATTTAAGTTTTGGTTTGCTTATGTGCCACTCCAGGCAAAAGTGGCTCATCTTGCGCCTAGAGCATTCAACACCAGGCATTCAAACGGTAGAACTGTGCGAGAAGTCCCTAAGGTGGAAAGGGTTAGCGCAGGAATTCAAATCCAGGTCAACCTATAAACACTCTAAACATTTTGCAGTTTCATGAAGTCAATCTTCAGAGACATCTGGTTTTAACAAACTTTAAATTTTAACAATTTTCATGTGAGTAAATGCATGGTTTTATAATTTAGGGAGATTCAACTTTGGCAGTTCTAATTATACAACTCAGATGCAAATAAATTCGCAACAAAAGCAATAACAAATTATCAATGCCATTGCTCTAGCCAGGTAAAGTGGAGATCAGAAAACTAGAAGTTATTATTTGTCTGAGAAATTTACACTTGCCTAAAGAATTCACGCTGCATTTTTTTTCTGTTAAAAAAGAAGAAAGCTCATGTCACCACATTTAGATGTGCCACTTGCTGACATCATTTTACATAATTAATTGCCACTACTCCTCTGCTCTAAGCCAATTGAATGCAAAAACTATTTCTTTAATTCTGGCATATGGACTACTTGTTAAATTAACATTTTCTCTATGCATTGATCCAAAATGAAAGATTTAATTATCTTTGCATTTTCCCTAAATTTATGTGTTCTTCTTCTGCAGTAGGTGGTCTATTGGACTTGAGTTTGAATTGGAAAATGATAAATTACTCTAGACAGTCTTTCTAATTACAAATTATATAACTGAAGAGAGAAAAGAAAGCATTTTCAAAATTACGAATATATTATAGGACTCATTTTAACATATAATTTCTTAATTTGTTAACTAAATAATTAGTCATTCAGTAGCAGAACTAATTGATAAGTCATTATTTCAAAACTGCTACTGGAGAAGAGATTCCCTGGTCAAACTATTAGCTTTGGCTTCCTTTCTGAGGGAAAATATCCCTGAAGAAAACATGTGGTAAATATTTTAGGAGGACAAATCAGGGCCAGCCAGTGAAATGATCAAAGTGCAACTTATAGATGTTTAATGTTCCAGGAAAAGGAATAAATAAATAAATAAGCAAACAAATAAATAAACAGCAGAAATCTTCTCCATAAAGTGTTTTACAACCTTATGAAATTCTTAAATTTTACTTTAATCAACATTGTCTCAAATATTTGCTTTTATAAAGTAAAACAATCTTTATTCAGCTTCCTTTACTAATACTCTAGGATAATGGTGGCCTAGAAAGATTGCATTCCTGAACTGTATGCCAAATCATGCAAAAGAGACTAAAATAGTTCAACTAATATGCATCTCACAAATTGTTTTTTAAGTCCTGAAAATTGGTAGTCCAACTATATAGTATATGGTATGTTTCTAGAATTTGCTATTAAGTATCTCTACATTCTTTTAATAATGGCAAAAGCATGTCAGTTTCCTGAATTGTCATTTCTTTTTTGGTTGTTTCACCTTTTCTGTCAAGTTTTCTGCATTTCTTGCTCCTGAATAGATTAAGGCTTAAATGCGATGTGTTGAAAATGGTCTTACAGATTTGTCTGATATGTTTTCTTACAAAATATCTTTGCGTGGAGAGGGGAAAAAAGATGGCAGAGGAGTAGGGGACCCTATTTCAGCCGGTCCCCTGAATTGAGCTGGATATCTACCAGACCATCCTGAACACCCACGAAATCAGCCTGAGATATAAGAAGATACATCTGGATCTCTACAAACGAACATCTCTGGGGCTGGGTATCAAGGTAAGCAGGGAGCCATGAATCTGCGCACAGATATCTGAAGATAAAAGGAAGGGGGAAGGAGCCGCTGCGCTGGGGCGCCAAGAAGTAGAAACCTCCTGCGCTGGGGAGTGGGCCAGACTCGAAGACCGGTAGCCATGGGGAAACCAGGCTGAAACCTGGAGCTCGGGAGCCCACGCACAAACCAGGTGATCTCTGTTCTGAGACAGAGGTTTGGATATGGTCACTGCTGCTCTGGCTCTCAGAAGAGTCACAGAAAGCCTCCAGGAAAAGGCACCAGAGAACAAAAGCTCAGAAAAAACGGTTCTCACTGAGCCCATCCCCCCCACATACAGGGGACAGGGCAACTCTGCCCAAACAGGGTTGCCTGAGTATCAGCGTGGCAGGCCCCTCCCCCAAAAGGCAGGCTGAAAAAACAAGAAACCCATATCCCTAAGGTCCCTACAAAACTGGTGCATCTTGCTTGGGTCTTGGTCAATAAAATGGGCTCTGTATATCCCTGCAACCACACCTCATCAGAATGACAAGGAAGAGAAACCCCCAACAAAGGAAAGAAACAGAGACTGTGGCCTCTGCCACAGAACTAATGGATACAGATATAACCAAATTGTCAGAAATGGATTTCAGAGTAACAATTGTCAAGATGATGTGTAGACTTGAAAAAAAAATATATTAATGAAATATAGAATCTCTAAGGGCTGAAATGAGAATGAATCTGGCAGAAATTAAGAATGCTATGAATCAAATGCAGTCTAAACTGGATGCTCTGATGGCCAGGGTAAACAAGGCAGAAGAACGAATTAGTGAGTTAGAGGATGAGATGATAGAAAAGAAGGAAAAAGAAGAAACATGGCTAAAAAAACTCCACTTTCAAGAAAAAAGGCTTTGGGAGATTACCGACTCAATGAAACATTCCAATGTCAGACTCATTGGCATCCCCGAGGGGGTGGAGAAAGAGAAAGGTCTAGAAGAGATATCTGAACAAATCATAGCTGAGAACTTCCCTAATCTGATGAAGGAAACAAGCATTCGTGACCAAGAGGCAGAGAGGGCACCTCCCAAGATGAATGAGAACACACCGACACCACGACATATAATAGTACAATCTGCAAATCTTAGATCCAAGGAAACAATCTTGAAAGTGGTGGGGGGGAAGAGATTCCTCACATACAGAGGGAGGAATATGAGAATAATGTCAGACCTGTCTACAGAAACCTGGCAAGCCAGAAAAAGCTGACAAGACATATTCAGAGCACTAAGTGAGAGGAACATGCAGCCAAGGATACTTTATCCAGCAAGGCTGTCATTCAGAATGGATGGAGAGAAAAGGAGCTTCCAAGACAAGCAGAAACTGAAAGAATATGTGACCACCAAGCCAGGCCTACAAGAAATATTAAGGGGGGTTCTATAAAAGTAAAAAGACCCCAAGAGTGATACAGAACAGAAATTTACAGAGACAATCCATAGAAACAAGGACTTCACAGGCAACATGACAACATTAAAACCATATCTCTCAATAATCACTCTCAATACAATGGCCTAAATGCTCCCATAAAATGCCACAGGGTTGCAGATTGGATAAAAAGACATGACCCATCCATATGCTGTCTACAAGAGACTCATTTTTAACCTTAAAGATACATCCAGACTGAAAGTGAAGGGATGGAGAACTATTTTTAATGCCAACAGACCTCAACAGAAAGCTGGGGTAGCAATTCTCATATCAGACAGATTAGATTTTAAGCTAAAGACTGTAGTTAGAGATACAGAAGAACATTATATTATTCTTAAAGGGTGTATCCAACAAGAGGATCTAACAATTGTAAATATCTATGCCCCCAACAGGGGAATAGCCAGCTACATAAGCCAACTCTTAATCAGAATAAAGAGACATATAGATAATAATATGTTAATAGTAAGGGACCTCAATACTCCACTCTCAGCAATAGACAGATCACCTAAACTTAAAATCAACAAAGAAACAAGAGCTTTGAATGACATACTGGACCAGATGGACCTCATAGATATATACAGAACACTACATCATAGAACAACAGAATATTCATTCTTTTTGAATGCACATGGAACTTTCTCCAGAATAGACGATATACTGGGTCACAAAACAGTTCTCAAGTGATACCAAAAGACTGAGATTATTCCCTGCATATTCTCAGACCACAGTGCTTTGAAACTGGAACTCAATCATGAGGAAAAATTTGGAAGAAACTGAAACACTTGGAAACTAAGAACCATCCTGCTTAAGAATGATTGGGTAAGCCAGGAAATTAAAGAAGAACTTAAACAATTTATGGAAACTAATCAGAACAAAAACACATGGGTCCAAAACCTGTGGGGCACTGCAAAGGCAGTCCTAAGGGGAAAATACATAGCCATCCAAGTCTCACTCAAAAGAATAGAAAAATCTAAAATGTAGTCCTTATATTCTCACCTTAAGAATCTGGAGATGGAACAGAGAACAGGCCTCAGCCATGCATGAAAAGACAATTGATTAAGATTAGAGCAGAGATCAATGAATTAGAAACCAGAAATACAATAGAGCAGATCGACAAACCTAAAAGTTGATTCTTTGAAAGAATTAGTAAGATTGATAAGCCACTGGCCAGACTTATTCAAAAGAATACAGAAAGGACCCAAATTAATAAAATTATGAATGAAAGGGGAGAGATCACAACTAACACCAAGGAAATCATTAGAAACTATTATCAACAAACATACATCAATAAATTAAACAACCTGGACAATATGGATGCCTTCCTGGAAACCTATAAACTACCAAGACTGAAACAGGAAGAAGTTGATTATTTAACAGAATGATTAATCATGAAAAGATTGAAGTAGTGAGTCAGTGATAAACAACCTTCCAAATAACAAAACTCCAGGCCCGGATGGTTTTCCTGGGGAATTCTACCAAACATTCAAAGAAGAAATAATATGTATTCTCCTGAATCTGTTTCAAAAAATAGAAACAGAAGGAAAACTACCAAAATCATTCTATGAGGCCAGTATTACCTTGATCCCAAAATGAGGCAAAGACCCCATCAAAAAGGAGAATTACAGACCAATATTCCTGATGAATATGGATGCCAAAATTCTCAACAAGATCCTAGCTAATAGGATCCAGCAGTACATTGAAAGGATTATCCATCACGACCAAGTGGGATTCATCCCTGGGATGCAAGGGTGGTTCAACATTCGCAAATCCATCAGTGTGATAGATCACATTAATGAGAGAAGAGACAAAAACCATATGATCCTCTCAATTGATGCAGAAAAAGCATTTGACAAAATACAACATCCTTTTCTGATTAAAACCCTTCAGAGTATAGGAATAGAGGGTACATTCCTCAATTTCATAAAAACCATCTATGAAAAGCCTACAGTGAATATCATTCTGAATGGGGAAAAGCTGAGAGTCTTTCCCTTAAGATCAGGAACACGACAAGGATGCCCACTCTTGCCATTATTGTTCAACATGGTACTAGAAGTCCTAGCAACAGCAATCAGACAACAACAACAACAAAAAAGGTATTCAAATTGGCAAAGAAGAAGTCAAACTCTCTCTCTTCACAGATGACATGATACATAATATGGAAAACCCAAAAGAATCCACCCCCAAATTACTAGAACTCATACAACAATTCAGTAATGTGGCAGGATACAAAATCAATGCTCAGCAATCAGTTGCATTTCTATACACAAAAAATGAGACTGAAGAAAGAAAAATTAGGGAATTGATTCCATTTACAATAGCACCAAAAACCATAAGATATCTCGGAATAAACTTAACCAAGATGTAAAGGATCTATACTCTAGAAACTACGGAACACTGATGAAACACATTGAAGAAGACACAAAAAGATGGAAAAACATTCCATGCTCATGGATCAAAATAATAAACAGTTAAAATATCTATGCTACCCAGAGCAATTGGCACTTTCAATGCCATCCCCATCAACATACCAATGACATTTTTCAAAATGCTGGAACAAACAATCCTAAAATTTGTGTGGAACCAGAAAAGACCCTGAATCACCAAGGAAATGTTGAAAAGGAAAAACAAAGCTGGTGGCATCACATTGCCTGATTTCAAGCTATACTACAAAGCTGTGATCACCAAGACAGCATGATACTGACACAAAAACAGACACATAGACCAATGGAAGAGAATACAGACTCTAGAAATGGACCCTTGACTCTATGGTCACCTAATCTTTGACAAAGCAGGAAAAAAATCCAGTGGAAAAAAGACAGTCTCTTCAATAAATGGTGTGGAAAATTGGGCAGTTATATACAGAAGAATGAAACTTGACCACTCTTTCACACCATACACAAAAATAAACTCCAAATGGATGAAAGACCTTGATGTGTGACAGGAATCCATCAAAATCATATAGGAGAACATAGGTTGTAACCTCTTCGACATTGGCCACAGCAACTTCTTTCATGACAAGGGAAACAAAAGCAAAAATGAACTTTTGGGACTTCATGAAGATAAAAAGCTTCTGCACAGCAAAGGAAAGAGTCAACAAAACAAAGAGGCAACCCATGGAATGGGAGAAGATCTTTGCAAATGACACTACAGATAAAAGGTTGGTATCCAAGATGTATAAAGAACTTCTCAAACTCAATACCCAAGAAACAAATAATCAAATCAAAAAATGGGCAGAAGATATGAACAAATATTTTTCCAATGAAGACACACAAATGGCTAACAGACACATGAAAAAATGTGCAACATCATTAACCATCAGGTAAATTCAAATCAAAATCACATTGAGGGGCGCCTGGGTGGCACAGTGGTTAAGCATCTGCCTTCGGCTCAGGGCGTGATCCCGGCATTATGGGATCGAGCCCCACATCAGGCTCCTCTGCTAAGAGCCTGTTTCTTCCTCTCCCACTCCCCCTGCTTGTGTTCCCTCTCTTGCTGGCTGTCTCTATCTCTGTCAAATAA
>NW_024424119.1:4976523-5285077 GCF_017311325.1 Ursus maritimus
TTAAGAATGATTGGGTAAGCCAGGAAATTAAAGAAGAACTTAAACAATTTATGGAAACTAATCAGAACAAAAACACATGGGTCCAAAACCTGTGGGGCACTGCAAAGGCAGTCCTAAGGGGAAAATACATAGCCATCCAAGTCTCACTCAAAAGAATAGAAAAATCTAAAATGTAGTCCTTATATTCTCACCTTAAGAATCTGGAGATGGAACAGAGAACAGGCCTCAGCCATGCATGAAAAGACAATTGATTAAGATTAGAGCAGAGATCAATGAATTAGAAACCAGAAATACAATAGAGCAGATCGACAAACCTAAAAGTTGATTCTTTGAAAGAATTAGTAAGATTGATAAGCCACTGGCCAGACTTATTCAAAAGAATACAGAAAGGACCCAAATTAATAAAATTATGAATGAAAGGGGAGAGATCACAACTAACACCAAGGAAATCATTAGAAACTATTATCAACAAACATACATCAATAAATTAAACAACCTGGACAATATGGATGCCTTCCTGGAAACCTATAAACTACCAAGACTGAAACAGGAAGAAGTTGATTATTTAACAGAATGATTAATCATGAAAAGATTGAAGTAGTGATCAAAAACCTCCCCAAAAACAAGAGTGCAGGGCCTGATGGATTCCCTGGAGAATTCTACCAAACATTCAAAGAAGAAATAATATGTATTCTCCTGAATCTGTTTCAAAAAATAGAAACAGAAGGAAAACTACCAAAATCATTCTATGAGGCCAGTATTACCTTGATCCCAAAATGAGGCAAAGACCCCATCAAAAAGGAGAATTACAGACCAATATTCCTGATGAATATGGATGCCAAAATTCTCAACAAGATCCTAGCTAATAGGATCCAGCAGTACATTGAAAGGATTATCCATCACGACCAAGTGGGATTCATCCCTGGGATGCAAGGGTGGTTCAACATTCGCAAATCCATCAGTGTGATAGATCACATTAATGAGAGAAGAGACAAAAACCATATGATCCTCTCAATTGATGCAGAAAAAGCATTTGACAAAATACAACATCCTTTTCTGATTAAAACCCTTCAGAGTATAGGAATAGAGGGTACATTCCTCAATTTCATAAAAACCATCTATGAAAAGCCTACAGTGAATATCATTCTGAATGGGGAAAAGCTGAGAGTCTTTCCCTTAAGATCAGGAACACGACAAGGATGCCCACTCTTGCCATTATTGTTCAACATGGTACTAGAAGTCCTAGCAACAGCAATCAGACAACAACAACAACAAAAAAGGTATTCAAATTGGCAAAGAAGAAGTCAAACTCTCTCTCTTCACAGATGACATGATACATAATATGGAAAACCCAAAAGAATCCACCCCCAAATTACTAGAACTCATACAACAATTCAGTAATGTGGCAGGATACAAAATCAATGCTCAGCAATCAGTTGCATTTCTATACACAAAAAATGAGACTGAAGAAAGAAAAATTAGGGAATTGATTCCATTTACAATAGCACCAAAAACCATAAGATATCTCGGAATAAACTTAACCAAGATGTAAAGGATCTATACTCTAGAAACTACGGAACACTGATGAAACACATTGAAGAAGACACAAAAAGATGGAAAAACATTCCATGCTCATGGATCAAAATAATAAACAGTTAAAATATCTATGCTACCCAGAGCAATTGGCACTTTCAATGCCATCCCCATCAACATACCAATGACATTTTTCAAAATGCTGGAACAAACAATCCTAAAATTTGTGTGGAACCAGAAAAGACCCTGAATCACCAAGGAAATGTTGAAAAGGAAAAACAAAGCTGGTGGCATCACATTGCCTGATTTCAAGCTATACTACAAAGCTGTGATCACCAAGACAGCATGATACTGACACAAAAACAGACACATAGACCAATGGAAGAGAATACAGACTCTAGAAATGGACCCTTGACTCTATGGTCACCTAATCTTTGACAAAGCAGGAAAAAAATCCAGTGGAAAAAAGACAGTCTCTTCAATAAATGGTGTGGAAAATTGGGCAGTTATATACAGAAGAATGAAACTTGACCACTCTTTCACACCATACACAAAAATAAACTCCAAATGGATGAAAGACCTTGATGTGTGACAGGAATCCATCAAAATCATATAGGAGAACATAGGTTGTAACCTCTTCGACATTGGCCACAGCAACTTCTTTCATGACAAGGGAAACAAAAGCAAAAATGAACTTTTGGGACTTCATGAAGATAAAAAGCTTCTGCACAGCAAAGGAAAGAGTCAACAAAACAAAGAGGCAACCCATGGAATGGGAGAAGATCTTTGCAAATGACACTACAGATAAAAGGTTGGTATCCAAGATGTATAAAGAACTTCTCAAACTCAATACCCAAGAAACAAATAATCAAATCAAAAAATGGGCAGAAGATATGAACAAATATTTTTCCAATGAAGACACACAAATGGCTAACAGACACATGAAAAAATGTGCAACATCATTAACCATCAGGTAAATTCAAATCAAAATCACATTGAGGGGCGCCTGGGTGGCACAGTGGTTAAGCATCTGCCTTCGGCTCAGGGCGTGATCCCGGCATTATGGGATCGAGCCCCACATCAGGCTCCTCTGCTAAGAGCCTGTTTCTTCCTCTCCCACTCCCCCTGCTTGTGTTCCCTCTCTTGCTGGCTGTCTCTATCTCTGTCAAATAAATAAATAAAATCTTTAAAAAAAATTACATTGAGATACCACCTTACGCCAGTTAGAATGGCAAAAATTGACAACGGAAGAAACAACAAATGTTGGAGAGGATGTGGAGAAAGGAGAACCCTCTTACACTGTTGGTAGAAATGCGAGTGGTACAGCCACTTTGGAAAACAGTGTGGAGGTTCCTCAAAAAGTTAAAAATAAAGCTACCCTATGACCCAGCAATTGCACTACTGGATATTTACCCCAAAGATTCAGATGTAGTGAAGAGAAGGGCCATATGCACCCCAATGTTCATAGCAGCAATGTCCACAATAGCCAAACTGTGGAAGGAGCCAAGATGCCCTTCAACAGATGAATGGATAAAGAAGATGTGGTCCATATATACAATGGAATATTACTCAGCCATCAGAAAGAATGATTACCCAACATTTACATCAACATGGATGGGACTGGAAGAGATCATGCTAAGTGAAATAAGTCAAGCAGAGAAAGACAATTATCATATGATTTCTCTCATCTATGAAACATAAGGAATAGCAGGGAGATCGGTAGGAGAAGGAAGGAAATAATGAACAGGGGATAAACAGAAGGGGGAATGAAGCATGAGAGACTATGGACTCTGGGAAACAAACTGAGGGCTTCAGAGGGGAGAGGAGTGGGGGATGGGCTAGCCAGGTGATGGGTATTAACGAGGGCACGTATTGTGTGGAACACTGGGTGTTATATGCAAACAATGAATCATGGAGCACTACATCAAAACCTAATGATGTACTGTATGGTGACTAATTTATCATTATAAAAGAACAATCTTTGTGTGAAAAAGCTGAAGAAGGAGAGTATTCCAACAAAGGTAAAGCAGATAGATCAGACATACAATAGTTGTACTAAAATGGCAGAATATGGTAAATTAACATGTATTATTATCATCATTAATTTTAGTATTTCAGGGCATGATTTTCTTATTATGTTGTTAATACCTACTTACACTTAAATCTAGCTGTGTGTTTCCTAAAAATTATGTAATAACTAGACTGCATTTGTGAGATTGGGAAAGAAGAATTGAAGGGGTCCTTAAATAAATTAAGGATGTCTTTTTACAGGCAATCTCTTGAATGGTTAAATTTACCTCCCTCCCTCTCTCTCTCTCTCTAGCTCTCTCATACACACACACCCACACACACACTCATACATTTTTTCCAACTCTTTGGCCTAATTAGAACTGGAGGTTCTAGTAACAGCATTTTGAAGGTGGTATACATACACAGGTTAGTGATTTTGATAGTCTAGTTTTCAAAAATGAAAATTTTGGGGTTTTGTATTCTTTTGATGGTTATAAAGTAAGTTTACTGACAAAGTGAGAGGCTAGAGAGACTGAGGCTGCTGTTCTTCCATAGAAGTGTTGTACCTCTTGGCAGCTTCAAGTGCTGAAATCAGTTGCTCATTTTCCAAAGGGTATTAGCTACGTAGATCAGATAATATCTGGACTCTGACATTTGCTCAGGTTGAAAATTGGCTCTAAGTGTTAATAGAAGTGTCGACTTTGATCTCCAATTATCACTATTCTTTCCAGTCTTGGCTATATCAAATCACCCTCCTACATGTAAATATTTTCTACATACTGGTGGAAGCATCACTGAAGAAATTATAGTGGATGGAGTACAATGTATAATGATCAAATGCTCATAGACTAGTCCTAGTAGCAGACTTATAATTTTAGTATTCTCTAAAGCAATGGTTCTGAAGCCCTTTAAAGATGTGATTACTTTGAGAATATTAAAGTTATAGAACAGCACTGTCCAAAAGAAATATGTCAGTCACATATTAATATTAAATATTCTACCATCCATATTAAAAAATTTAAAAAGAAACATAAAATTAAATTTAATATTATATAAACTTTATACTTATATATGTGCATATTTAAATATACACATATGTATATTATCTATATTTTACATATACTTATGTGTATTTATATATGTATATACACATGTATATACATTTATATAAAATACCATCTCAAAATGTAATCTAGCAATAATTTATGAGATATTTTAATGTTTTTATACTATTTCTTCAAAATCGATATGTATTTTACAAAAAAAGTACATCTCAATTCAGACATTGCATTTTCATTAAATATATTTGATTTGTGTTCACATTTCATAAAATTTAGAAAAAATATATTCACATACACAAGTTGTTGCCAAAATATTTTGGTGTTTTCCAGTAACTTAATTGAGCAACAAAAAAATCATTTTCCTTTAATATTTACATCCACATTGACAAAAGAAGTTAAATTTTTTTTGAAAAATTGATTTCACTTTGAAGCAAAAGCATATCACTTTCAAGGCTGTATCTGTCCAAATTAAGTAAATTAACTAACTCTTGCTTTAATTACCACAAAATTCAAAGGATCATTGCATACATTGAAAAGCAGCCCTAATTTTTTAAATTTCAATAAAGTTCTTCAAGTTTTTTGTATAAATTTTGTAGACAATTTGTATATACAATCATAATTAAAATTTCTGCATGTTGATCTAGGTAGAAAAATGCATAAAATCAGTATTATTGATTTGCATTGTTGAGAGTTTCCATTTTCAACATATTATTTCGCCTGCCTAAAAAGGCAAAAAATAAACTTTCCTTTTTTTAGAGATCAAATTTTCCCTCACTCATGGCAGTCTGATATTAGTGAGGATATATAAATTATAGGGGCTTTTTTTTGTTGTTGTTCTTCGATTATTGAATATTATGGCACACACCTCTTTTGTTTCAAGAAAATCTAGAATTGGCATTAATATTACAGTAAATATTGGAAAACTTTCTTTGTAACTCAAAATAATACTTACAAGAAAAGAACCATTTAAGATCATTAAATTCATCATCTTCTATTTTGTTCAGCAATTCAATAAACTGACAATGTTTCTAGCATCTGCATGCACATAAATAATGATATCCATGACCCCTATCATAGAATGTGCTTAAGAAAACTGTGAAAAGGGGTACCTGGGTGGCTCAGTCAGTTAAGCATCTATCTGCCTTCAGCTTGGGTCATGATCCCAGGGTCCAGATATCCAGCCTCACATCAGGCTTCCTGCTTAGCAGGGAGCCTGCTTCTCCCTCTCCCTTTCCCTGTGCTGCTCCCCCTGCTTGTTTTCTCTCTCTCTTTCTCTACCAGATAAATAAGTAAAATCTTAAAAAAAAAAAAGAAAACCATGAAAAATATTTTCAGCATGTATGCTTCAGTGGAAAAAAGCAAAAGGGATTATCAGTCTTTTGTTTTAAAATTCCAATACATCCAGATCTTTCAGATAACATTAACTGGAGCAGCATCCATCATGATGAAAACTACTCTTTCATATCTAGCTGAATTCTCCACCAACCAATATAAAAATTGAACAAATATATATATATATATATATATCACAAATGTGATGTCTTGAGCTAAAAATTGACAATATTTCTTTGTACATTTGGAATCTTTTGAGACAAAATGCATCAAAACAATAATTCTTGGTCTTTTTTATGTTGTACCTCACAGCCATTTAAAGAACATTATTTGCAATTTTTAAAATTTTAAATCAATTGATCTTTGTTATGGTTAAAAAGGCCTGGGATTCTATAGGAATTTGCTTTATGACTTAATTAAAGATTTGTTATTTTTGAAAATTAACAGTTTTAGAGGTTTTTTCTCATATTTCTCTAACAAAATTTCCATGCCTGAAATAATTCATTTTTTTAATCAATGCTCCATTTATAATTGTTTTCTTCTTTGGGCAATAATTAAGCAATTTTGCAGCTTGCAAGATACAGCTCAGAGATTTTTAAAAGTAATAAATTTTTTTTGGACATTGAATTCTGATTTCAGGAAATAAATTTCATTAATTTTTCTTTTGACTTGAGAAAAAAATTTATCAAATGCACTATATAATTGTTGAAGATGTCTCTTAGTATACCACATTTCATTATCTTTATTTTTAAAACTAAAGTCAGGATATTCTTTTGTTTTACTCTACTGCAGCAAGTTGCATTTTTACTTATCTTGAAATTTGTTACCTTCTTCCAGTGTCTTTTCTTTACTGTTCTAATCATCATACTAGTTTCTGCAACTCCACTCAATTCTCCTTCTGTATCATGTTTTTGTTTTAATTTAAATTTTTTTCTTCCAAAAAAATTATTTTCTTAGATTTTAAACTAGAAAAATATTTTATCACATAATTAAAATAATATATATTTCAATTAATTACAAATTATAATTTACATAGGCTTCACTGCAACTCATTCAGAATTCTAGAATATTCAGATTCAGAAAACAGATTATTGGGGTGTTTGGGTAGCCAGGGCCCTGGGATCAAACCCCATGACTGGCTCCCTGCTTAGTGGAGAGCCTATTCTCCCTCTCCCTCTGCCTGCCACTTCCCCTGCTTGTGCTCTCTCTCTGTCAAATAAATAAATAAAACCTTAAAAAAAAAGGAAAACTCATTATAATATTACACGTGTGTGGGGGAAAAATCATTTAAACTGAACCAAACTGTTGGCATTAATCTATGATGTATTTATATGTAAATTTAGAAGCATGCATTCACCCCAAACACACAAAACTAAAGTGTGATACAATGGGCACAGTGAAATGTAATCCTACTGAAATGAAGTTTTGTTCAATGGAAAAAAAAATTTCACACTGCTTCAATGTTTGATATGTTAAGTAAATTAAAATTAAATATAAAATTTTGTTCCTCAGTCTCAATATTCATATTTCAAGTGCTCAAAAGCCATATAAGCCCAGAGGGTTGCTTTTATTATATGTAGCTACAGAATCTTTTCACGGAATTATGTAATACATGTAATGTGATAAAAGTCTCTGGGATGGAGTGGTAATTTAAAAGGGCAGGTAGGGATTGCAAAACTATCTCACTATTCAGGGCCATCATTTTTCTATAAGTCACTATTTATGATACCAGACATTTTTTCTCAATACTATGTCTTTCACTTTTTAAACAATTTTTATTTTATTTTATTATTTATTTTGAGAGAAAGAGAAAGCAGAGTGAGGGGGAGGGGCAGAGAGAGAGGGAAAAGCAGACTGCCTCCTGAGAAGGGAGACTGCTGCAGGGATCCATCGATCCCAGGACCCTGGGATCATGACCCAAGCTTAAGTCAGTCACTTAACCTACTGAGCCACTTAGGCACCCATTTACTATTTCTTTTATAATGCATTATTTTGAAATAGAAATGACCACAGAAAAAATAGGTGGGGAAGAGTGGGATCTTAAGGACTCTAAATTTGTTTCTATATTAGAAATTTTATTTAAAAACTTCAAGATTCAAGATTAAAAAAATAAATTCCAGTGACTTTATTATGTTGAAGTAGAATCCTTCTATACACAATTTGTTGAGTTTTTTTTTTTTTTGCATGAAAGGAAGTTAAATGTTATCAAATGCTTTTCCTGCATCTATTGAGATGATATGAAATTTATCCTTCATTCTTTTAATGTGATATGTCACAATTACAGATCTGCATATATTGAACCATCCCTGCATCTCAGGATTAAATTCCAATTGACCATTGTGTATGATACTTTTAATGTGTCATTGAATTTGGTTTGCTAGTATTTTCTTGAAAAGTTATGTATAATACCATCAACATCTTTCAGAGAGCTGAAACAAATAATCCTAAAATTTGTATAGAACAGAAAAGACCTCGAATAGCCAGAGGAAAATGAAAAAAGAAAACCAAAGCTGGTGGCATCACAATTCCATACTTCAAGCTATATTTCAAAGATTTAATCATCAAAACAGTATGGTACTGGTACAAAAACAGACACATAGATCAGTGGAACAGAACAGAGAACCCAGAAATGGACTCTAACTCTATGGTCAACTAATCTTTGACAAAGCAGGAAAGAATATCCAATGGAAAAAAAGGACAAACTCTTCAACAAATGGTGTTGGGAAAATTGGACAGCCACATGTAGAAGAATGAAACTGGATCATTTTCTTCACCATACACAAAAAAATAAACTCAAAATGGATGAAAGACCTAAATGTGGGATAGGAATCTAACAAAATCCTAGAGGAGAACACAGGCAGCAACCTCTTCAACCTCAGACGCAGCAAATTCTTGCTAGACATGTCTCAAAAGGCAAGGAAACAAAAGCAAAAATGAACTATTGGGACTTCATTAAGATAAAAAGCTTCTGCGCAGCAAAGGAAACACTTGACAAAACCAAAAGACAACCTACAGAATGGAAGAAGATATTTGCAAATGATGTATCATAAGGCATAGTACCCAAGATCTGTAAAGAACTTACCCAACTCAACACCCCAAAAAACAAAACAAAACAAAACAAAAATCCAGTCAAGAAATGGGCAGGAGACATGAACAGACATTTCTCCAAAGAAGACATACAGATGGCCAATAGACACATGTAAAAGTGTTCTACATCACTTGGCATCAGAGAAATACAAATCAAAGCCACATGAGATACCACCTCACATCAGTCAGAAGGCTAAAATTAACAAGTCAGGAAACAACAAATGTTGGCAAGGATGAGGAGAAGGGGGAACGCTCTTATGCTGCTGGTGGGAATGCAAGCTGGTACAGTCACTCTGGAAAAGAGTATGGAGGTTCCTCAAAAACTTGAAATAGAGCTACCCTACAACCCAGCAATTGCACTACTAGATATTTACCTAAAGGATACAGACGTAGTGATCCAAAGGGACCCTTGAATCCCAATGTTTATAGCAACAATGTCCACAATAGCCAAACTATGGAAAGAGCCCAGATGTCCATCAACAGATGAATGGATAAAGAAGATGTGAGATAGATAGATGATAGATAGATAGATAGATAGATAGATATAGATACACATACACACTCAGTCATCAAGAAATGATATCTTGCCATTTTCAATGATGTGGATGGAACTAGAGGGTATTATGCTAAGCAAAATAAGTCAATCAGGGAAACAATTATTATATGGTTTCATTCATGTGCAATTTAAGAAACAAACAGAGGATCATAGGGGAAGGGAGAGAAAAATAAAATAAGACAAAATCAGAGAGGGAGACAAACCATAAGAGACTCTTAACTATGAGAAATAAACTGAGGGTTGCTGGAGGGGAGGTGGATAGGGGATGGGGTAACTGGAGACAGGCATTAAGGAAGGCATTTGATATGGTGAGCATTGGGTATTATATGCAACTGATGAATCACTGAATTCTACCTCCGAAACTAATAATACCTCCAAATCAGGAAAAAAAAAAAAGCCTAGTTAAAATGCTAACTAACAAATAACAAAACATTATGTTGGACATCTGGAACTAATAAAATGCTATATGTTGGATGCTTGGGTGGCACAATTGGTTAAGCATCTGACTCTTGATTTTGGCTCAGGTCATAATCTCAGGGTCCTGGGATTGAGCCCCACCTCTGACTCTGTGCTGGGCACAGAGTCTGCTTGGGATTCTTTCTCCCTCTCCCTCTGCTCTTCCCACTTTGCTTTCTCTCTTTCTCTAAAATAAATAAATCTTTTAAAAATGTTATATGTCAATTATACCTCAACAAAAAAAAAATAGAAAAAAAAGGAGAAAGGAATAAATAAACTTGTCTCTGTTTTCAAATAGAAAACCTAAAGATTCCACCAAAAAACTGTTAGAACTAATGAATGTTTTCACTAAAGTTTCAACGCACAAAAGTAACATCCAAAAGTCAGTTGTTGTTCCATATGCTAACAGTGAACTATCAGAAAAAGAAATAAAGAAAACTATCATTTCAATAGAATCAAAGTCAATAAAACACCTAGGAATAACTTTAACCAAGCAGGTGAAAGTACTGTACACTGAAAGTTTTTGAGACATTGAAGAGAGAAATTGAAGAAGACACAAATAACGGAAAGACAACCTTGTTCATGGATTTGAATAACACTGTTAAAATGTCCACATTTCCTAAAGTCCTCTAAAGAGTAGATGCAATCTCTATCAAAACCCCAATGGCATTTTTCACAGAAATAGAAAAAAGTCTAAAGTTCATATGGAACAACACAAGACCCGAAATAGCTGAAGAAATCTTGAGAAAGAACAACAAAGCTGGAGACATCATACTTCCTGATTTTAAGCTATATTACAAAGTCATACTAATCAAAGTAACATGGTACCGGCATAAAAAAAGACACATAAGTCTATGTAATAGAATTGAGAGGCCAGAAATAAATCTAAGCACATATGGCCAATTAATCTTTGACCAGGAATCTGATATTATTATGCAATTATATTAATATAATTAAATATTTCAATAATACAAATATATGTATGGCTAATTAAGATTTATTAAGATTAATACAACTTATATATGCAGGTGGTCCCTGACTTACCATGGTTGACTTACAATTTTTCAACTTCGATTGTGTAAAGCTACACACATTCTGTAAAAACCATATTTAGAATTTTGAATTTTGATCTTTCCCTGAGCTAGTTATATGAAGTATAATACTCTCTCAAGATGCTAGGCAGTGGCAGTGAGTCACAGCTCCCAATCAGCCATGCAATCACAAGGGTAAACAACCATACACTTAAAACAGTTTTTTACCCATATATATATATACACACATATGTATATATAGATTATGCTTAAAGGATCCAATTCTTTCTTAGTTAATATGCAGTATTTCAGCTGTGATATGTGATATCAGGCTAGGTTGTAGAACAATTTTATCATCTTTTTCCATATTTGGTCCTTCCACAGGAAACAAAATTTAATGACATGTTGTCCCTTAACAGATTCTAACACTTTCTGCATAGGACAACTATACTTTGAATACTTACCTATTTTACACTCATTTTCTTGGAGCTGAAATATATCCTATTGGATATTCTTATGAGTCATTTGGCAATATTATTTGCCTGAAGAAGCAAATTATCAGTATCAGGAGGGTTCATGATATTAATAGGATAAGAAAAAAACGTAACATTGCATGCATTATTGTCATTATATTAAAGACTAAATGATGAATTCTAAAAATTTTAATATGATAAATAGCCCAATCTGTGCAATATTTATTCATAAAGAATTAAAACACAAGCAATGATGGTTAATAATATGGAAGGACTTAATAAAAATTACTACAAAATACATTCACAATATTTTTATTCTTTTAATAACTGTCTTCTTTTTTTATTTATAGAAACACATGAAGAAATTTGAATATTTTATTTATTTCTTTGAGAGAGAGAGTGTTTCCCTGTGTGTTCATGTGTGCAAACAGGAGAAGGAGTAGAAGGGCAGGGAGAGGTAGAGAATCTCAATCAGACTTTACACTGAGTGCAAGCCCAATGCTGAACTTGATCTCAGGACCCTGAGATCATGACCTGAGCCAAAATCAGGAGTCAGTAGCTCAACTGACTGAGCCACCTGGATCCCTTATATAACTGTCCTCTTTAAAATATATTTTCCTTCATGATTTATGTACTTAGTGTTTTTTATCCCTAAAATTGTATAAATCTCTTTATAGAAATCTCTAAGGTAAGCAATAAAGTTCAACTGAAACAAGTTAAAATTAACCATTGTGACCCATCATAAGCATTCCTTTCTCCAATGTCAAGATTATAATTATACTTATAGAAGGGAGTAATTCTTGAATTGAGTCAAGAAAGATAACTGAGCTAAATAAATAAGATGATGGAACCATGGACCCAAAGATCGTCTTACAGTCTGATACAGTTTTAAGCCACACTTTCAGCTTCACGTAGGACTAAACTGAATGCTAGCATTTAGGATATGATTTGAGCTGGAATTGTGTGTAGAATGAAGTAGCAGGGACACTCATTAAGATATGAACTTATTTTTTAACAGTAGAACATATTAATTAGGTAAGAAATTACTATATCACTAACATTATCAGTCATTCATATCTTAATATATGATGTGTTTCTTTTCAACTAATACCAAGTCAAGAAGAATTGTAAGAAAATAATAGTAGAAAGAATAACCTATTGATAAAATTGCTTTGAACTCCAAGTAGAACAAGCTTCAAGTAAGTCAGGAAGTTGCCAAAAGAATGCCTGATGAAAGTTTTAGAAACAATTCAGGTACTTTGGGCATACATTCCATTCTGCCTTTTTTCAACCTGGATGGTCTTGAAGAAATAGAAGCCAAACACTGCATTGTAGGCAAGACCAGTGTCCCTCTGACAACTCAGAAATCTTACATCAAAGCCCTATTTTATTTAGGAACACTGGCAAAGAAGGCATGAATAGCAGGGCAAAATGTAACCCATTGTCTCTTACTACAAATAATAAATGGGAACCTGGATTACGAAGCACAAACATAGTTTCTTGCAGATAGTGGCCCTTTTTCCATACAAGGGTTTAAAGTAAATAAAACATATCTTTTGGTGCCCTGCCTTCTTCGCTGTACTTCTGCACTTTTGCTGTGTTCTTTTATAATTCATTGGTAAATAAATAAATAAACTTTTAGAGATCCTCATTTTCCTGATCTGTGAACTTGTCATAAGTACTTCACAAGGTTGTTAGGAGAATTCAGCACCTAAAGCAATTCTCATCGTTCAAAACAATAATTTCCTTTTCTGTCCTATCATGGACCTTCTTTGTTATAGCAGTCTTGAAGCTGAATGCTATCTTTTTCCTCTCTACTTACATTCATATAAAACTCATTCATAGTACGTTGTAAATGACTAAATGACGCCCTCAACTCTTACAAAGTATGAGGAAGATTTTGCTTTAGTAGGACAAGACATTGTCTTGTGAAACCAAATATGCCGCAGCTCAGTGGGGATTTCTAACATCAATAAAATGATGGAGGAGAGTGAGGAGATAAGAAGCACAGAAGATCTCCTGGTCTCTTTTTAACATATATTAATTGTACTTCTCAAATAGAGGGTTTGATTGCTCTCATCTAAAAATGTGTCATATTTATATTGTACAAAGAGCACAGTAGTTGTAGCTAGGTGGCTGGCTATATTCTAAGGATATCATCTGCTAAAACTGATTAAATCAAAGAAAACTAAACTACTATACAACTTTGTAAAAACTAAATGGGAATATTACAGAAAGGGCCATATTAACAATAATGTGTGACATTTGATAAATATACAAAAAAAGCCTTCTTGCTATCATATTTGGATTTTTTATTAAAGGAAATTAATGCTATACTTAAGTATGCACAGCTCTCTGTACACAAAGGTCTGGGCTGATTTTGGATTATGATCTCTGACTCTCCTTACTTAGGTTAGTGCCAAATGGTTTATCAATTCCCAATTTTGCACTACATACCTCCCTTTTTACCAATTTCATTTTCTCTTACTAAACCTCGGGTTTTCTGGTCTCTCTGATGTCTGTTTATTTTTATGCTGAATTTACAAGTAATCATTAGCAGATAATACAGAAAATAACGCATGGTTTTTAGAGAACTACCAAATACAATCCACCATACTCATAGCTTCCTTTTATTCCTATTCCCCAGTAACACACACAGGTGCATGACTGTACAACATGCACACATGCACACACATGCACACACACATGCACAAGAATCTTATTTTTAATTCAAAGGTTTGCCGTCTGGCTCCTATGAAATGAAGTAGATAAATCCATCATTCTATCTTATTAGATCCTTAGAAATAGTTTCAATTAAGGGTTTTTTTTTTTTTTGGTATTGTTTTGAGGACTTCTGGAACAAAGTAACGAAACAAGGACTTTACTGGAGGTTAGATTTAATTTTTTTTTAGCTTTCTTATGGAAAAATAATGCCATTTAAGATTCTAGAACCCCATCAAAAATTCATAGAATTTCAAAATTGTATTAATCTTCACTATACAAATTATTCTACACTAGTAAGACAACTGAGTGTAGGTATAAACCAGTGCTATTTGATTAAATTGGGGTCAAAGACATCAAGCCATCAAAATAATTGTCTTAACCACAGGTTTTACTCTCAGAGTGGAATTGGCCTTAGGCAAAATGAAGAAGTCTGTCTTCAGAGATGCTCTCCACAGTCCAGGGCTTCTCATCAGCTCTGTTATCTGATCCCCAAAAGCAATCCTCTGGCAACGACTCCTAGCTAGAACATCATGATGATGCTCAGTTGCCTATTTCTTGACATTTCCCCAGCTCTTCTCCAAATAAGAAAGTATCTGTCCAGTGTCCTGTCATCTGTTTGCTTTCCCACGGTAAAAAAAAAAGGGGGGGGGAACTATGCTAAAAAATTTGTGTCAACTTCCCCTTCACAATATCATAAATTCATTTTAATATAGTACTTATAAAAATAAATGTGACAATAGTAGACACTTGAAAAAAACCTTTTTGTGGGGTCATTTATTTATTCATTATTTATCAACCACATCACATAGAAGTTTCCCTACTCCCCCTGTGGTATGGGTAGATATATAATCTCATTGGCCTCAGTGGTGATATGGGAATGAATCGTATCAATCTGAGTTGAAAAAAGAAAAGGGCTCCAGAATGGGGTATCCTGGTATAGTGATGAAACACATGGATTTTAAAATAAGTTGGATTAGAAACTGCCAGCTGGGGAAAGTATATATAATGTTGGGGAATTTATTTAACCTTCTTAAGATTCAGAAAATGGGGGAAATTAAGGCATCTATATACAGGGTGGCTTTGAGTATTAAGTGGGATGATGCATTAGAAATCCTTCAATACATATTATCTATAAGATAATTATCATTTTAATTATAATCATTTTAAAATAGGAATGTGGGGCAACAACATTTCTAGAGTGCACACCATATATGTCAGACATTCTTTTGGGTAATTTGTATACGTAGTATTGTTATATCACAACTATTAGCCTTTTTTAATGCATTTCTTTTCTATCTGATCTATTATTGTTAAAGTACCTCTTAGTTAAATAAAACCATACAGAAAAACTCAAAGAAATTGCTAAATATTTGTCAGGAAAAAAAATGCATTTCTCCTTAGCAGTAATTTTTTTCTTGAAACTATGTTAGACTAGGACAGGGGAAAGCAAGAAAGGTGAGTGGACCCAGAGAACACCACGGAGGGAGCCAAATTTCTGATTTGGGAACACAAAGAAGGGGCACCATGGTGAGGTTCATGCACTACAGAGAAAACCAGCACCAGATTAATTTTGAGTATGTACCTCCCACTGAAGCACCATCTGTAAATAACCCACTATTTAATTGTCCTTTACCTTTGGAAGTCTAAAGGTTTTAGTTACCCTATGTGGAGATCAAGGCTAAAGGATAAACTTCAATCTCCAGTCAAAATGGAATTAAACATATCAGGTGCAAATATCCCATTAGCTGGGGAACCTGTGTATAACCATCACTCATGCACACGTTACCTAATTTTATCTCCAGAACAATACTGAGTAATAGATATTATTAACCTAATTGCACAAGTGAGTAACTGAGGCTTAATTTTCTCCATTTTTAGTATCTTGCTCAATGTCATATATATAGTATAGATGGAATAGAGATATGTGTCTAAATAATTCCATCATGTGCTCAGAATTAATCCTGCAGTATTATTGTTTTCCTCTAGAGATGTAATGGTGACAATGACCCTGAACATAAGAGAAGGAAGGACAAAAAGAAAGATTTTGAAATTCTGTAGGATAATGTTATAAATTCATATCGTAAAACATATCCCAGACACATGAAGACAAATACTGCATGGTCTCACTTACATGTGTATTCTAAATTAATCAGACTCAAGCAGAAAATAGAATGGTGGTTTCCAGTCACACTTGGGGGTACAGGAGGAGCAGAGGGAGATGTTGGTCAGAGGGTACAAAGTTTCAGCTATGGAAGATGAATAAGTTCTGAAGATCTAATGTACAGCATGACTATAATTAACAATACTATACGGTACACTTGAAATTTGATAAGAGGGTATATATTTAAAAATTGAAATAAAATATTAAATATCTGAGGTTATAGAGATGATAATTAGCTTGATTATGGTGATCACTACATAATGTACATGTATAGCAAAATATCACGTTGTACATCTGAAATACATACAAGTTTTGTCAATTATGCCTCAATAAGCATGAAAAAAACACACCAAATGCTCCAAATATATATGGATATTTTAACACAATATGTAAGTGTTTCTAAAGATATGAAAAAACAAAGGCAAAAAGAATGGGAGAGGAGACAACAGCAAAACAAAAGAAAAAAATTAATAAATAATGCAAAAGCTAGAAGGTGGATCTGAAAAAACTAAATCCTGAGATAACTTTTGATAGCAAGAAACCATCCAATTTGTACTATAAAATCCCCCACCAAGTAATCAGTAAATGGTGACATCAGTTATGTCTTGAGTGATGACAATGGAGCCAAAAGGATTTTGGTACATCAGTTTAGAAAGAAATGCACTCCTTAGTTAATGATATCTTTTCCTACTTTGCAGGGACAACTAACTCTATTGTAGTCATTTTGGGTTTTTATTTTCAAAAATACCACACTGGATCACTTATAAACAGAAAAAAACAAAATTCTTACAGTTCTGGGGGCTGTGAAGTCCAAGATCAAGGCATTGTCAGATTTGGTGTGGTGAGAGCCCACTACCTGGTTCACAGATGGCCATCTTTTGCTTTGTCTTCATATGGTGAAAGGGACAAAGGAGCTCCCTGGGATCTCCTTTATAAGGGAGTCAACTCCATTCTTGAAGTCTCCACCCTCATAACTTAATTGTCTGCCAAAGGATGCACTTCCTAATATGATCACATTGAAGATTAGGTATCAACTTGTGAATTTTAAAGAGGCACAAACCTTCAGTTTATAGTATTCTCCCTCTTAGTTCCTGGCATAAAATTAGGGAGATTGTACAATGAAGACTATTTTAATTAAGGAAAGAAGGTCCATTTGAAAGTGGAGAATTAAATAATAGTTTACATAACAAACATTGTGATGTCCAGGCATATTTCCTCCCAAATCACAAATTGCTGGAAGCCAAGTGAGAGTTTGAAGGATTCTTCTCTGGAGAATATGACTAGCTCAAGAGAAAAGATATTATATTTCAATATTGGAATTCCTCTAACAAAACCACCTCTAGCTTATTAGCCTCATCCATATGCACAAAACTTCCAGTTAATTTCTCAGATTTATTTATGAATATGAACAGACAGCCAACAATCACCTGAGAAAATCTCTAATAGGAGAGACAGAGACAGAGATCTTGTCTGGAGAAAACAGAGATAAAAGGAAGTTGCATTATGTAAAGCCAAGTCAACACTTTCGTAGAGTTAAACATGCCTCTGTCACATGACCCAGCCATTATCCTTGGGTATATACATAATCAAAGCATATGGTCTTATGTAGCCTAGAACATAAACTTTCACAGCAATAAATTCTGATACATCCATGCAATGGAATACTATTGATCAAGAAAAAGGAAAGAAGTATTTGTTCATGCAACAACATGGATGAATCTCAAAATAATTATTCTTAGTGAAATAAATCAGACAAAAGAGAAAAAAATACCATTTATATCACCTTCTTGAAATTAATATATTGTTAGAGAAAGTAAATCAGTAGTAGAAAGCACGGGGGTTCAGGACAGGGATAACAGAAAAGGATGTGAAGTAGAGATTTTTAAAAAGGAGCACAAGGACACTTATGGGGTGATGGATAAATTATCTTGATTAAAATGGTGGTTTAAAGGTTGTGACAAAATTTGTAAGTTGTATACTTCACAAATATGTGTAGTATAATTTATGCTAATAATACCCCAATAGATCTTTTAACAAGAAAGTATATGAGTTTTGTTGTGACAATCTTCTAAGCACATAGATTTTTTGTGGAGGGGAAAGACCAAATAGAAGGAACCGTGGTCCTTCACAATCCATATGCTGAAGACTTAGCACCTTTAGCTGTATTTGCAGATAGGGCCTTTAAGAAGTGAATAACATTAAATGAGGTCAGAAGTGTGGGGCACTAATTCAAAAGGACTGCTATTCTTAAAAAGAAGAGGAAGACACCAGAGATGTGAATGCAGAGAGAAAAAGACATGTGAAGAAACAATGAAATGGCCATAGGCAAGCCAAAAAGAGAGTTCTCTAGAAAAACCAAACCCACCACAATCATCTTGAACTTCCAGCCTCCAGAATGTTAAGAAAATAAATGTTCTGTTAAGTCACCCATTCTGTGCTATTTCGTTATAATAAACCTAGCAGACTGATACAGTTAGTGAAAGTGTGGGAGGGGGAAATTTAGGGAAAAATTGTATCCTCCAAGACATAGAGAACCAAAATCTTAAGAAATATAAGCTATCCTGAGTATATATATTCAGAAAAGTATCTGGATTCTGCTATACTGACAAAAGAGGTCATCACTAGCTAGAAATATTGTGATCCAACCTAACAAATAAATCATCTGGAAAAGGCAAACCCACACTGATTAATTAACTAAAAAATATAACAATTAAGCAAAAGAACAGTAAGATAATACTCCAATCTGGATATTGCAAGCAAGCATTCTGAGATATAAAAAAAAATTCTGTATCAAACATTCAATACTTATGAAAATAAATTTTTAAAACTGGACAATAAAATATGAATATTAATTGAAATCAAGAAAAAATAGAAGAAAGAATAAAATAACAGATATAAAAAATAAACTGAGGGGCGCCTGGGTGGCACAGCGGTTAAGTGTCTGCCTTCGGCTCAGGGCGTGATCCTGGCATTATGGGATCGAGCCCCACATCAGGCTCTTCCACTATGAGCCTGCTTCTTCCTCTCCCACTCCCCCTGCTTGTGTTCTCTCTCTCGCTGGCTGTCTCTATCTCTGTCGAATAAATAAATAAAATCTTTAAAAAAAAAATAAATAAACCGAAAGTTCTGGAAAGGCAGTAGATTCAAATAAAAATTTAGTGAGAAGCATTGATGTGCGGCATTAAAACAATCAAGAGAATTATAATTAGGTAAAGAAGTAAAAACAGAGAATGTGGTGGAAATAAAAGGCAAAAATAGGAAAAAAGCATTTGTATTATTTCATTTCCTGAAGAAAAGAACTAATATAATGCAAAGCAAAACAAAACTAAACTAAGCAATTTAATGATAATTTGAGAAATCTTTCCTGGAAAAAAATAGAGACCTAAATCTATGTATCAAAATGATCTACAGGGTAACAAAAAAACTTATGCCAGAAAGAGCAACATTAAGACATAAACAACTAACCTATTTAATAAACAGCCTATTTAAGGTCCCTTATCCAGATTTATATTCTGTGCTTTCTCTGGTCCAACAACCTCAAGATCCACTACCAGAAATGTCCTCCCATTTTCTATTGGTAAGTACTAGTGATGTTTGCAACTCTTCTTTTCACCAAAGTAACATAAGCCTTTTTGAGACTTGATCTTATTAATTGGCTTAGAAGCCATGGAAAAAAAGATTAGGGCAAATATGCGATGGAGCAAATATTAATTTCCGGGAAAGAGAAGCTTTTTGTGGTGGTGGGGTGGGCAGGGTTAATACTTTCATGTTTTGTTGCTTTGTGATTATATGTTTTCTCTGTATCCTAATACATGACCAAGTTTTGTGACTACACTTAGAAGCTATTTTTTATTTTTAATTTATGAAGTTTAATAAAATCGATTAACTGGTTGAAATGTAGATGTTAGAACAAATGTCAAATTACTGGATAAATAATTTTGATACATACATTGAGTGGGAAATAATTTAGCATTTATAGTGAATGAATAATACACAACAAGAAACTAAAAAATATTATACTGACACAGATCAGAGGAATGTTCATTGCATATTGTTCGAAGGAAGCTAAAGGTAAATAATACACTATTTAGGTATACATATATAGAAGTAAAGGGTTTAAAACACTAAGAAAGCAAGGGCGTGATTACACTAAAATTCTGAAAAGGGTTTCTTTTAATGACTAAGAAGAGGATATATCCAGGGAAGGGACAACAGAGAGCTTCAAGGTTATCTGTAATGTTCTATCTATTAATCTCTGGTTGTTGCTCAAATGGATCCTTAATTAATATATTAAAGAAATTAATTTGGTGTTACCGATTTAATGAATATATAATTGATATACATTATAAACATTATTTTGTATATATATATATATATACCATATAATATAGGCAATGATAAAGATGTATGTCAAGAGGAAACGATAAATAAGTTGTGCTATATTCATACAAAGGAATATTACGCAGGGTTTAAAAAGAATACTATGTGTTTCACCAAGAAGCATAAATCTCAAAACATAGTATTAATCAAATAAAGCAACTTAATTGTTTTTAAAAGTGCTATTTAAGAAATTGAGGAAATATAAATATAACTTGTAATAAGTATAAAATTCAAAAGCTACTGGAATACAATATCTAGCTTAAATTGGATAAAAATTTTCAGATATTTCAGATATTGGCAGTAAAAAATTTACCAATAAACTAATTTAAAAGACAACATCAAAATATTAACATCTAAATAACATCAAAAGTTTTGATATCCATATTTACCCAGAAGCTAGAAGGACAATTATTAAAAGATTTGTTAACATCAGACTTTGGCAAGAAAGTGCCAAAACAGGTATTTACACCCACTGATGGCAGGAACATAAATTATATTTTAAAAGGTTATTTGATTGAGTATTTTAAAGTTAAAAGTCTCCAAACCTATGGGGGCCCCTGGGTGGCACAGCGGTTAAGCGTCTGCCTTCGGCTCAGGGCGTGATCCTGGCGTTATGGGATCGAGCCCCACATCAGGCTCTTCTGCTATGAGCCTGCTTCTTCCTCTCCAACTCCCCCTGCTTGTGTTCCCTCTCTCGCTGGCTGTCTCTATCTCTGTTGAATAAATAAATAAAATCTTTAAAAAAAAAAAGTCTCCAAACCTAGAGTGTATCTGTAAGGATACACAGAAACTTTGCCAGTACTCATCTTAGGGAGGAGGATATAGGTGGCTGGAGGACAACAGAGAAAGATAAATTTGCTCTCATTACATACTCTTTTGTAACTTTTTAAATGTGCACTAATTATATAGTAAAAGAAGGAAATATTAAAATGAAACAAATGTGCATGCTTCTCTATTTTATGTTATTTCATGGTTGAAATTTTAACTAACATATTAAATAAACTTTTACAATATTACTTCTCAGCATATGGTTAAGTTAAAGTGTTTGTTTATTTAATGTTACTTTCAAAAGGTAATAAGAAAATAAGAGTATAGGTGTTATGCATACACAGCAAAAATTATGAAGTTGGCATGCAAATGATTGCAGATTTGAGTAATGTAGGAATGCTCTGTAACAGCCTAATCTGCAATGCTTACCTTCCCTGGAGTTGCAGTGATTGTATTTTAAAGGGTGAAAAATGGAGTCTTGTCTTTTGATGAGTTCTCTGAATCTAGCAGACTTTTAGAAAATCTTGTTTCTATTTTTGTTTTCCCATAAGAGCCCTTCCTCAATCAACTCCTTAAATCGAGTACAACACGCATTTCTATGTATTTGAAAAATGCTTTATATAGTGATTTTTATATATGATTTTATATGTGCTTCTTTTTTTAAGATTTATTTATTTATTTTGGGGGGTATTGAGAGAAAGAGGAAGAGGGAGAGAATCTCCAGCAGACTCCCTGCTGAACATGGAGCCTGATGAGGGGCTTGATCTCATGACCATGAGATCATGACCTGAACTGAAAAGAAGAATCAGATACTTAACTGACTGAGCCACCCAGGAGCCCCATTTTTTATTTCATATATGCTTCTTAACAATCCTGAGAGGCAAACGGAGGATACTTTTACAGCTGGTAGTTGATTCAGAGAGGGCAATTACTTGTTCAAGGTCCAGAATAAGCAGCAGATTAAAATTTAAACTCTGGCATTCTAATTTAGTCATCTTTCCATCTCATGGTGTTATCTCATATCTTGTATTGTGGACTCATCCTGTTAAGTTTGTTCTGCTGAATCACCTATAGGATCTTAGACTATTTCATCCTTTTAATTCAGTTATATTATGTGTAGATAATTAATTATGAGGATATTATTTATGTGGATACTAGTATAACTCCAAAGTCCTCTTTTGAAGATTATTTTAAGAAGTAAAGAATTTTGGATTATGTATAAAACATAGTAAGCATGATTTAAATGTTAATTTAAGAATACATATGATATTTTACTATTTTTCATCATTCATATTTCGCTTCTATTAATATTTTGTTTTGTTTTAGATTGTAATGTTCTAAGAAAAAGAATCTGGCCCCCTAAACACATATATTTAATAGTAATACTTAATATTAACATTATTAATCTCCTAATTTTCTGATTGAGAAATTAACAAGAACTCAATGGAAATCAACCAGTGAAAGTCAGACTTCCCATTCTTCCAGCTAACCCAGATAGGGCTAAATGGAATGTCCACTTTCTCTTTCAGTTAGCTCTTGAATTTGCAGCACTTGTAAGGGTAAAACTCAGTATCATTTTTAATTGCGTTATGAGATTAAGAAACCCAGATATTTCTGAACTCATTCCACATTTTATGGTAGCCAGTTAACTGAATCTGAGAAGAAATATCATAGACATTTCATGAAGTGAAATATCTTGACTGAACTTTCTCTTGCATAAATCATTTCAAATCTCTAGACTGGTTTCCTCATCTACAAAGAAATAGGGAGTAGGTTATATGCTACCTTATACAATGTTTAGATCTAAAATTATGAAGTTCTTTCTGCAGCAATAAATTAAGTATACTTGAAAGAAAGCACATTTATATACACTTTGAACATACAGATATGATTTCCTGGGTGCAAAACATTCCTTGTCTCAAACATATTTACTGTTATGAACTTAAACAAAAAAATACAGCTGCTACAATTTCCTAAATGGAATTTTAAATTATTAAGTTTAGTTCTGTCTCCATATTTTCAATATACAGTCAATATTATAAATTTTCTTCTAAACACTGCTTTTGTTCTGTCTACAAATTTTGATAGGTTGCTATTATCACTTTCATTTAATTCTAAATATTTTTAAATTTCTCTTGGTTCTTCATTTATCCAGTAGGATTTAGAAATTGTTGTTTAGTCTGCAAGTATTTTCAGACTTTCAAACTATCTTTCTGTTACTGATTTCTAGTTTAATTCCATTGTGATCAAAGAGTATACTTTGATAAATATGGGATATATTTATACCTTGGGTATAATAATAGAAAAAGTAGCATTTGTTTACACTGTGGCTGACTTAGATGACATTAAAGTTTTAATTATATTAACAAAAAACAAAACAAAAACAAAAACAAAACAAAGAATATACTTTGCATGACATCTATTACTTTAAATACACTAAGGTGTGTTTTATGGATCAGAAAGTGTTCTATGTTGGTGAATGTTTCATATGAGCTTAAGAAGAATGTATATTCTGCTGTTGTTGGGTGAAGTATTTTATAAATAGCAATAAGATCCAAATTATGGATAACGCTCTTAAGTTTTTCTATATCCTTACTGATTTTCTGGTGCTGGATCTGTCAATTATTGATAGAAGGGTATTAAAGTCTCCAACTCTAATGGTGAATTTGCCTCCTTCTCCTTATAGTTTATCACTTTTTGTCTCACATATTTAGATGCTCTGTTTTTAAATACATACGTATTGAGGATTGTTGTTTTCTTGGAGAATTGATCCCTCTATTATTATGTAATTCTTCCTCTTTATCTCCAATAAAGTGAGAAGCCATCACTGGTTTCCCCAATATTTTGAAAATTCCAGAATTAAAGTTTTTCCAAGATTCTCTTGTGTATTTTAGTTAGTGTTGATAGCTCAGAGATTTTACAAAGGAACTGAATCACTGTTTCAGATCAAAATTGATGTTCTTTGTCACATAATCATGTTATATAAGAGAAAGGAGAAACCAAGGGCACATAACAATTTGCAATGAATAAATGAATTCCTCTGCCAGTATAATTATAATGTAGATTAAAATGATAATTAAGACTATTGATAATATAATTAAACAACAACTTTGAAAGGAGATATAAACCATCTGAAAAAACTCATCTGTTATGTATTCACATAGTTTCGAGTAAACGTTTAGTGGAAAACATTCTGGCATTTGCTAATACATAAAATAAAATAAGTCACGGCTCACACCTAAGCATATTATATATGGCTCACACCTAATTTTAGTAATACTAAAAGTCAAAAATACAAAAAATAATATCAACACAGTACAAGAAATGCAATAATGGAAATATAAGCTTCTGATTTCACCAAAAAGAGAGCAATTAGGGACCTCTTCCTGTGAACATTATGCCAGAATTCACAAGTGGTGTTAAATAAGCTTTATCATGAATGTCAAGTGCAGACAGACATTCTAAGCAGAAAGAAAATAGAAAAAAAAAGTTTTAAAAATATAATTCATTAATAGAAACTCTAATGAATTCACTGGCTGTGAGAACTTGTAAGTTTTCTCAAATCAGTCTTACCCTTTGTTATTTTGTTGGCAAAGTTTGGGATAAGTATCCTTCCTAGTTCTTAAGTTTATATAAACATTACAGTGATAAACAATATTACCTAATTTTAGAGCATTTATATGTTATAGGTGCTGTACATGGATTGGTTGCTTACCAATACTTTAAAATTCACTCATGGTGATTGACAGCACACTTGTTACTACAGCTCAGATCTATAGCATATGCTTGAAAACACATATATAATAATATGGAGTGAATATTTCCTGTTTGTAATTGCCAGGTTCCAGTAAGATGGCTGTTATGAAATTATTTTTGAATGAAAAGATGTATTCCTTTGGTAATCTTCATAAATATTTTTTTTTCTGTAAAACAAATGACAAGTATTTTTAACACCATTAAAGAGGGCCTGATTTTTTCTCTCTTAAAGCATATGGCATTTTTATCTAACACAAGTTTACTGGCAAAATTCTACGGTTTTGACATGCTTTATTCTAGGGGTCAGTAAGCTTTTCCTTAAATATTTGAGGCCTTGAGGATATAAAGACTTTGTAGAAACCACTCAATTATGCCACTGTAGCACATAAATACCCCCCAAAAAAACCATTGACAATACACAAATGATGAACTGACTGTCTCCTAACAAAATATTATTTACTAAAATTGATGGCTGCCAGTGGAGAATAATGTTATCATCATTGGGGAATAAGAGTTTTCTACCATCTTCCTTCCAAAGAATACCAATTAAGGCAAGCATCCACAAATGAAAGAGTCTTTTTGAAATTGCAGAGCTAAGAAGGGAAATTCAGCATACCATTGGGGTGAAACAACTTAAGACAGGTTGCATTGAAGATGGAAAGAGGGACAGTTTTACTATACTTGTGTAACCCCTTTCACAATGTGATACAGCTCAGTACTAGGTGAGAACTTCTTGGCCTATGATTTTCCTTATGAGGGTAAATGAGAGCATGTAAGTAAAGCTATGTGAGGTCATGCCAAAAAGATTTACTTGTTTTTTTTTTCTTCTATCAAGCATATGGAGGTATGCCATGTGACTTAGGGATGGGGAAAGACCAGGAAAACAGCAGATAGGGCATCAGAAAGACATGGCTCCTACTAACTGGGTCACAGACTCCATCAGCAACCCCATTCATGAGCTGTTAGGGATACTTCACCAGTGGATTATACCCTCTGGCCCATGGGCAGCCTCAATACTCTGCAAACTATACACACACACACACACACACACACACCTATCTCATGGCCAACTCCCTATGCACAATCCTGAAAAAAGTGAGAACAAACTTTTGCAAATGGCTAGTGAGCACACATAGAAAGCGAAGTTCAACTCTAAGGGATTAGGAGAAACCACACAAACTTAAGTATTTAGCTCTCCCCTCCCCCAGCAAAAGCAAAAGGGAGATTATCAACATTGGACTTCATTTTGTATGATTGAAAGAAGGCATATAATCTTAAGAACTCTAACACAAGAAAGAATAAGAATATGTTGCAAGTGTATCCATAAAAAAGTTCTAAGAAACCCTCAGTATCTCCTAAAGGGCTGAAGGAAAAGTATCTCTCTTTCAAAATCAGGCAGTAAAGACTGAAGGAGGTGAATGCTTTTTAAGATGCAAAGACAGTAACATGAGAATTCAAGGGACATTGAAAATCAAGGAAACATGACACCACCAAAGGAATAAAATATTTTCCAGTACTTGACATCAAAGAAATGGAGATCTGCAATTTGACCAATAAAAAATTCAAAATAGTAGTTTCACAGAAGCTCTGTGAGCTACAAGAGAACACAAGGACACAATTCAACAAAATTATAAAAATACACACAAAATTGAGACATTTAACAAATAAAAAATCATAAAAATGAACCAACAGAAATAATGGAGCTGAGAACTATAATAAATGAAATTAAAAATACATTAGAAAGCATCAACAAAAGACTGGATCAAGTAGAAGAAAAAGATCTATTAATAGAAGACAGGTCCTTTGAATTTATCATTCAGAGAAGAGCAAAACTATCTAATCAGAGAAAGAATAAAAAGGATTAAGAAAGCCTAAATGCATTATGGGAGATCAGCAAAAAGAAGTAATATATACATGGGAGTCCCAGAAAGAAAAGAGAGGCAGGCAGGGGCAGAAAGTTTATTTTAGGAAGTAATGGCTGAGAACTTCTCAACTTTGGGGAGATATTTGAATATCCAAATTCATGAAGTTCATCATCCTCATCAAAATTTCAACCTAAAACATTCTTTCCCAAGACACATAGAAAACTGTTTAAAACAAAGCCAACAAGAATTTTAAAGGAAGAAACGAGAAAAAAAATCAGCCCACACAAGGGAATCTGCATCAGGCTATCAGTGGATTAATCAACAGAAACATAGCAGGCCAAGAGAAAGTGGAACGATACATTCGAAGTGCTGAAAGAATAAAACTGCCAACCTAGATATTTTACCCAGCAAAGTATCCATCAGAAATGAAGAAGAGATAAAATCTTTCACAAACAAAAGAGAATGGAATTCATCACAAGACCTGCATTATAAAAAATGCTGAAAGGATTCTTCAAGCTGAAATGAAAAGAAGCTAATTAATAACATGAAACATAAGAAAATAGAAAACACATTAGTAAAGATAAGTATATAATCAAATAAAGAATATTCCAATTTTAAAATATGGTGGTGTGATAACCACTTAATTCCAGTGAAGTGATATTGTTTAACCTCTGAAGTTTAAAGGACAAAAGTAATAAAAATAAGTATATGTATAATTTTTTGTAAATGGATATGCAATATAAAAAGTTAAATTTTGCATCAAAATATAAAAGGGGGAATCAAAGGGTAGTGTTGAACTGAGGACTTCAGAGGGGAGGGGGGTGGGGGAATGGGATAGACCGGTGATGGGTAGTAAGGAGGGCACGTATTGCATGGTGCACTGGGTGTTATACACAACTAATGAATCATCGAGCCTTACATCGGAAACCGGGGATGTACTGTATGGTGACTAACATAATATAATAAAAAATCATTAAAAAAAAAAATTGACTGATAAAAAAAAAAAACACAAAAAAACAAAGGGTAGTGTTGGTTTGGAATTGAAGTTGTTATTAGCTTAAAATAAATTGTTATATCTATAAGTGTTTTATGTAAACCTCATGGTAATCACAAGGCAAAAACATACAATAGATATACAAAAAATAAGAAGAAGCTGTTTCATAGTTTAGACTCTGAAATCTTTTTGTCCTCACACAGACTAAGAGAAAACATGACATCGTATTGGCACTGGGAAATCTTTTGTTCAATGATGGATGTGTTCCTTCTAGGAAGAGGAGGACACTATTGGGTCTCATTCATTACGTTGATGTAATGGTGGCATGAACTATCATCCACAGAGATTTTCAGTTGAATATTGTCCCACCAATCACTTTCTCACAGCCTAATGGAGTGTCCCTGACATCAGAGTCTGATAAATTGTGCAGTGCCAATTAAAAGAGAGACTTTCCCTGTCAGTCATTTAGTTGCAATATTCTCTTTTACTAGATTAGGTTCCATAAAAATGACAGGAATGATGAAAGTTTATTTGTAAAATTATTCACTTTAATTTTTGAAGCTATGTAGGCTTCTGGGTTTCCACACTAGATCCAAAGTCAGGAAGGGCACTTATTGATGTTGTTAGAAAACCATTCTAAGTAGATATTATTTTAACAGAAATGCCAAAGAATCAAATTTTTAGAGTAAAAATGAAATAACTGTGAAGAAAAATATACCCAAAACTGATAACTTGTAAACACCAAGCAGTTCTGCTTTCTTAATAGATGAGTAGGCAGCATAAACTCTAAAGTTAACTTCTGCCCCATAATTCCCACCTCTCCCAACTCATCCCAAGTTTTTGGGTTTTATAAAACTACTTTCTTGACTACAGAAACACTTTCTACTTTATTAAGCAGATTTTACTCATAATGCAAGGTCTCTGAACATACATAAACCTCTGCTTTTTGATAAGTTTGATGCTACCAAGCTACTGGACAACAGATATTAATGGTCTATGTGTACCACCATTAAAATCTTTTTTAGGATATTTAACATTCAGCACAAAAATAAAGCAGTATTTTAGGGAACTTTTATCGTGGGAATTCTTTAATGAATATATCCTTTTCTCTTGTCTGAGAAGTATCATATCACACTGGTTAAGAGCTTAAGTGTCAAACTATTAAAGTTTGACTCTGGTCCCCATCATTCAATAGCCACATGAAATTGGGCAAGTGATTTAACTTCTCTACTCTTGTATACCCTTCTACTAAGACTATTATAAGGTATACATATAAATTAAATTTAAATATTTAGAAAAATGACAAACTCATTAGTAACACTCACTGTATGTTAGCCATTATTATAAATTCACATCAAATAAAAAATTAACATCTCTCCTGAAACAAAGTAAATCTAAATGCAGTCATTCATTCATTGAAAGATTATTTGGTATACTAGGCCATAGACTAGACATTGGGGATATTTAGATGAATAACAAAATGCAAATGCTCTTCAAGAATTTATGGACAACTAGAGAAGTTGATGCATAAATGTAATGAAGTAAGTCAATTGTAAAAATACTAATAGGTGCTATGTTGTAGGGTGACAATCCATAATTGTATTATTTACTCCTTTAGGGCTCTCTCTCTTTCATTTTTCCTTTTTCCTTTTTTTAAAATATGTATTTATTTATTTGAGAGAGAGAATAAGGGAGGGCAGAGGAAGAGAATCTTTAAGTAGACTCCCCATTGAGCACGAGCTCTGTCTCACAACCCTGAGATCATGAACTGAGCCAAAACCAAGAGTCCCACGCTTAACCAACTGAGCTATCCAGGCAGCCCCTCCCCATTTTTTTTTTAAGATTTGGGCTCACTTTCTTCTCAAAATTTTAGATAAAAATATGGCTTTCTATAATTTAACTCTTCCCACTGATCCTGTTATCTAAATCAGTGGTACATCGGTTCAAGTTATCTAATTAAAGGAAACATTTGGAGGACCTGTTCTTTAACTTTACCCAAAAGATAAGGTTCTGTTTAGGGTACTGTGCTCTCTTCAGCTATTTGACATGGAACCTCATTGAAACCCTGTTTAGGACATTTCATCTCACTTTCACTTTGGGAATTCATATTATTTCTCATTTTTCATTTTTCTCTTCTACAAAATATCAAGTTAGCACTACTTCAGAAGTTTGAGTGACTTCTGATAACAGCCCATCATAGACAATTATAAATGTACATTAAAATATACAAACAATCTATTTTCAGGCATTAGAGAGCTAGCTTAAAGTTGTGATCCTGGAGACATGGGAAATGTGAAGAGGTCCATATTCACCTTGTTTTTTGTTTGTTGGTTTGTTTTTGCCTTTTAGTACTTTATAGACAGCTGTGATCTCACTAGACAGAGGAGGTTAAGATGACAGTTTGGGGCCACTGAGGTGGCAGTAGTATGTGGCATAAGGTAACAGAGAAGAGAGCATTGAATAAAGGCATTTTAGAAATTTACATAAGAATCCCCTAGAGTCTTTTACCACATCTGTATGCATGCTGAGAACCAGATGTCATAACTGGAAAAAAAAACCCCAAACCAAACAAACAAACAAGACACAGCTCCTGGAAGGAGAGAGGACTGGGAGCTAACAAAAGATCCTGAACTCACAAGGTATTGGGAGAAACAGAAGTTCTGAACAAAGTAGCCAAGGTCAACAGACATTGGTGAATATATTAGGCATTTAGTCAAGATTAAATTATACTTTACGAGTGGGTAGATCTACCACAAGGAAACCTAAAACAAGCCTTGACAGAATAAAGCTGATCCTTCAGAAAATTAAGTGCCAATAAGAAAAGATGAATTAATATTCTTAAATGGAAAAAAAAACCCTAAAAAACAAAATCAAGACACTCAAAATATAGCATTTATAGGGTCCAGTATACAATAAAAAGTTACTAATTATGAGGATAAGCAGATATCTTTGTTTTCTGATAACAAAGATGATAAGCAATTAACAAACACAGATCCAGAGATGACAGAACTGTTGGAATTAGAGGATAAGGAATTCAAGGTAGCAGTGAAAGCACAATAAAAAAAAATTTTAAGTTAAAAAACAAAGGGGTGAACAACTGGGAAATGCAAAGGGAAATCAAATGCAAATCAAGTATACAAATGGAAAGTATGAGAACAAACTAAATAGAAAATCACTGTGAAAAACACAAAATTATAAATGATAAATGTAGGAATTAGATTAATAGTAATTGAGCAATAGTAATTTAAAGACTACAGAAGAGGAGATCTAAGAATTTGAATAAAAAGATAATAAAGTACTCCAAACTGAAAAGAAAGTATATGAAAAACTGAAAATAATGAAGGCTAATTCAGTGACCTGTGGGATGATATTTGATGGTCTAACAAAAGAGCTCATCTTTGAACTGTTATATGCATGTTAGCTTAATGGTAATATGCTTGAACAACCTATCAGTTGTTCTAACATAATCTAAGAAAATCTAACATAACGCTTGCTTAGGTCTCAAGAAATTTGGAAAGTGGTTTAAAGAGGTCTGCCTGGTTTGGAGACAATAGGAATAACTCACTACAGCCGTAAGCTGAATAATCATTTAGGAAGATGAATCACACAATGCTAGGGTTTTCAAATATGGAATATATAATTGTATAAGAATGTAACTCTTATGTATCTCAATCTATAAAAATCTAAGTTTTGTTCTACAACAGGGGATAATTTTACTTTTACATGAGTGCACTCTGCTAGATGTATATGTATATATTTCTTATTTTAAAAAACAAAAAGCAACAGGACTTAATTACTTACTATTGCCTTTTTAAACCTCATCAAATACATGGATAACTCTAGAGATCCAATGCATTTTAGAATCATCTCTGCTTTCTTACATTTTTTTAAAAATTTGTTTTTTGAAATACCTATCATTTATGTCAACTGTCTAAACATTACTGTTTTAAATTCCATAAACTTTAAAATTGTTAAAGAACTTGTCAGAGTGGCATTATGTCTTATGTATAGCTTTTCTAAATATACTGTCATTGTTTGATATTTGAGAACTAGTTGGAAATTTGTAATTAGTATAATGCTGCAATTTTGAACACCAGTAGGAAATAAATCCAGCTGGCATTTATGGAGGTCTACCCTGTGTCATACACCGTATTCAAGTCTTGACCAGACCCTGAAGGGTCACCCCACGTTATTTTTACTATCTTGCACAAGATAAATTTCAGGCCACGAAGTTTGAACAGGGTCAAGCAGCCAATAAGTGACAAAATGAGGATATAAATTCCAAGGATCATACTCGTACCTCTGGAACACTTTCTCAGTAGGAAAATGGAAAGCCATGGGTGACTTTGCCTCCAGGTTTTACAATTCAGTTACTAAATCATACTCTTTTTGTTATATGCAATAAAACCCCTTTATTGGGTTCTTCTTATCTATACCATTACCTGGGGGATTAGTGTGGCTATCTTTTTTTTTTCCCCTCATACTAATTTTTAGATAAATATAAACATTTTACTGCATTTTTTGTCATTCATCTTCTCCATGATGGCTTTTAAAATCTTTAAGTTCAAAGTCATACAGGGCACAGAACCATATAATACCAGATAGTTGAAAACTTAGATTTAGCTCAAAGTGATAAAGTCAGTGTTAATTTAGAAACAGCACTTAGGTCCAGAAATGTAAAGCTATTTTTCCAAAAGCCCAAAGAATATTTTAGGTTATAGCTAAGGAAACCTATTGAGAAAATTTTCTTACACATTTCCATCTTTCTTCTTTCTTTTTTTCTTATACTATCCCACGAATCAAAATAAATTTCCAGTGGTGCATTTCTTACTAAATATTCCCTATTTGTAGTGATGTTAAAAGGTGTTTTGTGGAAAATATGTTCAAAGGTCATAAAAATTTGGCAAATGCTGTCCTTAACAAAATCAAATGAATTTAGTGAGGAAGAGCAGAAAGAAGTCTTTAAAATGCTCATGTGCATTGTGATCCTTTGAAGCATATACGAAAAGCAGGTTTCCCATGTTTATTTGATAAATTACTCTTGTGGTGGTTGGTCTTTTAAACTATTGTTTCAGGCAACAAATCTGTATTTTCTGAATGGGTCTATTGATTTTAACCTATGGGTTAAAGTCAACTTTCCTGTAAGGAAAGAATTTGAAACAAGAATTCTATATATCACTCATAGTAAGAATTATCTTATATACATTATTTTCATTTAATTTGCAAACATTTGGTAATGTATTATGCCTCCATTTTACAGACTTGACATCTGAGTAGCAGACTTAAATGCTGTTAATATGTGATGTGGCAAAATGTACTTAACCTCATCACTCCCCCCTTAAAAAATGGACATATTCTAAAGCAAAACTAAATAAAAAGGTATTCAATCAAACAAACAAAGCCTGAGCTGGTGGGTACAAAACATTGGCAGCTGATACCTGTGTGATATCAGCTTATGGTTGAAAAAAAATAGAAACAATGTGGTTTTTACTGCCAGTAAGAATGGAACAAGTCCCATCAGTAGTATGATAGTGGCTATGGCAGGGCCCAGTTGGTCCTGATCACTGGTCCATTCCTATCTTCAGTCACTTTATAGAAAAACGAACAACAGCCTTGGTATCACAGTCTTCATCCTCACTGTATCAACTCCCCTTCCCTGTTCAGAGAAGTCATCACAAAAAAAGCAGCACAGGGACCTTGGCTGACTTTCTGTTTCAGTGGATGTGTGTGTTTGCTGTCTTAGTTGTAACCTCTCATTTCCCTAAATATTCATCTTTCATTCAAATTTTTCCTTTTCTCCAAAAAAAGAAGTTACCCCAATTTTATAGGATCTGAAGATAAAGCTGCCTTGAGGTGCTTTGAAAGATAAAGCATCTGGTTGTTTCCACATTGTGAGGGTGAAGTCGGAAATGTTTCAGATAATGCTATACCTCATCGTCTCTGTGACTATGTTCTGGATTGCTAATCACAAGCAGTGGTTTGAGGACTACATTATACAAAACAAGGAGGAACCGTGAACTTGAGAAGGAAGACTAGCACCAACACCTAGAAGAATTCAGAGAGGATCCAGAAACAGCAAGAGCAGAAGCTCCTTCAAGTTGCCAGGTGAAGGTTCTTAGGTGAGGCTTCTAAGTGTCTGAGCTCTAAGTCCTCCACCCACAAAGTAATACATACTCAGTTTCTTGTTTAAAAAAGATTGTTTTCTTACTATTGAGTTTTGAGAGTTGTTGTTAATATATTCTGGACACAGGGGCTCCTGGGTGGCACAGCGGTTAATAGTCTGCCTTCGGCTCAGGGCGTGATCCTGGCGTTATGGGATCGAGCCCCACATCAGCCTCCTCTGCTAGGAGCCTGCTTCTTCCTCTCCCACTCTCCCTGCTTGTGTTCCCTCTCTCGCTGGCTGTCTCTCTCTCTGTCAAATAAATAAATAAAATATTTAAAATATATATATACATATTCTGGACACAAATTTACTGTCAGATATATGGTTTGTAAATATTTTCTTCCAGTCTTTAGTTTGTGTTTTTCATTCTTTTACAGTGACTCTCAAGGAGCAGATTTTAATTTAGATGAAACCCAGTATATATTTCATTCTCTTATAAATTGTTCTTTCTATATGTTTAAAAATTTTGGTTGTATACAGTGATTAATATCCTAAACTTGCTTATTGCCTTTTACTAAAGGCATTCCTTCAGATGCTCTAGAATTTTCTATATAGACTTGCATGTGAACATGGGCAGTTTCACTTCTTTTTTGATGTGAATAATGCTTATTTATTTTTCTTGCCTTGTAGCACTTGTTATAACCTCCAGATCATTGTGGAATGCAAGAGATGAGAGCAGACTCCTTACCTTATACATCTTATGAAAATTGCATTTGGCCTTTCACTATTAAGCATGCTCAAAGAGATTGCTTCATGCATTTAAAAGTTTAATAAGTTACATTGCTTCATGCATTTAAAAGTTTAATAAGTTACATTAAAAATGTTTAGGGGGCGCCTGGGTGGCACAGCGGTTAAGCGTCTGCCTTCGGCTCAGGGCGTGATCCCAGCGTTAGGGGATCGAGCCCCACATCAGGCTCCTCCACTGTGAGCCTGCTTCTTCCTCTCCCACTCCCCCTGCTTGTGTTCCCTCTCTCGCTGGCTATCTCTATCCTGTCGAATAAATAAATAAAATCTTTAAAGAAAATAAAAAATAAAAAAAAATAAAAATAAAAATGTTTAGAATTTTATGTCCACTTTATAATTAAATGATTTTCTCTATCCCTGATAATGTGCTTTGCTCTGAAATTTACTTGATCAATATTAATACAGCACTCCATCTTTGTTTTAATTAGTGTTAGAATGGTGTTATCTTCTTACATTCATTACTTTTAACTTATTTTTCAACAACCTCACAATTTCTGCCATTTATATGGAGTGTTTTGAACTTTTACACTTAACATAATTATTGATATAATATTGGGTTTAAACCTAACAAAGACTTGTTTTTTTAATGTCTGAAGCTTTCTCTGTTTCTCACCATTTTGATTAATTATTATTGAAATCTTTTATATTAGCTTTTAAGTATAATACTTTTTTGTGATTGCTTTGCATTTGATGGTATTTTATGTAACTTTTCAGTCTGTTTGCATGTGAGACTTTACCACTTCATATATAGTGTAAGAACCACATAGTATACTTTCACTTTCTCCTTCTTTCCCTTGCTTTATTGTTATCATGCATTTTACTTCTAGATGTTATAAAAAATTGTAACATTTTCTTCTTCCCTTTTTTATAGATTTTATTTATTTATTTTAGAGAGAGAGGGGGAGAGTGAGAAGGGGGAGGGGAGGGGGAGGAAAAGGGGGAGAGGAGGAAGGGGAGGGAGAGAGAGGGGGAAGAATCCCAAGCAACTCTGGAACACTTCCTGTAGGGCTCAATCTCATGACCCAATATCACAACTTGAGCTGAAACTAAGAGTTGAATGCCCAACCTACTGAGCCACTCAGGGGGCCCAAAACTTTCTTCTTTAAACAGTCAATTACTTTGTGAAGACATTTAAAGAAAAGAATTCTTTACACTTACCCACATTCATACTACTTTCTCTGCCTTTCATTTCATTGTACAGATACAGATTTTCATCAAGCATTACTCTCCTACTGCCTAAAGGATTTCTTTTAACATTTCTTCTAGTTGCATTGCTAATGATTTTTTTTTTTTGTATGTGCAAAAAGTCTTTATTTTGAGTTGAAAAGTATTTAAGAGGGTGGCTCAATCCAGTTGAGAGTCCAACTTTTGATTTCAGCTGGGGTTGTGATCTGAGGGTCATGGGATTGAGCCCTGTGTGGGGCTCCCTGCTCAGTGAGGAGACTGCTAAAGTTTCTTTATGAATTTTGATCGGAGAAAATTAAGAGATACAGAAACTGTGTTTCTAACATCCTTCTTCCCAGAATTTATTATTACATCCCCATTCAACATGACTAGCTTTTGTGTATCCTCTTAATCTATACTCTGCAAAGTTAAAGTTTAATATACTTTTCCCTTTTCACAATCACTTATAGCATGCTTACTTTCACTCCACATCTAATTTATAAGGTTATTCCTGCCAGTAGATAATTTGTAATCTCAAACTGTGTGCTTCAGCAAAATGTTATTTATTTAGGAATTACCAAGATCTTGGTATTATTTTCTACACTGTCCACACTGAAAGATACTTTGGGTGAATTTTCTTTGTTTTTTTTTGTTTGTTTTCACTTTCTGGTGTTATTGGCTTAATAATTCTTAATTATCAATTTCTCTTTCATCTTTGCTTTAAATTGAATTAACCTACATAAGGTTGTTTTTGTCATTTTAAAAAGTAAAATCAATTAGGTTTTTTTGTTTTTTCCTATCCATCAGGGAAATATCTTCTGAAGAGCAACATCAGTTTTGAAGGTATAAGTTTAACAAAATAAACAAATAAATAATGGTTTTGACTAGTGTAAATTTCCAAAAGTAGTGCACCTTTTAGTTCCACAGCCATCTCAACTTAGAAGTTTACAAGTAGGGGCGCCTGGGTGGCACAGCGGTTAAGCGTCTGCCTTCGGCTCAGGGCGTGATCCCAGCGTTGTGGGATCGAGCCCCACATCAGGCTCCTCCACTATGAGCCTGCTTCTTCCTCTCCCACTCCCCCTGCTTGTGTTCCCTCTCTCGCTGGCTGTCTCTATCTCTGTCGAATAAATAAATAAAAATCTTTAAAAAAAAAAAAGTTTACAAGTAGACCTTTTAACTCAGATTAGTAAGTCCTGTCACAACTCAAATTGCTAAATGAGGAAAATACTGTCAGTAGTGTCTTTGCTTTTCTGCTGTGGTGACTAAAATGAGCATCACTTCATGAAATAACAAACTAGAGATTATTAAACCAGAAATACGTCTTAGAGTATTTGGATGGCTAAAATAAATTAAACATGGAAGCGGTTTCCCATTCTTTCCATTATATAAAATTATTTTTTAAATTTAAACAAATTAACAACATAATAATCTATATGCAGGGAATGGACATCAAAACAATTTCAATTAAATGTTCAATAACATTTTTAAAAAGCTGCTTGTATTTTGTAAAAATGCCTAATTCCCTATATTTTTTCAAGGAACACAATCCTCTTATTTTAGTAAATCATTTTTAGCTATGTAAACAAATATACAACATGAACATCATAATGTAAGAACTAATAAAGAACAGGATTCTTAGCTTAAATTAATTCAATACATGTCAAAAAGCTTCCTGTTATATCTGAAAATATTTTCTAATTTAGTCTGCACAGTACACACAAATATTGGTACACACACACATGCACACACACATGCCTTGAATAGGAAGCAGGAACTATAAGTTTAAGTGGTTAGAAAGGAATCTGTAAACAGCAAAGTAATGATTTTTAATAATTACAGAGAATGGGAAACATTAAAAGCTACCTGCAGGGCAGTAACTGCATTAAGTCACAGTCTTGGGGAATGTTTACCAATTTAGAACTTACTCAATCACTTCTCTCTAAGGTGTATATTAATTTCATTTCCTTCAATCTGTAATAATTCTCCAAAATAGAAAAAATATATAAGAGGAAACAACTAGAACATAAATAATAATTTCACATCAAAGGATAGATATCCATTCTTCCTGTAATATTGAAGCAAATACATGTAATATTTATTCTTTTGGTCATTTGATATGTGCTAAACACATCCTAAATATTTGGAATACCCCAATTATTAAATAAATAATTTTTGCTTTCTTAGTGTAGTTTATGAAGATAATGAATAAACAAGTAAATTACAAATAGTATTTTCAGAGATAAGAAATGCTAAAACTGGATATGAGCAATTAATAACAACTCTAAAATAGAATTATTTACTGAATACGTGAATTATATAAATATTTATGTACTTATGGTTCTCTGGTTGTACTCTGGTTCAGCCCCTCTTCACAAATTCTTGTTAATTAAAGAAATTTCAGTATAAGCTATTAAAATACTACTACAACAATCAAATTAAACAAAATAAATGTATATATCCCTTTTCCTCACAATATAGTTGATAGTTTAATATTTTTCATCATTTTTTTCTAAAGGTCCAGAAAGTATAGCTAAAATGTATCATCTTTCAGATGGAAAGTGGTTTCCTTTGTGAAATGACTTGCAATTCTTTACAGTAATAATATTGATATGAGGGAGTATATGTGGAAGTCACTGAATCAATTGTTTTGTGTTCACTATGTGGGTGAGCTTTAAGCTCTCCATTTTGTAAAATAATTCACACATTTGGTTGTAAATTAGGAATAGGGACTGGGTTTCCTAACCATGTGAAGGCCTTTTTTTTTTTTCTATCCCAGTCTATGTTCTGAATTACTTTCCTGAATCAGCTAATTTATTTCTTTAGAATGTGGTGTTAATGAGGTGAAGTCATGGGATCAATACTTTTTATTCAGTTACGTTTGCTTAAAGAAAAAGACAAAAAACTGGCCACAGGGTATATCTTTATCTAGAGAATGTTCTAAGGATGCTGGTGTTGACCAACATCAAGGGAGGAATGCATAAGACAAATCCCCTGTAACACCGGACAGACTACTATAAAAGTACATTCTTCGGCTGTGAGTATGGTATCAATTTCTTACAAGAGTGATAATATATTTCCCAGAGCTCATGAAAAGTACACCTTTAATTTTGCAGTGCAGGGAGAACAAATTTCCTTTGAAGCAGCAGTTACAAGTTAATATTATATTTAGTAATTCTCCTTTCTCTTTAGGTAGACAAAATTCCTGCTACCTAGGAAAATGTGACACTAGGTCATTTTCCCATTAGATCAGTAGCAAACTACTGATATTTAGTTTTCCAAGCTCAGAAAGAGTCAGTATTCTTACCATCTACTGAAATATGCCTGGATATAATTAGCTTTTAATCCTTACTCCTTTACATTTTTAGTATTTTTTCCTCACCCATCAAACCCATATTTAAATATGTTTGCAAGTACACATATATCTATAGATTTTATCTTTATATACATTTGTTTTGTGATCTGTACTACACAGCATCCCTTGTGTTTTTTATACTATATAATTTGGGTTTTTTTGTTTTATTTATCGAGGTTTAATTACTAGCCAAATTTACAAATTTACAGAGATCTGTTTATACTGTTGTCTCAGGAGTCTGTGTTACTTTTTTAATTTTTTCTAAAAAAATAGACTTTATTTCTTAAAGCAGTTTTAGGTTATAAATTGAGTGGAAGGTACAGAGATTTCCTATATAACCCCTGCACCCGCACATGTAGGACCTCCCTATGATCAGCATCCCCCACTGGCTGGTACATTTGTTACAATTAATGAACCTGCAATGACACGTCATTATTACCCAGAGTCCATGATTTACATAAGGGTGTACTCTTGGTGTTGTACATTCTAGGGGATTGCGCTAATGTGTAGTTATATGTGAACGTCATGATAATATCATATAGAATAATGTCACTACCCTAAAAAGCCCCTGTGCTCCACCTAACCATCCCTCCCTTCTCACTAACCCCTGGCCACCATTTATATTTTTATTATCTCCAAATTTTGCCTCATCTAAAATGTCATACAGTTAAAATTATATAGAATATAGCTTTTTTTAGATTGTTATTTTTTTCACTTAGTATTATGCATTAAATTTTCTCCATGTCTTTTCATGGCTTGATAATTTTTGTTGTTGTTGTTGTTTTTAGTTCTGAATGTATTTCATCATTGCATGTACCACAGTTTATTTATCCACTCACATCCTGAAAGACATCTTGTTTGCTTCCAAATTTTGGCAATTATGAATAAAGCTGCTATAGACATTTGTGTCCAAGTATTTTTGTGAACATAAGTCTTCAGTTCATTTGAGTAAATACTAAGGAGCACAATGGCTGGTACATATAGTAAGAATATGTTTAATTTTGTAAAGAATCACTAAATTGCCCTCCAAATTGGGTGTATTATTTTGTGTTCCCACCAGTAATAAATAAGAATTCCTGTTACTCTATATCCTTGTCATCATTTGGTATTGTTCAGGATTTTGACCATTCTGATAGGTGCAGAATGATATGTCATTCTTGTTTTAATTTTCGTTTTCCTGATGACATATCATGATGTGGAACATCTTTTTACATGCTTATTTTCCATCTGTATATCTTCTTTGGTGAGGTGTGCGGTAAGATTTTTGGTCCCTATTTTAACCTGATTGTTTGTTTTCTTTATTGATGAATTTTAAAAGTTCTTGGTGTATTTTGGACATTTTCACTTCCTCAAAGCAAAATCAATTAAAGGAGACAACATAGGTGAAATGAGTTTATAATTTGCAAAATGTTGTATGAATGTAAGAAAATGTACAGAAGTCCAAATGAACACAAAATACAATTCAGAGGTGATTATTTTCTCCACAAAAATCTATTGAGTATTATAAAGTGATTCCAGCAGGAGATAATCCAGCAAAAGATTCCCTCGAAAGATCACCTAGATTGTCTTGGGAGAATGATTTTATTTCTAAAATCTAATTTGCTCTCTTTTAAAGAGAATTCGTTATATAAATTGATGCAGTTTTACATGAAGTGATGCAGGAACATAGCTTTAACTATTCTCACGTGATGATTTTTCCTCATACCGTCTGAACAGATACCTAGAGTATTTTCCTATGTATCTTAAAGTTTTGTATATGAAAATGCTTTTATGATCAATGAACTTGAATTTTCTGAATAAGGCAATTGATTTGTTCTAAAGATGCTAGTGTACATATTATAAATGGTGGCTTTATGTCTATGCCATCTATTTAATTAAGTCACACTTCTAAGGTCAAGAAGTTTGGTCACTTTTCTTCCTGATATTTTAATGATCCACCCTTACATAATGGGCCAGACTGAATTTTCAAGTGAACTAGTTCTGTCATTAACTCTGCCAAAATCACTGACTCAGCCATTTTTCATTCCAGTGCTTTTGGTCACATACTCAGTTTTAAAGTGCTTAAACTTTTCCAACTCTTAAGTTGTAGGGAAGGGCTATTACTGTCTCCAGTCATAACCTAATTCCTCCTGTTCATGACAGGGTCTGTTACCTGTTTTAGACCTTGTCTTTTCATGTGGGCATGTAGGTGTTTCTTATTTGAGTGCTATTTCTGACACTTCTTTTTCCTTCAGGGTATGATTTTAAATGACAGTGATGATTTTTCAAACTTGCTTATAAGTGGAGCCTGCCATGTACATCCTTAGGGCCATCCAGTTTGTGGTTCATGACATTTCTGGGGAAAATAAAAATTATGATTTGTACAATTCTTTAACAGTGTTTCTCCCAATGTTTTTTCCTTGTGGCATACTATGTCTGCTAGAGATGGAAATACCATGGGGAGGGGAATTAATATTTACTGTGAATCTAATGTATTAGGTGTTACAGAAAGCATTTGTATACAATATCACATTTATTTTTTAATGTTTTTTTTATTATATTATGTTAGTCACCATACAGTACATCCCCGGTTTCCAATGTAAAGTTCGATGATTCATTAGTTGCGTATAACACCCAGTACACCATGCAATACGTGCCCTCCTTACTACCCATCACCAGTCTATCCCATTCCCCCACCCCCTCCCCTCTGAAGCCCTCAGTTTGTTTCTCAGAGTCCATAGTCTCTCATGCTTCATTCCCTCTTCTGATTACCCCCCCCCTTTCTTTATCCCTTTCTTCCCCTACCAATCTTCCTAGTTCTTATGTTCACATTTAAATCCTAAGCTAGGAGTCTTAGATAAATAATATTTTCTCATTTTATAGGTGATGAAACAAAGGCTTTTAAACTTTCTTGTGGCAATATGGCTAATAAATGCTGGAGCTTTTATTAATCTTGGGTTTATCTGACTCCCTTAGAAGTTCTGTTACTTATCTTCATCCACAGAAAATCTTAGGATTATCTAATACTTTTAATTATAATTGACATGCAATAAATTGCATATATTTAAAGTGAACAACTTGATAAGATCTGTAATATGAAGAAAACTTTGGAACCAGCAATAGGTTAAGAAAATGAACATATCCATCCTGCTCCTAAAGTTTCCTCCATACCCCTTTGTAGTCCTTCCCTCTATCCTAACCCCTCAAACTCCAGATAACCTGTTTTCTATCACTATATATAATTTTGCATTTCCAACAATTTCATTTAAATGAAATCAGATGATGTATACACTTTCTTTTTTTAATTTGACTTTCTTCACACAGCATTATTCGAGATTCATCCATATTGATGTAGGTACCGGTAGGTCATTTCTTTTTATTTCAGAGTAGTCGTCTATTAAAAGGATACACCCCAAATGTTTATTGATTCACCTGCCTATTGATTCACAGATGTTTATTTATTCACACTTTTTTTGGACATATGTGTTGTTTCTATTACTGAGTGTGACTTACTTACGGAACTGCTATGAAAATGCATGTACAAGTCTGTGTAAGTATATTTTCATTGATGGGCAGTGATATCTAGAAATAAAATTACTAAATCATATGACAAATAATTGTTAACCATCCTAAGAAAGTGCAAAACTATTTTTTCAAAGTGGCTATACACTTGACATTTCTAGTAGAAGTATATGAAATTTCCAGTCATTTCAAATCTTTGCCAACATTCAGTATGGTTAGTCTTTTTAATTTAGCCAGTTTGATATATGTCTATTGGTAACTTATTGTGCTATTAGTTTGCATTTCCCTAATTACTAATGATGTTGAAAATCTTTTCATGTGTTTATTTCAATACCTGTATCTTCTTTGGTAAGTTTTCTGTTCAAATCTTTTGCTCATTTATTTACTGGGTTGTTTGCTTTTGAATTATTATTGAGTTTAAGGATTGTCTGTAAGTTTTGCATATAAGTCCTTTGTGAGATATTTAATTTATACATATTTTCTCCTAATTGGTGCCTTCACTTTTCACTTACTTATGAGTGTCTTTTGAAAAGCAGTTTTTAGGGGTGCCTGGGTGGTGCAGTTCTTAAGCGTCTGCCTTTGGCTCAGAGCATGATCCCAGCGTTCTGGGATTGAGCCCTGCATCAGGCTCCTCTGCTGGGAGCCTGCTTCTTCCTCTCCCATTCCCCGTGCTTGTGTTCTCTCTCTCGCTGGCTGTCTCTCTCTCTCTCTCTCTGTCAAATAAATAAATAAAATTAAAAAAAAAAGAAAAGCAGTTTTTAGTTTGGATAAAGTTCAGTTTATTGTTTAATCTATTGGTCTATCTTTATATCAATATCAAATTGTCTTGATTATTACAGGTTTACAATAAAACTAGGAATGAAACTAGGTAGTGATGGTCTTTCACCTTTGTTTTTCTTTTGCAAATTTGTTTTGAAATATGAAGTAATGATCAGGGTGAGAATGAAGATCTAGTATAAGGAACCACTTTGAGGAACTCTGTGGAAGTTAGACTTTTTTGATCCATTTATGGAAATTGTTTAAAAGTTCAAATCTAACTGAATTATCCTGTAATTTCAAATCTTGGAGAGGTAATATTCCATAAAATTCATTCATTCAGAGGAAAGCACCCAGATCTAAAACTTCCCTTGGCTTCCCCAACAGTGGCTAGATCTCATTTAAATTCCCAGTCAGCTCAAGAAAACCAAATGACTCAGGTTTATATTCAGGTTAAGTGATCTCACAGTCACACCAGGTTAGCCACCCATTGAAGGTTGACATATTAAACAAATAAATAAAAGTGTCAGAAGCTAAAGCATTCAATGGCAGACAGATTACCTTTGAGCCAAGAGATATTTATGCAGTTTACACTGACTCTGGTTTCTAGTCTCCTGACACAGACAGTTCAATGGTCTGTCACATGAAATTAAGTGCATCTTGATGAAGTGTCTTTAAAGAAGTAATATGAATTTCAAAGGGCCCCAAATGAAGTACAGGAGAATTTAATTATAGGTATTGTGGAGAAGTACCAGAGGCATAATTATTAAATAGTCATAATGTCTACTCCAAATGATTAAAAACAATAGAGTAATGACCCAGTTCAATGTTTTGGTTTTAAGAATATAGTCAAACCCTTGGGTACCCATTTTCTTTATGTTGTCTATGACTACAGCCATGTGATTACACTTAAGAATAAAATGAACCATACGGTGAAAACTCTTCATTTCACATCAAAAATAGCTCCCATAGTATTACTTTAATGATGATGATGAAGTTATTCCAGTGTAGCTGAGTAGGTATTATCTTTATGTGCTTTTAGTAATTAGCCACAGGGTAGATGTTCTCTAATAGAATATTTCACATACAAAAGTCTTTACCATCTTATTTTGGAGCCATAGTTATCTAAAATAATTTTTGATCAGAAGCAGAACTTCAGAGGAGATAATTGAAGTAAAATTGTATTGAATCTTCCAGTGTCTTCATTATTCATTAATTTTGATTTATTTTAACCTCCAACAATATTATCAAAGACTATGAACTATTGTTTTTCTTTTTTTAATTTTTTAAAGATTTTATTTATTTATTTGAAAGAGACAGAGGGAGAGAGCATAAGCAGGGAAAGGGGCAGAGAGAGAAGCAGACTCTTTGCAGGGCAGGGAGTTGGAGGAGGGGCTCCATCTTGGGACTCCAGGATCATGACCTGAGCCAAAGGCAGATGCTTAACCTACTGAGCCATACAGGCACCCTGTTTTTCTCTTTCAAAATATCTGCTCAATAGTTTCTTTAGAAAATATAGATTTAGGAAGATGGTATGTACATTTTCCATTGATTACATATATATAATCCACATATCAGTTATACTGTTATCATTTAAATGGTGAACAAGAACCATGAAAAATCTTAGGGTCTTGATTCAGTCTCAAATGTTCAGATTAACTGCTTTGGAGGTAAATCAAATTTTGCTAAAATGCCTGGAAAAAAATGCAGGCCAAGTAGTGGGCATTGCTTCTGACCTCTTTCTCCTCTTCCCATGGACCAAAAAAAAAAAAAAAATTGGTTAGGAAAAAGGACTTTATGACACTGCTACTTATCTTAATATTCTTCTTTGAAATTATAGTAGCTTCTTTTGAGCTTTACACAAGGACTCTTATAACTCTGAAATAAAATCTGCTAATAGACGGGAAGAAGATGTGACTGCCAGTCTTTGATCTTGTTTACAATTTTGTACAAATCTGGTCACTATAGCAATATCTTGGCAAGACTATAGATATGGCAGAGTACCTATAACTACTGAATATAATTATCTGTCCATTGACTTTCAGTTGGAAATCTGGTGACTTTAAGTCAGCTTTAAGAGAAAAAGATCCTAAATGGAAATTTATACTACCCATTTTGACTAAGCAAAAGGACAATCACAACCATAAGCATATCTATTATCACCAATTTGATTATTTACAATTATAAATACATAATAGTTAATGGTGAAATATCAAGTGTTACATAGGATACATATTTAGGCATATGTGTTTTTTTAATGTACAGCCAGGAAAGAAAATGGATAAGTATATTCCCACAAATATGCCACACATTATTTTTATGTAAATCCAAGCATTCACGCCTAAGATCATTCAGATTTTGCAATTTTTAGGAGAAAAAAAATACCTCGAGCAAATTATAGACTTCTCAATTTGCTACAATGTAAGCAGTTTTTCAAAGAATATGTCCTAAAGGCAATAAGGATTTCACATATAAATTTGAGAGAACTGATATGTTCTTATCAGCCCTGGACAGTATGACAAACACAAATCTCATCTTTCTCTAATAAAACATTTTGTTGATTTGCTGTAGTTGGCGACACTATTCACGAACCAATGACAGTAGTAATGAACACAAATTTGGCTGACTGAATTAGGCTCACTAAAGATAAAGACTATTTTAAAAGATAATTGCTTAGATTAAATGCATATGTAATTGAAAAAGATGCTGCTGCTATATTTTAGAAGAAAATGATCATTTGAAATAATCCCTTTCACCCATTTCACGTTGAATTACCAAGAATATAGTACAACTCACTACAAAAAACTAATAAAGCCCACTTGTTACTTTTTTGTGTCCCTCTATAAATTAAGTTGCTTTTTCCGAGACATTCTAATTATAAAATCCAAGTTTCAGTTATTCAACTCAACTGTGAATAAATGGACCCACTTTAAGTCTGATTTCACCAACTGTATTAATTTCAGACCGTGTGTCTCCTTTCGTTGGTTTCCTCTATTGATTCTGGAAAAAGAAAATGGTATTTGATTAGAATGAAAGTGTATACTCTGGCCAATTTTGATATTTCATTTGCAAGTGACTTCATGTAATGTCCTTCTCCTTTGATCTAATAATGAAAATGTGTCAGTATATTCTCATTACAGCAGCAAGGTAAAGCACCCCAAGCCTCCTGGGGCCAAAAGGACTACACTTTGTGAATTTAATGGGAAAGTTATACTCCCAGTGCTTGGCAAAGAGTGTGCTGGCAGACCTATTTTCTCCCTTCAGCAACTGAATCAATGGAGAATTTTTAAAAAGTTGCCATACATGTGTTCTAACACTGAGGGGATAGGGAAGAATGAGAATACAAGAACATATTAATGATTTCCTTGAAATTTTCTGCTCACTGTGGAATTATGTTAGCTAAAAAATGTAAAGCAAAAAACAAAATCATTGGTTGAATACACATCTCAGCTTATAGTTATTGTCATTCTTGAAATAAAAATCAGGATTGTGTTTTGGTGTTAAGGCTACTTTGAATAGCAACAATTCACATAGACTTGAAGAAATATTAGATATAATGTTCAAAACATTTCTAAGTTCACATAAAAATAAATTTGAATAATACTCATTTCTAAAAACCTGACAAGACATGAATATATCTGGATAGCACCAAATTCAGTATAGTGGGTGACTGGGTTTGATAATTAGATGCATCTAAGAAAAGATACACATGCTAAATTTATTTCAATTCCAAAGTTCCAGTTTAATTCATGCTTATAGCATATAAATGTGAAGGTAGTTAATATCTTTCAAGTTAGGGGAACATTTAAACTCTTTCAAAAAGCCTAAACATACTATTTTGTTTTAGCTTTGCCTAAAAAGAAAGTCCTGAAAAAATATGTATAAGACATATAATTAACATAGTTATATGTGTATGTTTAATAATGGCTGCATGTCTTTCCTTAGGTGTAAATCTTTAGCATTCAGTGATTTTGTGGATTGAATACTGTCCCTTGAAAAGGTATGTCCAAGTCCTAAAACCAGATACCTGTGAATGTAAACTTATTTGGATGTTGGGATAAGGTCATCCCGGATTTAGGGCCCTAAGGGTGGGCCCTAAATCCAATGATGAATGTCCTTATCAGAGAAAGGAGAGAGAGATTGATGACACAGAGATATGAGAATAGCCATGTGAAGATACTGGTTGAGATTGAAGTTATACATCTTAAAGCCAGGAAATATCAAAGACTGCCAGCCCCCCATGAAGCTAGGAGTAAGGCATTGAACAGATTTTTCCTCAGATCCTCCAGAAGTAAGCAATCCTCTGACAACTTAATTTCAGATTTCTGTCCTCCAGACTATAAGAGAACAAATTTCTGTTGTTCATACCACTGAGTTGGTGGTAACTTATTACCACAGCTCTAAGAAAATAGTACAGTGATCTAGTACTAAATTAAAGACAACTGATCGTGATTTTAATTAGCCATCTCTAATGTCAAACATCAAGGATAATTATGTATAGCAATCCAAATAATCTAACAAGAACCATCTCCTAAAATTTGCATACTTTGACTGCAGAGGTGAAAACAGAGAATGTTTTCTGAGAAAATTCAAAGATAGCATTACATGTATTTCAGAAAAAGCACACATCAGGTAAGCAGGGGAAAGATAAAACAATTCTATAGGCATTTAATGTTCAGAATGTTAGCTGATAATTTAACACGTGGTGTTATAAATCTGCCTTTGATCCTTTAGGAAGAAAGAGCTCATTTCAAAGAAGAAATTCTTAGCGCTTTCCAATAGTTTGGAATCTGCCTTTTTGAACAGATTTGTGCTTGTTATTCACCCCCATTTCTGAAACTTGAGCCTAAAAACCCTTGCTTAAAACATAAATTCCTGGGTTCTTCTGCAGAGATTCTCATTCAGTAGAGCCAGGGAGATGTGGGTTTGATGCATTCTTAGCAATCACTTGGGTAATTGTAACAAAGGAGGTACTGAACAATGTTTTGAGATATCTGCTTAGAAAAATGTATTCCATCAAAATAAAACTTTTGATCAAACTTGTGAAAGGAAAAAGAAAAATGTGTTCAATCCTCACTCTGTCATAAAATATCTCACAACAAATCTTTTTAAAAATACAAGTTCTCCAAGTCCCACTGATTTAGAATCTGTTACTTATAAGACCTGATGTGATTATTATGACTAGACAATTTCACAAGACACTGGCTTAGAACCGAAAATCTGACCTTGATTGACTTTAATTCATGCATTGACATCAATATAAAAAAGTAGAGAGTTAAAAGAATGCACCTCATTAAATACCATATATCACAGGATATAAATTTTGGTAAACACAGCAACCTGACGGTCTGGTAACCTGAAAATTCAAGTTTTGTTCACAAGTATCTTTGAGGTCAATGTTCATCCTAGAGTCTTTCTCAGCATCTGCAGATTCCCTCAGCCTGCTGCTTGAACAGTTGCTAATGAACGAAGATCACCCCAGCCTGCCCCCCTGCTGCTGCTCATTTGCCCATTAGCATCTGCTTAAGCAGCAGGCTGGGGGAAGCTCTGGTGCCCAATCAATGTAGCTGATGAGGGCTAGGGTAGGGAGGCCTCTGTTGCCAACAGAGTCAGAGCATAAATCAACTCCAATCTTGGCAAAGGTTATTAATCTTAGAAAGGATGACTTATATATCACAGTGTAGGGATGGAGAAAAGCTATCCTTAACATTTATGGAAAACAGGATAAAGCTGAAGTATTATTTGTATGCTAACTTTAGCAAATCTTTTGAACATCAGTAAGTCTCAGGTTCCTTACCTAAAAAGTGATATACGGTAGGGTTCTTTCTTGTTCAAACATTATCTGATGCTAGATATATGCCCAGAGATACAAAAACACACACATAGAAAAGCATTCTTTAAGACTTTCCGGAGTTATCTTATTGTTTTAACATAAAGCACAACATCACTTTATTACCCAACTTATCAGGGAAAAACTCATTCCACTATTCAGCTATCTCAACTACTTCCTCTATTCCAACTGGTCATTTGTTATTATCATAATTTCCAACTTAGAAATTGGGTAACTGATGTTAAACATTTGTGATAAGAGAAGTTGGCTGGAAACTGAAAAGTAAAAATATATTGCACTCTGAGGACAGTCACTAGCTTTACCTTCATTCACACAGGATGATCCACTTTAAATATTCCAAACAGAGGCAGAATCCCTGTCCAAGAGAAGATTTTATGTAGCAGTGTAGTGTGAAAAGGAGGGCTGGCATTAATTAGAGTGATGTTATGGTAGACCACTGCCAATAAAAATAAGCAGGGTATAAATTACACAGAAAAGAAGGAATATTAAACGATGATACAGTGTTTGAAAGTCTTTTGCACGTTGGAAAGTGCTAAGTACAAAAAGATAAGACAGTGAATGAGGTGTTAATACTATCTAGTGTGAGAGATTCCTAAATGGCACAAAAAGTAGCATTCAAGGATCCACTGAGGACTGAGATAAAAGGCACTTCATAGAAAAATCCCTCCACATTTTCTGCATTCATTGTAGACCAAATGCAGTGCTTGGAATTCACTCTTGGGTATATTAGAGAAATAATAAACAGATTCCTCTCTCAAGAAGTTTATAGGCTGTTAGGAAGATGGCATCTGTATAAGAAAAATAAGATAACTACATAGTGATATAGAAAAAATGTGCCAAAATTAAAGAAACAACAGAGAACACTACTGCAAATAAAATCACCTTTTAGCCCTTCAGTGTTCTCTAAGATGATGTTTGATTTACATAATTTCTCTCTATAACATTATAATTTGCTTCAAAAGTGTTGGTTCCAGAAAAAAATCCTATAATTGAAAATAAATATCTATCATATTTAATATAAAAATGCCAACTCTACTATTAATAGCAGACTAATAAAAACAATAAAATGCATATATAATAATATACAGTGGATACAATTTATTTTGTCTTCCACTTAATAAAATGTAAACATTCCCAAAGCAACCAGGACTTTGAGAATTACAGTATCTGGACATCAATGCTTATATTTATCCAACTGTTGGCAAGAAAATTAATACAAACTGCCACGAATATTTTTTAGTGACTTTGGGAATCATTCTCACATATAAAAAAATTCAATTAAAAAAACAAAAATATGTAAGTACTTTAAGCATTGTTCTTTAGAATATTGCAAATTTTTGCATTGACTGAAATATAATCAGAGACATAGAGTAAAAGTGCATCCAACAATTTCCAAAAATTAATATACTATCCATACATATGAAAAGATCCCCCTCAATACAACAAAATGATGTTTTAAACATTCATAAATATGTGAATATATTTAAAATAGTCTTAAAAAGCTACATAGCATACCAGTAACTAATTCAGGGGAAGAGTCTAAGTTTGAGCAAGGTCAAGTGAGAATTTTTACTTTCTATAGATTTAAAAAAAATATATTTTCTCCATGTATTCATTATTCACTGATAACCATAATTAAGGTATGGAGTACTGAAAGATAATTAATCTAATCAGACTATCCAATAACTGAATCAGAAACTAAATCTATCATGTGTACCAAGATCAAAATAAGTGTTCCACATCTGGCTGAATCAACCAGACATTCTAAACTGAAATCTATGAAGCTGGTACTTTAACTACCTCACCAAGTGATTTTGAGATATCCTAACATTGAGAATCTAAGATCTGTCCAAGCCAGGAATAGGGCAGTTGGGTCTGGGAAGCTGAAAACCATCCAGGCCCATGTGAGCTACTACTTGTCCCATGAATTCCTTCATGGACACAAGCAGCTACTTCCCACTCCCCACCCCCAACCAAGTCCCAGAATCAACTCTTCCTGAGTTATGTGACCCTGTAAGAAAATCTTTACCTGGTTTTTACATTGGTAGCCGGCCAGGGTGGAAAATTTTTACCTACTACTTATAACAGGCCAAATTTGACAAAAAAAAAAAAAATGAGGTTCTGGTTAGGCTATATCTGAGAGTTAAATACAGGAGCTTGGATTTGGGGCACATTTGCCTGGAACTGGGAGGCCTCAGGCTTCCCCATGAAGGTGAAGGTTATGGAAATCTATTTTTGTGTATTTATTTTAGTCAGAAGTGTACTGAGTGAGGAGCTATCTACATGAGGATTAGCCAGCAAAATATATCCCTGTAAGCCAGCCCTCCTCTAATCAGTGAGTTAAAAACCTCTGGAATACTCTTGGTTTCACCAATTCACTTGATGCACTCTGGGGTCATCCCTTTTCTTGACCAGTTCTAGCATCAGTTCTCTTGCGAATTCCAAGAAACTTGTTGCAAAACTCTGCAAGTTCCTGAGACACAAATACATGCTCCTATGACCTCTGTCCATACAGGTGAAGAGTTTGTTTTCAGCTCACCCTTAATTGTTTCTGGAGTGAAATGCCTTTTCTACATTACTTCCATTTCAGGGATCATCTCCGCATACCCAGCAGGAATATCCACACTTGCCCCTGACATACCCCTGTCCAATACAAATATCTGTTCCTTGACGCCCATCCACAATTGCAATGGCTATGGAAGGATTTTCAAAAGCATTTTAATCAGCTTCTGAATACTTCGTGTTGCAGAAATTCAGAAATTCTCTCAATTATATGAGGGAGAGACTTAAATTTTTTTCTTTTATTTATTCATTAATTTATATAATGAAAGAAGGAAAATGCAGGAGCATGCCTGAAGGGCAGAGCTCACTATGGCAATTGAGAGTGTCATTCTTTCAGTCAATAATTTTAGTTGATAAAATTGTGCTTCCTTCCAGTTCATATTTTGAAGTATGTAACCCCAAGAAATGTGACCTTATTTGGAAAAAGAGTCATTGAACATGTAATTAGTTAAGATGAGGTCATACTGGAGTAGAATGAGCCCTAATTCAATATGACTGATGTCCTTATGAAGGGGAAATTTGGAAACAGATACTCAGAAAGGCTGCCATGTGAAGATAAAGGCAGAGATCAGGTGCAACAGAAGCCAAAGAACACTAAAGATTCCTATAAACCACAGAGCCAGGAGGGAGGTTTAACAGATTCTTCCTCAGAAGGAACCAATCCTGCCAACACTTTGATCTTGGACTACTAACCTCCAGAACTGTGAGACTAATGTTTCTGATGTTCAATATTCCCAGTTTGTGCTACTTTATTATGAGAGCATAAGAAACTAATACGCCTTGATTTTCAAGACTCAAGAACTTGAAATAATGACAAAACAACCTTTATTTCATGTACTAGACAGGAGAATTAGACTATATTACAGACTGCAAACTGTTTCCATTTTATCCAAAGCCCCAAATCATAGAAGATTTTAGAAGAATGTCTGGAAAGACCACTTCCCCATTCTTTATAGACTACAAGAGAGAATGGAAAGCAGGGGGTCTTCAGCCTAAATTTTATCCCTGACACGATGTGTTCAAACACTTAACATATCCAAAATGCCTTAGGTGGGAAATATATATTTATATATAGATGCCACATCATTCTATGCCTTATGCTCTGCAATTTTACAAATTTATATAGTGTTCTTGGTATTTGAATTAATTGTCTTGGCTCTGGATGACTTAATTCAAGGATATTTCATATGAAATATCAATTAATAACTTTCACTAAATCGTGCATTCATCTATGTCACAAAATTACACTGAGGGACGTCACTTAATCATCAGGCTATTGCTAAGGACACTGCCCACTTTGTAATTCAGTGACAATGGTTCAAAAGCATTATTTCTTTATACAATTGGCCCTTGAAAAACATGGGGTTTAGAAGCACTGACACTCCACACATTCAAAAAACCTTGTATAACATTCACTCTATTGAGGCCCCTAATCCAAATAGGACTTGTGACCTCATAAGAAGGGACACTAAGAGTGCTCCTGTACAGAGCAAAGGCCATGTGAGGATCCAGTGAGAAGATGGCTATCTGCAAGCCAAAGAGATCTCACCAGAAACCAACTCTGCCAACATAGTGATCTTAGATTTACAGCCTCCAGAACTGTAAGAAAATAAATTTGTTGTTTAAGCCACACAGTAGAGTGTTTTGTTATAGCAGCCTTAGGTGACTAATACAAACACTAAGTATAATTAGACTTTCAGTGATGATGTATAAGATAAATTAAATATAATCATGTAAAAGCAATGTTGTTATATATAAAACAATTAACCATGCATTGATTAAATATGTAGATCTTTTTTTTTTTTAAGATTTTATTTATTTATGTGACAGAGACAGCCAGCGAGAGAGGGAACACAGCAGGGGAGTGGGAGAGGAAGAAGCAGGCTCCCAGCGGAGGAGCCCGATGTGGGACTCGATCCCAGAACACTGGGATCACGCCCTGAGCCAGAGGCAGACGCTCAACGACTGCGCTACCCAGGCGCCCCTAAATATGTAGATCTTATAATCACACAAAAAATTAAAATTTTAATGTTACCTGAATTTTAAATTGGGAAGAAATTTTGATGATGACAAAAGGACAAAAGATACAGAAAAAAAGGTGAAAGAATGTAACTTGAATATATTGCTAGACACATTTTTCATTTTCTTACTACTCTCTCCTACACTCACCCTTCCTACTGTTATCTTTCCCTGCCCCCTAGAATAGAAAATGCATCATGAGCTTATTTTCTTTTTTAAAAGATTTTATTTATTTATCTGAGAGAGAGAGAAAGAGAGAGAGCACAAGTAGTGGGGAGGAGCAAAGAGAGTGGGAGAAGCAGACTCCCCACTGAGCAGGGAGCCCAATGCAGGGCAGGATCCCAGGACCTGAGCTGAAGTAAGAAGCTTAACTGACTGAGCCACCCAGGTGCCCCTGAATTCATTTTTTATTACAAATTTTATTTTATTTTCACATAAAATGCAACGAAGAGAACAAAGGACTCAATGAGAAGTATCTGAAATAGGTGTTTTAAGCAAGTATAATAATAGTACACAGAAAAGCAAAAGCAAATCTTCTACACAAAGATTTTAGTTAATAATTTTATGGAACTCACAGCAATATACTTAACATAATATTAAAGTGTTATAATTAATATTTTCAGTAAGCAGCCAAAGTTGAGTTCATAGAAACAGATAAACCAAAGATCAAAGTAGGCAGTAGTATATTTTCTAGTTCAAATCTGCTGATAGATGGCTCTTTCATAAATCATAATTACTTGTCTAAAGCTACCTACAACACACTGCTAAAAATATATTAGAACAATTTTAGAAATAATTTAAATAATATTCAGAAAATCACATCTAGAAGGTACAGAAATATATTTATATGAACTAGAAAACTTCATTTGACCATTAATAAGGACCAATGTTTTTGTAATATGGACTTTAGTAAAAAATAAAGCAATAAACTTATATGTCTATAGACCTACTTCTTGCACAATACACAAATGACTCATGAGTATCTATCTAAATTTAAAAACTAATAATTTCTAGCACAGACATTCTCAGCTACTCATAGACACTTTTTCTGCTTAAAAGAAAGTCAAAAATTACTCTCAAAACCTTATCAGGGAAAAAATAAACAAACAACAACAACAACAAAAAGCATCTCATGAGAGGTAGGATTTCCTTGGGAAATGATACAGTTGATCAGTGGTATTGAGCTGTCTTTATTACTCTTAGCAAACCCCTGGTGCTCACTGTTTTTAGAACTAAGATCATACAAGGCATGAACATGGAGACCAGAAAGTGACTAGTGGTTGAGAGACAGCTGGTGATGTCAAAGGCTAACAGTGTGAAACAGGATCCTTTTGAGGAATAAGAGTCAAAAGCCCTGTAATTTGTGAGGTAGTAGAGAATTAGACTGGAGCTCCTGTTTGGATGGTCCTTCTTGAACAACATAGCACCATGTGACTAAATTTTATGAGCCATTTATTATTAAGATTTTTCCTGGATTAAAAAAAAAAAGATTATCTGTACTGTAAAACTTACTTCAATAGATCTGACTTTTACTAAAGCAATTGAAGGCTGTGGATAATGCTAAAAGAAAGCAGAATGGTGGATCAACAAGCTGGAAGACAGAGTAATGGAGAGCAACCAAGCTGAACGAGGGGAAAAAAAAGAATGATAAAAACTGAGAATAGGTTAAGGGAACTCAGAGACATCATCAATGTTAATAAGAAAATAAGAAAAGGGAGCAGAATTTTTTTTTTGAAGAAGTAATAGCTGAAAAATTCCTTAGTCTGGAGAAGGAAACCAATTTCCATTCCAGGAGGCACAGTGTACCCAACAAAATTGAGCCAAAAAGGTCTACAACAGGACACATAATAATTAAAGTGACAAAAAGTTAAATAAATTAATTAATTCATTCATTAATAAAGCTAAAAATAAAAATAAAATGGCAAAAAGTAGAAAAAAGAATATTAAAAGAAGCAAAAGAAAATATTTATATACAAAAGAAACCCTGTTAGGCTACCACCTGATTTTTCAGCAGAAACTTTTCAGGCTAGAAGAAAGTGGCATGATATATTCAAAGTACTAAAAGGAAAAAAAAAAATAAAACAAACAAAAAAAACTTAGAACTAAGAATGCTCTATCCAGCAAGGCTATCATTCATAATAGAATGAGAGATAGAGTTTCCCAGACAGACAAATGTTAAAGAAATTCACTGTCACTAAACCAGGCTTATGAGAAATGTTAAAGATAGTTCTTTAAGTGGAAAGGAAAAGCCACAATCAGGAGTAAGAAAACTAGGAAAGGAAAAAATTTCACAGGTACATATAAACATAATAAAAGTACTAGATTAATCACTTATAAAACCACTACAGAGGTTAAAGCACAAAAGCAGTAAAATCAATTATATCTATAAAAATCAGTCATGGGATTCACAAAATAAAAGGATATAAATATAACATCATATAAAACAATATGTGGGGGGACATAAAAATTTAGTGCTTTTAGAATGGGTTCAAACTTAAGTGACCATCAACCTAACATAAACTGCTATATGCACAAGATATTATATATAAACCTAATGGTAACCACAAATCAAAAACTGTATAATAGATAAGCAAAAATACAGAGAAAAGAATCCAAGCATATCACTAAAGAAAGTTATGAAACCACAAGAAGAGAACAAGAGAGGAAACAGAGAAGAACTACAAACACAGCCATAAAACAAACAACAAAATGGCAATAACTACATAGCTATCAATAATCTACTTTGAATGTAAATGAACTAAATGCTCCAATCAAAAGACATAGGGTAACTGAAGGGATAAAAAGCAAGGCCTAGGTATATGCTGCCTACAAGAGATTCATTTCAGATCTAAAAATACATGCAGATTGAAAATGAAGTGATGGAAAAAAACATTTATCATACAAATGGAAGCCTAAAGGAAGCTAGGGTAGCAATACTTAGACAAAATAGACTTAAAACAAAGATAGTAACAATAGACAAAGAAGAGTACTACATATTCATAAAGGGAAGAATTCAACAAGATATAATAATTGCACATATTTATGAACCCAAACGGGAGTACCCAAAAACATAAAGCAACTACTAATAGACATAAAGGAAGGAGTGGATAGTAATGCAATAACAGTAGGAGACATGAACATTCTACTTACATCAATGGATAATAGATTATTCAGGAAAAAAAAAAAAGAAGCAGTGGTTTTGAATGACACATTGGACCAGATGGATTTAAGAAATATATTCAGTTCAGATCATTCCATCCCAAACCAGCAGAATACACATTCTTTTCACGTGTGCATTGAGTCTCCAGAATAGATCACATACTAGTCCTCCCAAAAAAAGACTCAAGAAATTTAAAAAGATTGACATCATACCATGCATCTTTTCTGATCACAACACTGTGAAACAGAAATGAACCACACACAAAAGAAATTCCAAAAATATAAATACGTGGAGGTTAAATAACAAGCTACCGAACAATGAATAGCACAACCAAGAAATCAAAGAGAAAATTAAAAAAAAAAATACATAGAGAAAAATAAAAATGAAAACCTGATGTTCCAAAACCTTTGGAATGCAGGAAAATCTCCTCTAAGATGGAAGGTTATGATAATACAGGCCTACTTCAAGAAGCAAGAAAAGTCTCAAATAAACAACCTAACCTTACACTTAAAGGGGCTAAAAAAAGAACAAACAAAACCCAAAGCCAGGAGAGGAAAGGAAACAATAAACATCAGAGCAGAAATAAAAGGCACAGAGACTAAAAAACAAAACAAAACAATAAAACCTGTATCTGGTTCCTAGAAAAGACCAACAAATTGATAAAATTTTGCTAGATAAAAACAAAACAAAACAAAGCAAACAAAACAGAGACAAGAATCAAATAAGAAAATCAGAAATGAAAGACGAGAAATAACAACTGACACCCCAGAAATACAAAGGATTATAAGAGAATATTATGAAAAATTATATGGCAATGAATTTATAATGTAGAAGAAATGGATAAATTCCTAGAAACATATAAACTCCCAAAAATGAATCAGGAAGAAATAGAAAATTTGAAAAGATTTATTACCAGCAAGGGAACTGAATCAGTAAAAACTCCCAACAAACAAAAGTCTAGGACCAGAGAGTTTCGCAGGCAAGTTCTACCAAACATTTAAAGAAGAATTAATACTTATTCTTCTTATGCTATTTAAAAAAAGTAGGGAAAATAGAGCTTCCAAATCCATTCTATTAGGGCGGCATAACCCTGATACCAAAACCAGATAAAGACACTACCAAAAACAAACAAAAAAAGAGTTAGAGAGAGAGAATTACAGGCCAATATCTCTGATTAACATAGATGTAAAATCCTCAACAAAATATTAACAAGCTAAATCCAACAACACATTAAAAAAATTTTCACCACGATCAAGTAGGATTTATCCCTGGGATGCAAAGATAGATCAAGATTCACAAATCAATCGATGTAACGCATCAATAAAATCAGGGATAAAAGCCATATAATCATTTCAATAGATGCAAAAAAAACACTTGACAAAGTACAAAATTCATTCATAATAAAAACCCTCAATGAAGTAGAATTAGATGGAAGACATAATAAAGGTCATATATGAAAAACACACAGCTAACATCATACTCAATGGAGAAAAGCAGACTATTTCCCCCTAAGGTCAGAAACAAGATAGGGATGTCCACTCTCACCACTATTATTAAACACAGTACTGAAAGTCCTAGCCAAAGCAATTAGACACGAAGAAGAAATAAAAGGCTTCCAAATTGGTAAGGAAGAAGTAAAACTTTCACTCTTTACAGATGATATGATAACTATATACAGAAAAACCCTAGACTCTCCAAAAAAATTACTAGAACTGATAAATGAGTTCTGTAAAGTTGCAGGATCCAAAATCAACGTACAGAAATCTGTGACATTTTTATATACACCATAATGAAGCAACATAAAGAGAAATTTTAAAAAGTAATCCGATTTACAGTTGCACCAGAGATAATAAAATACCTAGGCATTAACTTAACCAAGAAGGTGAAAGGCCTGTACTCTGAAAAATATAAAACACTGATGAAAGATATTGAAGGTGGTACAAACAAGTGGAAAAATATTCCAAGCTCATGGATTGGAAGAAAAAATACTCTTAAAATGTCAATATTATCTAAAGTAATGTACTGATTTAATGTAATCCCTATCAAAATACCAACAATGTTGTTCAAAGAACCAGAATGATCAATCCTAAAATTTACGTTGAACCACAGAAGACCTCAAACAGCCAAAACAATCTTGAAAAAGGAAAACAAAGCTGGAGGTATCAAATATTCCAGATTTCAAGTTATGCTACAAAGCTGTAGTAGTTAAACCATATGGTACTGCACAAAAATAGGCATACAGATCAATGGAGTAGAACAGAAAGCCGAGACATGAGCCCATGTTTATATGGTCAATTAACCATTGACAAAGGAGGAAACAATATATAATGGGAAGAAGACACCCTCTTTAATGGGATGGCTTTATGGAAAAGAATGAAAGTGGACCACTAGCTTACACCATAAACAAAGATGAATTCAAAATGGATTAAAGACCCAAATGTGAGACCTGAAACATTAAAAAATCCTATAAGAGAGCACAGGTAATAATTTCTCTGGCACCAAATGTAGCAAGGGAAACAAAAACAAAAATAAACTATTGGGACTATATCAGAATGAAAACTTCAGCACAGCAGAGAAAATGATCAACAAAAATAAAAGATTACCTACTGAACCGCAGAAGATATTTGCAAATGACATCTCTGGTAAAATGTTAGTATCCAAAATACACAAAAAATTTATGTAACTTAGCACCTAAAAAACCCCAAATAATCCAATTAAAAATAGGCAGAAATCATGAACAGACATTTCTCCAAAGAAGACATTCAGATGGTGAGCAGACACATGAAAGATGCTCAGCATCACTCTGGGACGCCTGGGTGGCTCAGTCATTAAGCGGCTGCTTTCAGCTCAGGGCGTGACCCCAGAGTCCTGGGATCTAGCCCCAGAGCAAGCTTCTCCGCTGGGAGCCTGCTTCTTCCTCTCCCACTCCCCCTGCTTGTGTTCCCTTCTCACTGGCTGTCTCTCTCTGTCAAATAAATAAATAAAATCTTTAAAAAAAAAAGATGCTCAACATCACTCATCATCAGCAAAATGCAAATCAAAATCACAATGAGATATTACCTCACACCTGTCAGAATGACTAAAGTCAGAAACATGAGAAGCAACAAGAATTGGGGAGGATGTGGAGTAAGGGGAACCCTCTCTCACTGCTTGTTGGTGGGAGTGCAAATAGGCACACTGTGGAAAATAGTATGGAGTTTCCTCAAAAAGTTAAAAATGATCCTTACAATCCAGTAATTGCACTACCAGGTATTTACCCCAAAAATATAAAAACACTAATTCAAAGGAATACATGCACCTTTATGTTTATTGAAGCTTTATTTACAATAGCCAATTATGGAAGCAGCACAAGTATCCTTCATCAACACATGAATGGATCAAGAAGATTTTGTATATATACACAATGGAATATTATGCAGCCATAAAAAAAAAACTTGCCATTTGCAATAATATCAATGGAGCTAGAAAATATAATGCTAATTGAAATAAGCCAGTCAGAGAAAGACAAATACCATATGATTTCACTCATATGTGGAATTTAAGAAACCAAAAAAAAAAAAAAAATGAACTAAGGGAAAAAAAAGGAGAGACAAACCAAGAAATGACTCTTAACTGTGGAGAACAAACTGATGGTTAATGAATAGGAGGTGGGTGGTCGGATGCATGAAAGAGGCAGCGGGGATTAAAGAATACATTTATGATAAGTACTGAGTAATGTATAGAATTGTTGAATCACCATATTGTACACCTGAAACTAATGTAACACTGTATGTTAACTATACCAGAATTAAAATTAAAAAAATAATTAAAAATCTTTCACCACAATCAAGTAAGATTTATTCTAGGGATGCAAGGATGGTTCAATACTTGCAAATCAATCAATGTGACACATTACATTAACAAAAGAAATGATAAAACCATATGATCATTTCAATAGATGCAGAAAAGCACTTGACGAAGTACAACATACTTTCATGGGAAAAACTCTTAACATAGTAGATTTAGAGGGAACATACCTCAATACAATAAAGGCCACACAGCTAACATACTCAATAGGGGAAAATATAGCTTTTCTTCTAAGATCAGCATCAAGACAGGAATGTCCACCCTCACCAGTTTTATTCAACATAGTACTGCAATTCCTAGCCTCAGAAGCTACACAAGGAAAAAAAAAGGCATAAATTGGTAAGAAAGAAGTAAAATTCACTATTTGCAGATGACATGATCCTATATACAGAAAATCCTAAAGACTCCACCCAAAAACTGCTAGAACTAGTAAATGAATTTGGTAAAGTTGCAGGATGCAATATTAACATACATAAATCTGTTGCATTTCTATATACAAATAATGAAGTAACAAAAAGGGAAATTAAGAAAAGAATCCCACTTACAATACAGCCAAAATAATAAAATACCTAAAAATAAACTTAAGGAGATGAAAGACATGTACAACAAAAACTATAAAATATTGACAAAAGAAATCAAAGATGACAGAAAAGGAAAGATATTCCATGCTCATGGATTGAGAGACTCGATATTGTTAAAATTCCATACTAACCAAAGCAATCCACAGATTTATTGTAACCCTGACAAAATACAAACAGCATTTTTCACAGAACTAGAACAAATAATCCCAAACTTTGTTTGGAACCGCAGAGCAACCTGAATAGCCATCACAATCTTGAAAAAGAATAACAAAATTGGAGGTATCACAGTCCTAAATTTCAAGATATACTCAAAGCCGTAGTAATCAAAACACAATATAGTACTAGCACAAAAATAGATGCATAGATCAATAGAAAAGTATAGAGAGTCCAGAAATAAACTCATGCTTTTATGGTTAATTGATCTACAACAAAGTAGGTAAGAATATGCTATGGGAAAAAGGCCTTCTCTTCAACCCATAATTTTGGGGAAAGAATGAAACAGGACCACTTCCTTAACACCATACCCAAAAATAAACTCAAAGTGGATTAAAGACCTCAATGTGAGACCTGAAACAATAATTCCTAGAAGAAAACGAAGACAGTAATCTCTTTGACATTGACCGTATAAACATTTTTCTAGATAGGTGTCCTTTGGCAAGAGAACCAAAAGCAACATTAAACTACTGGGACTACACGAACATAAAGACCTCCTGCAGAGTAAAGGAAACCATCAACAAAACTAAAAGACAACCCACAAAATGGTAGCAGATATTTGCATATGATATATCCCATGAGGGGTGAATATCCAAAATATATAAAGAATTAATACAACTCAATACAATAAAATCAAATAATCCAATTAAAACTAGCCAGAAGTCATGAATAGCCCTTTCTCCAAAGGAAACATAAAGATGGCCAACAGACACATGAAAAGATGCTCAACGTCACTCATCAGAAGCAAAATGTAAATCAAAACCACAATGAGATATCTCCTCACATCTATCAGAATAGCAATAATAATAATAATAATAATAATAATAATAATAATAATAAACCGAGAAACTACAAGTGTTGTTGGAAAGGATGTGTAGGAAAAGAAACACTTGTCAGCCCTCTTGATGGGAATGCAAACTGGTGCAGCCACTATGGAAAACAATATGGAGGTTTCTCAAAATATTAAAATAAAATTACCATATGATCTGGAAATTCCACTACTTCATATGAAATATGAAAACATTAATTCAAAAAAATATATGTACCCTTATGTTTATTGCAACATGATTTACAATAGCCAAACTAAAGAAGTAGACCAAGTATCCATCAATACATGAATAGATAAAGAAGATGTGATATACATATATCACATCTGCATGTATATGTATATATACACACACACATACACCCCCCACCCCCCTCACACACAAACAGAGTGGAATAATATTCAGCCATAAAATAGAATGACATCATGCCATTTGCAACAACATGGTTGGATCCAGACATATAGTGCTAAGTGATATAAGTCAGACGGAGAAAGACAAATGCCATATAATTTCACTCACACGTAGAATTTAAGAAACAAAACAAACAAACAAAAAAAACCGCTTTCTTAAAACCAGAGAATATACTGCTAGTTGCCAGAGGAGAGAAGGGTGGCGGAGGGGGAATTAGGTGAAGGGGATTAAGAGTATTGTCAGAGAAAGATAAACACCATATGATTTCACTCATATGTGGAATCTAAGAAACAAAACAAACAAGTAAAGGGAAAAAGAGAGAGAGAGAAACCAAGAAACAGACTCTTAACTGTAGAGAACAAACTGATGGTTACCAGACGGGAGGTGGGTTCAGTGATGGGTTAAACAGGTGATGGGTATTAAGGAATGCATTTATGGTGAGCACTGGTGATGTATGGAAGTGGGGTGTGTGTGTATGTGTGTGTATGTGTGTGATGTATGGAATTGTTGAATCACTATACTGTACACCCAAAACTAATATAATACTTTATGTTAACTGGAATTAAAATGAAAACTTAAAATTAAAAAAATATATATACTCATTGTGATGAACACTGAGTAATGTATAATCATTATAATGTTGAATCATTACAGTGTACACCTGATACTATTATAACACCATATGTTAATTAAACTGGAATAAAAAAATAAAAATAAAGGAAAATGATGCCAGACTTAGAGAACTATATTTGGAATTAAATGAGATACACATACTAATTATATATAATACTAATATATACACATAATCTATTTTGGCACATGGCAGGTACTCAATGTACCTTAGCTTCCTGTATCCTGTTAAATCATAGGAAGTATAGTATTATATTGTACTAGGGGCGCTATTAGGGGTCAGTCCACCAGGAAGATGAGATTAGATGGATGGCTATAACAACCACTAACCAACAGTAGTAAGATCTTCAAATAAATAAGAAAGGAATAATAATAAATAACTAATTTAAAGTACAGGAATATAGTAAGTGATAAAAACCAATGTGTTGAACAGAACAGAACCTCAGCAAAGGAAAGGTGATGTAGACATCTCAAGTCACTAAACATAAAATGTCTCATTAAAATAAGAGTATTCTTCCTTGATGGCCAAGTTGCTCAATAGATTTTATATACGTGAAATTAGGATCCCTATCACTGTACTTTAACTACATTGAATGGTTCAAAATTAAACATCGTATAAGTCCACCCCGTTCTCATAGCCACTCACTCCAACAACTACTAAGCACAGAGCAATGTAAGAGAGATTTAACACACAGGTTATGTATTAACACACATAAGGTTGAGTATTCTGTTCACAACCTTAGTTCTGAATTGCTTCTTCAACGTATTCTCACACTCAATTTTGGGCCAATTCTATCACTCCATTTATTTATAACTGGACAGGTTTTCAGTTCCACTTTACTATAATTCTGATTATATATCCCAATATGTTTACCTTCACAACCTCCAGCAAATATTCTTCTTGGAGCACCCTGGTACCATAATGAGCAATCTCTTTCAAGGCCACACTCTGCTTAGCCTTTATGCCAATCCTGTGAAGAGAAATAGGAAAATATATTCTCATGTTTTATTTCCCATGTGGTTTCAGTAAAATTACCAATTTCTGTTAGAATAGGTATTTATTAAAAGGGGAGAGATTTTCAAACATTAATAAAAGGGACACTTTCCAGGAGTTGAAGAAATTCCTCAAAAAATAAGCCCATTAGATTTTGTAGCAAGAAAATATATAAAATTAGAGCAAGAGCAAAAGAATGAGAGAGTACACTATCTCTGACTCTAGCCCTAACATGACAGGTAGTAGAAATGAAAGCAACATCAAATTGTCAATCTTATTATAAGATCAGTGTGGAACAAGTAACAGAAGTCATAAATTTCTATTATTTTCACCTTACTAAGCTTGTGAACATTGATATTAACATATAACTGAGTTTCATTATTTCATCTGTAAAAATGTTAAACATTTCTTCAGATTACATAACTGTTTCAATATTCTCTAAAAACAATGATTGTATTTCCTCAATTAAAGTGTGCATCACATGAAAGGTAAACAAACTGCCCTATATGCCTACTAGAAATCAAGCTAGATCTGTCAAGGGTTGATAGGTCTACTATGAACTCAAACTCACCTAATGATAGATAAGGAAGATAGGTGTATTTGCTCTGTCTGCGACTGTCATGGCAGGATTGTTTGATAAGTTACTTTGAGTTATTATCTGTCTCTTTGAGAAAAGACAAATGGATTATGTACGATGTCAGGGTCTTGTCATTTGCATAGGTATAAAGTATGACAATTACTAATTTAAAATGTCTCAGAGCTTGAGACAGATATAATCTTTCTTTCTATAAACTTTCCACATGTAATTCTGAAGGGAGACATGAGTCACATCCTTCATGTGTCTGATATTTTCTTAAGTGAAATAAATTCCACAGTTTATTTGTTGCAAAGAGACATATCTTGAACGTGATATTTTGAGGTTTAAGTAGAGTAGTGATACATTTCTTGAATTTTTAAAGACTGCAATGTGGAAGTCCCCAGAATAGAATGTAGCCATATATTCCTATGAACATCTATCTTATCATCTAGAGCCAGTATGTATTTTCAGCTTTATTTTATTCTTCACATCCTTTGTATTCTAGACTTGAATCTAAACTAATTTTACCTAAAATTGTTGGATTGACATTCAAATTTTTAAAAACTATCCCTTCCACACTTGGGCTTTTTAAAAAAATAATTTTATAATCATAGGATCAGAAAGTTCATGGGGACTGTAGAATTTAAAGTTGCTCATCTAGTTTACTCACCTAACCAGAATCTTTTTTGCAATATCCTGATAGATAGATGATGATAGATAGATAGATAGATAGATGATAGATAGATAGATAGATAGATAGATAGATAGATAGATAGATGATAGATAGATAGTCACCTGTTTTCTGTTGAACTGCTGCTTATTGTGGCTGGCAATCTATTTCACTTTTGAACAACACTAATACTTAGAAAATTCCAGTTCGTATGTTCATCCTCTAATTGCCAAGAACTCTTCATAGTACTACACATTGGAGCAAAGAAAAACAATTTTATTGCTCCTCCTGCATGACAGATCTTCAAACATATGCATTCACTAATAAACATAAAATGAGTACATATTATATCTCATAGGCAGAATTAGATGAGTTCTCTGCATTCAAGAACTTATATTCTATAAGAAATAAATATATATGATAATATTTTAAGCATTCAATTTATGTAAATGACGCCATAAGAACACCGTTCTCTCTCATGATTTTGGTATTTTTCTCTCTTCTCTAGGCAGGTTGTATATAAACTCTTGACCTTATGTGTCTAGTGCTAAAACATTTTTAGCATACACCCCCAATAATGTCATTTACTTTTGATCTATATTATGTAACCAAAGTAACCTCCTGCTATAAGATGAAACTTAGGGGCACCTGGGTAGCACAGTCAGATGAGCATCTGACTTTTGGTTGTAGCTCAGGTCGTGATCTTGGTGTTGTGAGATTGAGCCCCATAGTAGGCTCCACAATCAGCACGGAGTCTGCCTAAGACTCACCCTCTGCCCCTCCATCCCGCTCCCTTTCTCTGTCTCTCTCGTTCTCTCAAATACATAAATAAATTTTTTAAAAAAATGAAATTTATAAATTATGCAGATATCAAAAAATAATAAAAAAATGAACAGATATGGAAATTTTGATATTTTATTCCCAAACCCAAGTGATCAACTTCCAGAAGTAGAAAATGACATTTCTTAAAATTCAAGATATTGAATTTTTCAATTGAGTTATTTTTGCTTTCCTTTTGACAGATTTCCTTGGCAGAAGTGAGAAAGAGGGCATGCTTCTGCCCTTTTTTGATGGCAAATGTCATTGTGTGTCTCTTTTCTGTGGTGGCATCCTCATAACGATCATTAGCGGATTGTGGTGATTTTGTGAGCATGCTGTTTTCTCTTTCTTTCTTTCTTTCTTTCTTTCTTTCTTTCTTTCTTTCTTTCTTTCTTTTTCTTTCTTTCTTTCTTTCCTTCTTTCTGAGAGAGTGCACATGACTGAGGGATGGGGGCAGAGGGAGAGGGAGAGAGAATCTTAAGCAGACTCCATGCCCAGAGTGAAGCCCCATATGGGGCTCAATCTCATGACCCTGAGATCTTTACCTGAGCTGATATCGAGTCAGAAGCTTAACTGAATGAGCACCGCCCCCCCCCCCCCCCAGACAACCCAAGCATGATTAAGTTTTCATAGAGGAAGCTTCTTTCTTAGTGGCCTGGTCCTGAAACACAAATTTCAGAGTCCTTCCCTGAAAGATTAACCTAGAGTCCACTTTCTCTGTATTCTCAAGAGCTTCATAAGCTATTTAGTACCCAATTGGATATCCTTTCATGTAAACCTAACTAAAACAGATTTTATTCCCCATGACTTAATTCTAAACAATACATTGAAATGTTAATATTATTCTTCTCAAAAATGATGCATCTTAAATTCATCAAGTCATTCAACTAAAAAAAATGTGTTGTTTTTTTTTAATTATATAAGTTAACCATTATTTATTGAGTGCTTGCCAGGTACCTGACAGTGTATTCGCACTAGTAACAAAACTCATAAAAATTTCTGCTTTTTAAACTCTAATAAGGCTTTTGTTTTATGTGATTTCACATTTACAACTAAAATTACTTATCTACGTGATTATGAAATTTGAAAGTTTATTTTATATTGTCCACCAAAAAAATAATTCTTCCAAGTATCTCACTTAGCTTCTATTTTCTTGAGATTTATCCTTACTCTTTAGACCTATTTTGAAACTCCTCTAAAGTTCTAAAATTATTAATTTAAAAGATAAAATAAAAGTTCCATAATAAATAATTTAAAATATATTTTAATAATCCAACAGTTGTTAAGGGATTCACTAATGACATTTAAGGTTAATAATGACTTTTGCATTAGGATAAATATAATATATTATAAAACACCTCAACTACAGCATTGTAACTAGAAAGTGCTGAACTTCTTTAAAAAAACATTGGCACTTTAAGATTTGTTAAAGACGTATAAAATGACCAGCTTATCCTAATGCTTATTTTCCTTGGTTTTATCAACTCTATATATTTGCAAAATGCTTTCTTCTGATTGCATGCCCATTTTATAGTGAAGAGTAAGATAAAAATTAAAGATTAAATGACTTATTAAAATGTATTATAAAAATATCAAAACTTAAAATCCACACATAACTGAAATCATATGGTATTTGTCTTTCTCTGACTGATTTATTTCACTTAGCATTATACTCTCTAGCTCCATCCATGTCATTGCAACTGGCAAGATTTCTTTTTGTTTTATGGCTGAGTAATGTTTCACTGTAACTATATATATATATATATATATATATATATATACACACACACATTTCACATATATATATATTTCATACAATGTTTCACTATATATATATATAACCACATCTTTACCCAGTCACCTGTCAATGGAATTATAAATAAGTAAGTAAGTAAATAAATAAATAATCAAAACTTTAAAAAGATTTGCCTGGGAAAATGGCATAGCAAAACATAAATTGGTTCCCAAAATCTGGGATTTAGAAAACAATTTTAAAAGCTATGAACTATGAGGAAAATACAATCATATAACCAGAATGTTTAAAAAATTCTAAGAACATAAGCCTTTTTAGATTATGAATCACAGATCTGAAATGAAACCACGGTCATCAGACTCAAAGATTAAGTTTCTATGTAATTTTGAATCATGTTATGTGGGTCGGCTCCAAAAAGCCCTGTTTTGTTCCCAAGTCTATTTTTTCTTTAAAACAAAGAAACAAACAAGATGTATTTATTTCAGAGAGAGAGAGCCTGAGTGAGAGGAGAGGCAGAGGGGAAGAATCTCAAGCCGACTCCCTGCTGACTATGGAGGCAGATGGATGTGGGGCTGTATCCCACCACCCATGAGATCATGCCTGAGCCGAAACCAGGAGTCAGACCCTCAACCTATTGAGCCACCCAAGCACTCCCCCAAGTCTATTTTTTCTGTTTAATCTTTTGTAGATTTTCTGCTGACCAGGAGATAATTGAAATCTTGGTCATTCTTGTCCAAAGTGCATGAATTAGAAACGGGTTTCAGAGGAAAAATATCCTTGGATGTACAGTCTACAAACATGAAAATTTCAGGGTTTAATCAGTTCCCTCATCAGCTGGAGTTTGTGTGTGTTGTGGAAAATAACTTTCACAAATAGTCCGTAATACATAACACCAAATATAAATCTCCTTCATTGTTCTGTCAGTATTTCTATTTTCTCCATATGCGCTTAATGTTTTAATAAGATATTTTATTGTCACATGAACAGTAAGTTCAATTCTAGAAAGCCTTAGAATTTATAGGTTGTTTGAATTAGGAACTTAGGTATTTTGTTTTGTTTTGTTTTGGGTTTTTTTGAAATAAGCCTTTTAATAAATGGTACTTGGAAAACTGGATATTCACATATAAATAAGTAAAGTTGGATGCCTGCATCATACTATATACAAAAATTAATTCAAAGTGAATCAGACTTAAATGTAATAGCTAAAATTTATATATTTCATAACTGTGTTTTATGAATTTTGTAACTCCTAAAAAATGTAGGAGTAAATCTTTATGACCTCAAATTAGGTAATGGTTTCTTAGATATGACATTGAAAGAACAAGCAACCAAAGGAAAAAAAATGGATAAATTGGACTTCATTAAAATTAAAAACTTTTGTGCATCAGAGGACAATATCAAGATAGCAAAAAGACAATAAATAAAATGTGAGAAAATATTTGCAAAGCACATATTTGATAAGGGGTTAATAGCCAAAATATGTAGGAACTTAGGTATTTTGATTCTTACTGAAAAATAATTCCATTGACTATTTAAACTGCTTTTCTCCAATGGTATTGATTACTTTGATACCTATTTAGATAACATCAGTCCTGTTTCTGGTGTTTGTTAGAAATGCACAAAACTATACTTTTAAATTTGTATTTCAAAATTTCCTATTCTCTATTTAGGTAACATTGTAGATACACATATTGTTAATGTTAATATTTAACTGAAAACCAATTGTTAACTAATTGCTAAGAAATTTTCAGAAAGTACTAAATAACCCTATGTTCACATCAACAAAAGAATTATAGTTTTATCAAATATAGAAATACAAGGCAGTTTTCATGAGTAACACAGTTTAAGGTCGGTATTATAAATCAACCTGAAAACTTTGCCAATCTTGATCATAATTAAAATTAAAATCTTACAGCTAGATTGAATTCTAACTAAAATTTTCACTAATAATAGATTTCAATGCGAGGCAGCTAAATTTGCCAAAAATATAATACAATTACACCTGAACTCTAAAGCTCACAGATTTAAAATACTAAAGTTGGAACTAGAAATATTATGCAGGTTTTAATATTCAAATTTCAAAAGTAAATATAAAAACTGAAAAACCTCAAAAGCAGCATTTCCAATTCTCATAAATATCTACAAATATTATATTTTACTACACACAGCTCTGTTTATTTTATTGCTGATAGAGGATTTGTTCTTAGAAGAGACCCAAACATCTATCAACTTTGATATCTCCTATTCTGATTAGTAAATATTTTTTAATAGGTAAACTATAAAATTTTCAAAATCCTTACTTTATCTCTTGTATCACCAAATGAAAGAGTTAAATTTCTAATTCAGACCATTTTTCATTTAAAAAAATCATGATTGGATTTTCTTCTTTTATTTTGTTCTCATCACTTCTAAAAATTACTGTTATATAGTATCTATTAGAAAGTAATAAAATCAGGAGTGCTTAGGTGACTCAGATAGCTAAGCATCTGACTCTTGATTTCTGCTCAGGTCATGATCTCAGGGTGGTGAAGCTCCATGCTCAGCATGGAGTCTGCTGAGATTCTCTCCCTCTTCCTATGCCCTTTCTCCACTCACATTCTTCCTCTCTCTCTCTCTCCCTTTCACAATAGTAAATAAAATCTCTATAAATAAAGTAAAATCATGCCCATATGTCAATGCTGTATCAGCGATTACTCCAATATCCCAACTTGTCAGTGAATACATATTAACTGTATGTTTTAGTAAAGTTGAAAGCAATATCACTGACTTTTTATCACAGAAAGCTACTGTACATACTGAATGTCTACTATGCAGTTTTTGCTGACATGGCCTATCTTTCTCATGACACATTAAGTATCTTGAGAAAATGCTCTGTTTGTGATGCATCTTTACAGTCTCTTTAAGCCTCAATTTTTTCCCTTTGTAGGATCAAATGACAGGATTACTTATCTCTTAAAGAATTATATCAGATAACAGGGGACACTTGGCTGGATCAGCTGGTAGAGCATGTGACTCTTGATCTTGGGGTTGTGAGTTCAAACCCCACATTGGGTATAGAGATTACTTAAAAATAAAATCTTAAAAAATAAAGAATTATATTAGATAACAGTAAACATTGAAGTCTCTAATGCTATGGCTTGAATATTTGTTTCCCGTCCAAAATTCTTAGGTTGATACCTAATGTCCAGTGTGGTAGTATCAGGATGTGGGCTTTAGGGAAGTGATTAGGACATAAGGGCAGAACCCTCATGAATGGGTTTAGTGTACTTATAAAAGAGACCGTAGAAAACTCAACCTTCCACCACGTGAGGACACAGCAAAAAGATATCTATGAACCAGGAAGTGGGCCATCAGATACCAAATCTGTTTGCATTTTGATCTCAGCTTTCCCAGCCTCCAGAACTGTAAAAAATAAATGTCTATTGTTTATAAGTCACCAAGCCTACAGTTTTGTTAGAGCAGCCCTAATGGACTAAGGCATTTGCCTATTAGCAACCACTTTGTGAATGCTATTATTAATGTTTTTGTTAGTATTGCTGTTATTGCTTAATACTAGTATGCATTTGATTGTCTTCCCAAGAGTTTGTTAGAAAGCGTTATTCATAAAATCATTGATCATCATTAAATAAATAAATCTTAATTCTTTCTCATCCCAAAGTGCACTATAAATACCAAATCAGATTCAGGCGGATTGAAAAATTAATGTGTAATTCAAAACATCTATACTCTTGAAGTCTGATTCATGATTCATGTTTACAAGCAGTGTTGTTTTACTCTGGTCGTAGCATTTTAATAACCCTTGCCCCTTTCTCCTGATGTGGGTCAAAGGAGCTTTTTTAGAGCATGTCAGTTTCCGCTTTCTAGAAGCTGACTGCCTATGACTCGAATATGACTGCACCATAACAAGTGTGAGTACACTCAATTGCTTATTCCCTTTACCCATAACCTCAAGTTAAAAATGAATCAATCAATCTTGATGATCTCTATATATAATCTCTCTCTCTATCTCTCTCTCTTACTCTTTCTCAGAGATTTTATTTTGGAAACTCTATAGAGATGATAGGTTAAGTAAAATCTTTACCTCTACCAAATCTCTAAAATCATAGAAAATGTAAATGAGATTATTAGTATGGAAAACAAGATGAGGCACCATTAGCAAACTAAAAGATGTGATAAATCTCTAGAAAGTATAATTTGATAAAGTCACACTAACAAGATCAAAGTAAATAATAACCAAGAACACACATATAAGACAAAAATTCTCTAAGTGGTCTAGAGAAACTAAGATCAGTATAGGCAAGTGACAAATAAAGAGAAGATGTTGGAAAAATTAACAGAGTGATTTATTACACAGCTACATTTTTAAGAACTTGGCCAATCTGTCTTTCATCTAATTCTTTTGATGAATCCAAGAATACCAATAATCAAAATTATAAACTCTGCTATAAAAGAAAATGAACTACCAGTCTGGCAGGGGGAGGCTCCTAAGGAGGGTAGATATAAGGCCTTGGGAGCAAAGCAAAACCTGAGATTGGACTCCCAAAACTCACTGAGGAACTTCAGGGAATGATCAGAGGAAAGAATGCTGATGGAAATGTGATTAGCAGGAAGGAAACACACTGAAGAACCCTCTTCTGCAGTGTAGTCCAGACTTTTAGTCAATTTATAAATTAAGAGTTACAAATTACCGATAAGCAATCTATACATGATAAAAAATTCTGTGATAATATAGAATGTGTCCAATAAATCATCAATAAAATAATTTTCATCCATTATTTTGGCCAAAGTAGTGAAGATATTTAGTGAAATCACATGTTAGCATTACATTATTTTGAGGGAAAATTCCCAAAACTGAAACAGCAGTTTAGCTTCTGGGTATCTATTCTAGAGAAATACTTTCAGATGTTTCTTAAATGGCATGTGCATGATTGTTGATTGCATTATTGCAAAGTAATTAGAAAATCAATTTAAAATAGATCAATAAAATAATGTGTTACATTTACATTAATCCATTCAAAATACCAAGGCAGATGTGTATGTACATAAAAAAATATTCCAAATGTCATTAAGTAAAATAAAACATAATAATATGTATGGGATTGTAGGATGGCATTTATTAAGGAGTTTTACTTTTGTTAATCATGTGTTACTGTATCTTGCAATTTATATATCTTGCATTTTATTATGAGAATGCATTAATTAATTCCATTAAGATTTTATAAAGTTGCATTCTCTCAGGACTTTGAAAAGGAGGCAGTACTTAATTATCTAAATCAGATTTTGATTTGTAATGAAGATTCTGATATATATCATTTCTGATTTGATGTGTAATGTTTCATAAGATAGAAGTGGTTGTTCCCCGGGGCACATGGGTGGCTCAGTCGTTAAGCATCTGCCTTCGGCTCAGGGCGTGATCCTGGCGTTCTGGGATTGAGCCCCACATCAGGCTCCCCCGCTGTGAGCCTGTTTCTTCCTCTCCTACTCCCCCTGCTTGTGTTCCCTCTCTCGCTGGCTGTCTCTCTCTGTCAAATAAATAAATAAAATCTTAAAAAAAAAAAAAGAAGTGGTTGTTCCCCAAGCTTGTTATGAAAATTTTCATTCATTCACTGAAATTAACTTTCAACAAATACACTGCATTTGTTCTGTGTCAGACTGTCAGGTCCTCAGAAGCAGCAATGAACAAAACATACCTCAGGTATCTTACAGTGTAGTGTGGGGAGTAGTTTCTGAGTAATACTTCAGCCAACATTACTCCTGGCCTTTTCCTATTAGTGAATTTGGTAGTAGGGAGTGGGATGCATAGCTCATTCCTCCCAGCCCCAATCCCTCATATTTTACTCCCAACTCTGGGATAGTACTTTTTGGTTAGTAAATAGTAGCCTAGTTTGGTTGACTATGCCCTGGTGGGCTCAACCTCCTGTCTCAGAAAATAATTCTAATTCCAGGCATGGGGGACATATAAATAAGTCCCTTGGTACTTATAAGTAGCCACATCTGTTACAAAGGTAGCATTTTGATATCCATCTGTCTTGTTACTCTTTGTACTCTTCACTTGTTTCTGCATGTAGGTGGGGAAAAGAACAGGGCACTTACTGACCTTGTGAGAAAAGTTATTATATAGTGCTTTATTAAATAGATAATGACTTAAAAGAATTATTTTACTTCAACTTTCATATAAATTATTTTATTTTCAGTTTACTTTTTCACAGATTTCCATAACAGAGTTTAACTAAAATGACAGGTCAATAAACACTCAAGAGTATTATTCCTATATTCATTCATTCCACAAATGTATTGATGCTGGATTTTCCCCATAAAGTGTCTGCAAAATATCACCTGACAATAAATATTTGCCAGCAAAATCTTCCCTTTTCACATTTCTAAACCACAAATTACTGCATAAGCCTCTGGGCTTGACTGCCCTCCGGATTGTCTAGCCAGTTCTATAGAACCTCATAAAAAACTAATGAAACAGCTGAGAATAGAATAGGAGAAAAGATACGCTGTTCATTTTCTCTTAATTTCCATGAATGTGGAGTACAGGAAAATAAGCATTGTCAGCCAACTTAGTTCACTTATCTAGACAATATATTAATTTAAAAAATGTAAGTCATACAGTTATATAAATCATAAATATCATAAATAATATAAATCAATTGCGAATAAAGCTATCAATTGAGTGTAGTTTTCACTACTGATTTGTGGAAAATGAATTATGATTGGCTAATTTAATTTCTATAACAAATTGGAACATGTGAGACAAAAGTAGAATTCTCATTAGGGCATAACTAAGATGTGATAAGTTAAACCTTTGTAGGAAGAACTTAATCTGAGCTATTATTTATTAGATAAAAAATCTGGGAAGTCAGTATGTATGAAACACCCTCCACATATGGGACAACAACCTATAATGCAATATGTGCAACACAAACATGTATTCTGTTTAGAATTAAAAACAAAATACAAATACAATGTGTGTGTGTGTGTGTGTGTGTGTGTGTGTTTGCACACATACAAAGCTGTGGACTTAGGATAGGTTACAAAAGATTTATCTCACAGTAAAGCCAAACATAAAAATCTTCCTGAAAATATTCACTGGTAAACTTTATTGCCTTATGTGCATAAGACTGGTTGTAAATTCTAGATATATACTTGCTAAATCAAATATCCTCTCCAGATCTAAAAATAGAATAAACACTTAGATGTTTAACAGAGATTTGATAAAGGCTGACTCAACAGCTTTTATTTCTATGAGGGTTACAGTAGAAAAGTGCAGGCTTTGGAGTCTGGAAGACATGGAAATGATTACTAGCTGTGCTCTTTATACCACATGTGATCTTGTGTTTCAGCTTCCTGATCTAAACAAAGAGGTTGATGATGGTACCAATTTACACATTTTATTCTTCACAATTCTATAAGAATTAGAGATAAGTGTATACAGTAACTAATTATATACTATGTGATAAGGAAGTTATAAATCCAAGAGATGACCTTTGTGGTTATTTTTATTTTCTATCCCTAAGCATACTTGGGAAACAAACTCAAAGTAACATCAAATGTCAATTGTATCCGTCTACCCAGTATGACCTGGCAGTGATTTTCTTGACATTATTCCCAAATGATGGCTTAATAACTAGTATAAATTGGATATGCAAATTACTGTCAGATAACAGCCTAAGAATTTCTACACTTTACCATAAGGAGTATAGGAATGTGATTAAATGAGAAATGGAGACCATAAGAAATATGAGATTAATTTTTTTTCATTCTCCTATATCACCAAGCGCAGTAAAAACAAAAGTGATATTTTAAGGGATGTAAAGCCACTTAAACTTGGGCAATCCTCTGTGAAGCCCATTTGTTCTTCTATACCTTCTAATAGTGTGATGAACACTTGACTATTTGAAAGCTAGGGTAAATGGAAAGGCATTTAATAGAGGAATGTGAACTAATGGATATAATTTTGATTTGTAAAAGAAATGCTACATAGTTAGCAATAGGTCCAAGGATGAATGTGCCTTATAAAAATGGCTAACTCATGCTGCCTCCTGGGATTTGTGTTTTCCTATGCATGATATACACTGGTACTAAAAACACCATCATTTCCTTCTGGAATAGCACATTTTGTGAATATTTATTGGTAAAGTCAGAAACATTCAAAAGGAAGTCCTAAATATGAGGTAAGGCTTTTGCAAATTTTATTTAAAGTGGTTAGCTAATTTTCTGACTTCAAACTATATATTTTAATATACTTCAGCCTATATATATTTGTATATTCATTTTGAGCCAAAAGCCCACTCCTAAATGTCCCCAAGCACATTTCTTATGCCACAACCATTAAGAGAAGGCTTAGCAGTTTGGGGTGCTGTGGAAGGTTTTAGTCTGTCAGACACCTTCACTCTCCCACTCAAATTAATCCAGAAACTCATGGGGCGATGATGGAAAAATCATTCATCTCCTTCTATTCCTTAGCTTCTTCATTCCTAAAATGAAAGAGTTGAATTACATGATCTTTAAGGTCTCTGTAAATCTTGTCACTTATGGATGAACAGAGATTACTGAGATACGTTTTCGCTCTCTAAGGAAAGTAAAAGGCCCCTGGTTTTTATGTTGTTTCTGTAAACAATGCCTATGTTCATTATGACTTCTAGATTAAAATAGATTGAAATATTTCTTCAGAATTTCTGATATACTATACAGCTAGATATCATTACAATGTTTTCAGTAAAAAAAGAAAGTCTAATAATTGGTGTGATGGTTTGTTTCTTCCTTTTGTATACGAACTGTCACAAGAAGTAAAACTAACCCTTGAAAGCTTTGAGGAATTGTTTATGAAAAGTATGGAATTATACCACAATAAATATGACATTATCAAAGAGAAACTATTATTTATAGTTAAAATTGTAATTCTTAGTACATGGTTTTGGATTTATTTGTTGATAATTTTATTTTTTTAAGATTTTATTTTTTTTAAAGTAATCTCTATACCCAACATGGGGCTCAAACCCACAACCTGGAGACAAAAGTCACATGCTCCACCAACTGAGAGTCCAGGTGCCCCATTTGTTGATAATTTTTAAAAGCTTTAGATATTTTATCCTTGAATGAAATCCAAAAAGGAAGAATATCATTTATTCTAATATCTATAATTTATACAATTTCTTGCATTTGCCAGTTCACTTATTTAAGAAAAAAAAAGTAGATTTTGTAAGATAGGCAGGAATTAGTATTAATATTTTTATTTTAAAAATAAAGAAATTAAGATGCATACTTACAGAGCTAGAGAGTGACAGATATGAGACTTACCCCAAAGTGCTCTAAGGCTAGTAACAATATGTATTAAATAAAATATGGGACTTGATTACAAGAATAAGAATGAAAATAATTCTCAAAAATTCAATTTTTGTGCCTATTTAACCACTTTTTCTTCATTTATGGGTTTATTGCTCTTCCGCTCTTTTTCCCCCTTCTGTAGAAAGAAATTTTGGATCAAAAATATGATTAACTTTTAATCAAAAGGACTAAAAGAGGATGCAAACATGCAAAAAGAGATAAACCATTTAAATGTGTCTCAAAAACACAACATATTAACACCTTTTTCTTCTTTTCTTTTTGATGTTTCCTACTCAGTGTCTCTGTCAATAAGTAGCCTAGCATTAAAAGGACCTTTTAGATCATGATTAATTAATATTTTATCCCAAGATATATTAGTAAGTTTAAAATACTTTTATAGACCAATAAATAGAATTACTTGTCATAATTTGCTTAATAGTTATTTGAAATATACAAAGTTGTACTGCCTCCACAGATATTTTTTTAAATCAGCTTATTTTCTCGGTTATAAAACTAATACACAGTCATTTTAGGGGGTAAAAAAGAAAAAAAAATAGAAACAATTAGAAGTTACCAGTAATCCAAATATAATTAAAGTAGTCAGGCATATTGCTTTAATTATTGTTCTGTATAAATCATTACATAATCATCCCATATACACTCAAACAACTACAACCTGAAAGAAAGTATATGGTTTCTTGTAACATTTATTTCATCTGGTAAAGATGCCAAATTATAATTGTCCATTTCCATAGTTGGAGATATACAGATATATTCCAATTAAAAAATATTCTTTGTGTTTAAATTAAATTAATTTCTATATGGACTAAAATAGAGTTTCCTAAAAGGAAGTCAAAATTAAATTTTATAAATTGCTAAATTTCAATAAATCATTAGACTAAATTCCATTTTTAGGCAAAAATATAGGGAAAATCTTACAATTGGGAAATTGTTATGCATTAACTTAAATTTGTCAGCTAATTGAAAAGAGATGGAAACCCTATATCCTCATGTTATATAGACCTGCAACTTTCATTCATCCACTCCCGAAAGAACAAAATAATAAGTAATATCTATACTCACCTCACCAAAGGGGAAAAGCAGAAAACTGGGACTACTAAGCAGAGGAGATTAGAAATAAAGTAGAAAGAAAGACCAACTCAAAGTCTCCCACTGAATCATAAGACCCTTCCAGTATCTGCTCCAAAAGTCCTTGAGTCACAATTATAACACAGAAATAGGAAATTTAACATAATTCTTTGGAGAAAAAGATAAACTCCAGAACAACCACCTAAATACTGATATTTGGGGTTCACTTACAAGTGAATTGAAATCTGAACATCATCAGACTTCCCACAATACTTCAGAGTAATGATAAACTGGAGCAAAGGACTCAAATCTCAGAGGAAAAATATTTTCCCTAAAATTATGTTTCCCTTGCATTATATATAAAGTTAACCAACCCACCAAGTGTGAAGAGGGAGTAAAGGCATTTTCAGAACTTTAGCACCTTGACCAGTTTACCTTCCATTTACTTTAGGAAAATAAAGGTAAGTTTAATTTACTTCCTAATTTACTTGAAGAGTTAATGTAATATATTCATCAACATGCAAGAAAGAGGACATGAAATCTAGGAAGGAAGATATTCAATCTAGGAGAACAATGACAATAAATTCCTGGTTATCACAGCACTTTGCCTAAAGAGCACTATATCTAGACTGAAGTCATGGGACAAATGTGAAAATAAGATTTTTCCCAAGAAACAATAAAAATATAACACAGCAAATTTAAAATGATTTCCATTTTGAAACATTATAAGTATGCAACAATTCTGTTTGCACTTTTTAACAATACAGAAACGGGTACGTAAAAAACTAAACAAAAATATAGCTAAATAATTTTTAACTTTAGGAAATTAAAATTTTATGCAGGAAAGGAAATGTAATCATACTACACTACTGATCTCAGCAGTAAATTTATTTTATATAATCATAATAGGAATATTGACTACCACGTTAATTAAAACTGCAATGTAAATAACATTAAAAGTTAAAGACAAAAGGAAGTTGAGGTAAGAAATGAGAAAGAAGTTATATCCTTAACTATGATAAGAAAATCACAAGATATAGCAATGTGACACCTGAATTGATCCATGGAGATTTTTTTTTCAAGCAGTAATAGCCTTAGGTTTAAGTAGCAGTTTAAAAGACCTAAAACAATTAACAATAGCATTTCATTGGTATGTCACGTCAAGGTTACAGATACCTTGCCAGCACCATCATGTATGTTTCTTGGATTCTACCTGGAGGCAAGATGATGAACATACAAAGTGACATACAGAATTCAAAACTGGGTCCTTTCTAATGAGGGTGAATATTTTCTACTTCTCACCCAACCAATCCCATAGCGGAGAAGCATTATTTTAATGCAAAAATAAACTACAATTGTATGTTACTCTCTTTTTCATGAACTAACAGATATTTTCTATGACTTTATACAAAATGTTGTAAATGTAAGCGGATTATTTTTTAGAGCAAAGGACTACCTCGGAGTTTGTAACTACAACAAAATTTTAATAAAATGCAGAGAAAACTGTAATTACACATAGAGAAATAATAAAGACTAAAAGAAGCAGTTTTTGTTTATCACATAAAACACAGTGGGAAAGACTGGCTTTTAAAAAGTTGCCTTATAAAACAAGTTAACGTTATTGTAATTAATAAAATATAGTTAGTAAAATGCATACAATATATGTTTTGGATATGCATACTAAATATTATAAACTAGTTCCTCATAATGATAGCTCTATATTTAGTAAAATTTCATTAGTCTGTATATGTGTCAGCTAAAAAATTTGCATGCTTTAAAATCCCTGGGTACTCATAAACATGATCAATTGTAATGCCTGAAATTATTCTAAAAGCAATGCCGTATTAAGAAAACATTATAAACCTGCCCCAAAACCCAAAAGAGGAACTCTATCCCATACTATTGCAGAGCTTCATTTTTCGAGGAGTTTTTAATCTCAAGTTCCAAATAAAAAATATTGAATTAAATATGGATTTCAGTTTGCAGGGATGGTGAGTTTCCCACATTGGACACGATTCCATGTGTTACATGAATGAGGGAGAAAGAGAGGGTAGGAGGCAGAAAGAAGATGTGTCAAAAATTTCTCATAAAATTTTAAAAGATTACTTATCCTTCTGTAGGTACAGCTTAATATGCCATTTTATATTTGGATGAATTCCCAGGACTTGAGAATAAAGTTGTGATGTTTAAGCATACGTGCTTCTTTAGTATAGAAAAGTAAAGGAAATCACCTAATCAAGACTGTTTTCAGGGGGCACCTGGGTTGTCCAGTCGTTAAGCATCTGCCTTCAGCTCACGGCGTGATCCCGGCGTTATGGGATCGAGCCCCACATCAGGCTCCTCCGCTGGGAGCCTGCTTCTTCCTCTCCCACTCCCCCTGCTTGTGTTCCCTCTCTCGCTGGCTGTCTCTCTCTGTCAAATAAATAAATAAAATCTTAAAAAAAAAAGACTGTTTTCAATGAACCAATGTTTAACATTTCTCAGAATTGTTAGAAAGTCATTAGTAATGAATTGCTGTATAGTAGAAAACTTAGAATTGAATGGGTAATTTAAAGGTAAAAATAACACACTGCAGCTCAAGTAGATGATGATTTCGACATGTACATTTATTATTTATGAAGTATTTATTAAGTATTTAAGTATTTGGTTGGTTAGGTCAGTGAGCAAATTCAGAACAATCTCTGACCTAACAAAACTTCAATTTATCAGGCAACTAGTCTACAGTATCTAAAGAACAACTGCTGATATACAAAAACAGTAATCAGTGGTAAATATTTTGAGGCTGAATCAGTAAAACTCAGGACCAAGACAGGTTGCCCATTCTAAGGCAAAATTTTTAAATCTCTATTTGTCCAAGTTACCTAAAACTGACTGCTGGGTTAATATGAAATATTAATGTCTTGTTTTACATGAATTTTAATCTTAACTAATTGATGCTTACAGACACTTGGGAAAATTATAAATACCCTTTGCTCCCTTATTAAGATGAGATTTATGTAGCTAGTCATCTTCATATTTCCTGCTTTCATTGTCATTCTAGATGCTCAGAAATAAATATGTTTATTTGCAGAACACGTATAGTCAAAATTTTGAGTACAATTCCCTCCCCACTCCCAATTTTGGTATTGATACCAAATTGGACAAAGGGAACAAAAGAGAAAGATAATTAGTAATAAAAATTACTAAATATAATTATATGTAAATGTAGATAATAAAAAATGAATCTGAAAAATACTTTATTTTATATAATTTATTTTTTTCTTAAGTAGTTCTTTTTTGTTTTTGTTTCTGTTTTGTTTTTAATTCTTTATATTTAAATTCAATTAATTAACTTATTATTAGTTTCAGAGGTAGAGGTCAGTGATTCCTCAGTCTTATAAAATGCCCAGTGCTCATTACATCATGTGCCCTCTTTAATGTCCATCACCCAGTTGCCCCAACCCCCACCTCCCCTCCTGTCCAGCAACCCTGTTTGTTTCCTATGATTAAAAGTCTCTTATGGTTTGTCTCCTCTGATTTTGTCTCGTTTTATTTTTTCCTCTTTCCCCTACCATCCTCTGCTTTGTTTCTTAAATTCCACATATGAGTGAGATCATATGATAATTGTCTTTCTCTGTTCGACTTATTTTGTTTAGCATAATGCCCTCCAGTTCCAACCATGTTGTTGCAAATGTTAAGATTTCATTTTATTTGATGGCTGAGTAGTAATACGTTATATATATATACCATATATACCATATCTTGTTTATCCACTCATTTTTCAATGCACATATGGGCTCTTTCCATAGTTTGGCTATTGTGGACATTGCTGCTAAACATTGGGGTGCAGGTGCCCCTTTGGATCATTATATTTGTATCTTTGGGGTAAATACCCAGTAGTGCAATTGCTAAATCATAGGGTAGCTCCATTTTCAACCTTTTGAGGAACTTCCATACTGTTTTCCAGAGTGGCTGCACCAGCTTGCATTCCCACCAACAATTTAAGAGGGTTTCCCTTTCTCTGCGTTCTCACCAATAATATCTGGCATTTCCTGACTTGTTAATTTTAGCCATTCTGACTGGTGTGAGGTGGTATCTCAGTGTGGTTTTTGGAGAAATGTCTGTTCATGTCGTCTGCCTATTTCTTGATTGAATTATTTGTTCTTTGGGTGTTGAGTTTGATAAATTCTTTACAGATTTAGGATACTAGGTAAGGCAGCAGTTCTTTTTTAATTATTATTATTATGATCAGTTAGCCATTGTATAGTACAGCATTAGTTTTTGATGGATCGTTCAATGATTCTTAAGAGAGCTGTTTCTCTAGGGACATTTGGAGAATTTTTGGTTGTCGAAACAGGGGTATAAGAGGAGATACCACTGGTTTCTACTGGATAGAGGACAGAGATGCAGCTACATTCTACAAAACACAAGATGGTTTTCTGGACAAAGAATTATCTGGCTCAAAATGTCAATAATGTTGAGACTGAGAAAACTTGCACTGTCACGAAAATGTTTAAAATGGGCAAATAGTTAAAACTGCATATATAAATTTTAAATAGTACCTCAACTCACTGATACAGAAGATGACAAGTTTAGCATTCTTTCACTTTCTTATACTCAATGTATAGTTACATTATTTTTATATCTTATAATTATAATATATAATTTATTTTAAATTATAATACTCATATCAAAATGTTCCCAAAATTATTTAATCTTGGCTCTAAATTTAAATGACTAAAATATTCACCCTCAAACTTTATAACATTTTATATTCATTACCGAGCTATTTAATTTGAATCTTTTTAATTAGCTGGATTTTTAAAAATACAGTTTAGTTTTAGAATAGTTTTAAGTTCACAGCAAAATTAACCAGAAAGAACATATTTTCTATATACTTCCTTTCCTCATACAAACAGAATCTCAACATCCCACCACAGTGGTACATTCGTTATAATTGATAAAACTACACTGACACATCATTATCACTTAAAGTCCATTGTTTACATTATGCTTCACCCCTGGTGTTGTATATTTTACGGGTTTGGAGAAATGTATAAGGACATGTATCTATCATTATGGTATCATACAGAATAGCTTTACTGCCCTATCTTCTGTACTTCACTTATTTATCTATCCTTACCCCTACACCAGCAACAACTTATCTTTTTACTGTCTCTGGAGTTTTGCCTTTGCAGAATGTCATATAATTGAGAACATACCCTATTTAGCTTTCAGATTGGCTTCCTTCACTTAGTAATATGTGTTAAGTTTCCTCCATGTCTTTTATGGCTGGACGCCTCATTTCTTTTTACCAATAAATAACAGTCCATTGTCTGGATGTGCCAGTGTATTTATCCATTCACCTACCAAAAGACATCTTGTTTGCTGGAAAGTTTTGGCAATTTTAAATCAAGCTTCTATAAATGCCAGTGTGCAGGTTTTTGTGTAGACAAGTTTTCAACTCCTTTGGCCAAAGACCAAGGAGTGTGACTGCTGCATCATGTGGTAAAAATATGTTTAATTTTTAAAAAATTTTGACTGAATCTCATAATCAAGGTTCTTTTTCTTCTAACCCCCATGAGGAAATCAAGTATATTTTATTGGAAGATATTGATCAATCACTTTTGTTCTAAAATATTACCTTACCCCTGCCTTCCATACCTCTAAATGCTTTGTAATTGCTTAGAAATTGCTCTTAGTAATTTTCCTCTGTATTCATTATGATTGTACTTAGTCTTTCATCTTTATTAAGCTCTTAATTTTCCATCTTTTCAAGTTTTTTCCTTTTGATTTAAAAATTATTTTTAACAATGCTGTTTTGATTTTCAATTTATTTCCTTAGCTCTGTGATATATATTTTCATGTAATTTCATCTTTTTATTATCTGGCTTTTAATTTACTTTTTATCAAATCAATATATGTATTTTTAATAGTTATTTCCTCCGACTCCAAGTCTTGCCTCATGCTTTGTGCTTTATATCTTCTTTGAATATAATACTACTCTTTCTAAAGTAGAGTTGCACACACACAAAGCCATTTTAATTGTCCTTGTTTATAAATGAGCAGCTCTGCCCTGAATTAATCTAGGAGGTCAATGTTTCTCAAACCAGTTATGTTTAAGACTAGTTTTCTTCTCCTCTTATTTTATTTCTAATCCATCCAGGACTACTGCATGGTACTTCTGTGCATGACTTGTCCACAGATCATACCACATGTGACAAGCCACCCAACTTTGACATTGAATAAGGAACAGGCAGGGCTAAGTACAGAGAGATAGGTAGAACCCTGCAACAACATCATTTGAACTGAAATATGCACTGTTAAATGGAATGACTCCACAGGTAAAGATTTTTTTTTAAATCTTAAGAATGCCAAATTTCTATCAAAGATCTTAAATGCTTCCTCTCAATTCCATACCTTTCTCAGTATGAGACGGTGACTAACATATCATGGAATGCCATCAGCTCACAGATCACACTTTAACTAAAAGTGTGTAGATTATTTCGTGACTTCTTTCCAACTCTATGTCAGATTGGTTTCTTTTTACCTCTGGACTATGTAAAGTTTGATGTCCACATATATCAAGATCTAACTCTGAAACCTGTTGATATTTTGATAAAGACTGTGTTAAATGTGAGAATGCTTTGGGTAGTTTAGATATGTTAACAATATTTGTTTTTTAATCCATGAGCATGAGATGCCTTTCCATTTCTTTGTGTCATCTTCAATTTCTTTCATCAGTGTTTTATAGTTTTCAGAGTACAGGTCTATTACCTCTTTGGTTAGGTTTATTCCTAGGTATCGTATTGTTTTTGGTGCAGTTGTAAATGGTATGGATTCCTTAATTTCTCTTTCTGCTGCCTCATTATTGGTATATAGAAATGCAATAGATTTCTATACATTGTTTTTGTATCCTGCAACTTCACTGAATTTGTTTATTAATTCTAGCAGTTTGCTTTTGTTGTCTCATTGCTGTGGCTAGGACTTCCAGTATTATGTTGAATGAAAGTGGTGAGAATGGTTATCCCTGTCTTGTTCCTGACCATAGAGAAAAAGCTCTCAATTTTCCCCCATTAAGGATGATATTAGCTGTGGGTTCTTCATATATAGCCTTTGTTATGTTGTGGTATGTTCCCTCTAACCCTACTTTGTTTGGTCATGAATGGATGTTGTACTTTGTCAAACGCTTTTTAGCACCTATTGAAATGATTGTATGATTCTTAGTCTTTCTTTTAGAATGTGATGTATCACATTGATTTACAAATCTTGAACCACCCATGCAACGAAGGAATGAATCCCACCTGATTGTGGTGAAATATTTTTTAATGTACCATTGGATTCAGTTTGCTAATATTTTATTGACAGTTTTTGCATCCGTGTTCATCAGGAATATTGGCTTATAGATCTTTTTAGTGGAGTCTTTTTCAGGTTTTGGTATCAGGACAATCCTGGCCTCCTCGAATAAGTTTGGAAGGTTTTTTTCCTCTTGTATTTTTTTGAAATAGTTTGAGACAAAACAGGTAGTAGTTTACTTAAATGTGTGGTAGAATTCACCTGTGAAGCCATCTGCCCTGGTTTTTTGTTTGTTGTGAATTTTCTGATTACTGATTCAGTTTCTTTGCTGGTTATTGGTCTGTTCAGTTCATTTCTTCCTGTTTCAGTTTTGGTAGTTTATATATTTCTAGGAATTTATTCATTTCTTCCAGGTTGTCCACTTTGTTGACATATAGTTTTTCATAATATTCTCTTAAAATCGTTTGTATTTCTGTGGTGTTGGTTGTTATCTCTACTCTCTCATTTGTGATTTTATTTACTTAGGTCTTTTCACTTTTCTTTTTAATAAGTCTGTTTAGGAGTTTATGAATTTTATTGGTTTTTTCAAAGAACCAAATCTTGAGTTTTATTGATCTGTTCTATTGTTTTGTTTTTGTTTTTGTATGATCTCAGTCTCTTTGTATTTGTTGAGGCCTGATTTGTGACCCATTATGTAATCTGTTCTGGAGAATGTCCCATGTGCCCTTGAAAAAACTGTGTATTCTAGTGTTTCAGGATAGAATGCTCTGAATATATCTGTTAAGACCCTTTGGTCCAGTGTGTCACTCAAAGCCATTGTTTGCTTATTTATTTTCTGTTTAGATTGATTTGTCCATTGATGTAAGTGGGGTGGTTGAGTCCCCTACTATTATTGTGTTTTTATCAATTAGACCTTTATATTTGTTGTTAACTGTTTTCTTTATATAGGTACTCCCATGTTTGGTGCATAAATAATTACAATTATTACACCTTTCTGTTGGAGTGTCCCTGCATAATTATATAATGCTCTTCTTTGTCTTTTGTTACAGTTTTTGTTTTGAAATCTAACTTGTCTGCTATAACTATTGCTACTCCAGCTTTCTTTTGACATACGTTTGCATGATAAATGTTTCTCCACTCCCTCACTTTCAGTCTGCAGGTCTTTAGGTCTAAAAAGAGTTTCTCGTAGGCAAAATATAGATGGGTCCTGTTTTTTATCCACTCTGACAACCTGTGTCTTTTGATTGGAGTGCTTAGTCCATTTACATTCAAAGTAATTATTGGTAGACATGTATTTATTGCCATTTTACTACTTGTTTAGTCATCATTTCCGGAGATTTTCTCTGATCCCTTCTTGTCTTTGTCACTATTGGTCCTTCCTTTCCATTCAAAGAGTCTCCTCGAATATTTCTTACAGGGTTGGTTTAGTGGTCACAAACTCCTTTAGTTTTTGTTTGTCTGGGAAATATTTTATCTCTCCTATCCTGAATGACAGCCTTGCTGGATAGAGTATTCTTGGTTGTAAATTTTTCCTATTCAGTGCTTTGAATATATCATGCCACTTGCTTCTGGCTAGCCAAGTTTCTGTTGAGACATCTCTAGCTAGGTTTATGTGCTTTCCCTTGTAAGTTAACAATGTCTTTTGCCTTGCAGCTTTCAAGATTTTTTATTATTACATTATGCAATTGTAATTACAATATGTCTTGAGGTTGGTCTGCTTTGTAAAAAAGATTTTTACTTATTTATTTTCACTTATTAACTTGAGAGAGCGAGAGCATGAGATAGGGGAAGAGCAGAGGGAGAGGGAGAGGAAGAAGCAGACTTTTCATTGAGTGTGAAGGACCCCATCCCAGGACCTGAGATCATGACCTGATCCAAAGTCAGACACTTAACTGACTGAGCCACCCAAGCACCCTTGGCTGTTTTCATTGCTTTTGATGGGGGTTCTCTGTGCCTCCTGGGTCTGAAAATCCTTTTTTTCTTCCCCAGATTAGGGATGGTTTCTGATATTGTTTTTTAAAATAAAATTTCTGCCCCCTTTTCTCTCTTCTTCTTCTGGAACTCCTATAATATGGATGTTATAAAATTTGGTGGAATCACTGAGTTCCCTAAGTATATTCTTGTGTTGCATAATTCTTTCTCTCTTTAATTAAGCTTCATTATTTTCCATTATTTTGTGTTCCAGGGTACTAATTGGTTCCTCTGCTTCTCCCAGCTTGCTGTTCATTGCATCAAGTCTGTTTCCAGTCTCATTTACTGCATTCTTCATCTCTGACTGATTCATTTTTAACTCTTTTATCTCTGTGGTAGTGGTCTCATTGATGTCTTCTATTCTTTCTCAAGCCCGTTGAGTATCCTTATGATTGTTGCTTTAAATTCTCCATCAAGCATGTTACTTATAACTGTGGCCTTATCTTGTTCTTTCATTTAGGATAAATTCCTCCATATTGGCATTTTGTCTAAGTCTCTGCCTCTTTCGTTGTGTTAGAAAATCCAGTTATGTCTCCTTCTCCTGAAAGTAGTAGTCTAATAAAGAAGAGGCCATGTAGTGCCGAGGGCCTGGCACTTCAGGAAGTGTCTCTGGTGTGTGTTGTATGTGCCTCCTGTGGGAAGTGTTGTGTACCTGGCCTGAATCTGGTGAATTTAGCTAGGTATGCTCTGGTCTGCTCTGGTCTGTAACATGAGACCTGGTACCAACTCCATCAGTCTTGAGGCCCTATAGAGCTCTCTGATCAGGTGATGTGATTAGGGCTAGAGTCTGTGCTGGTCTTTTGGGGGAGGTACCTGCCACATTGGGGCTGAGGCAAGCTTGACTGAGAACCACAGTTCCCTGGGAGCTCAAGGGGGTGGGGTTTGGTATAAGCAAGGTGGGAAGCCAGTGTTTGTGCTGAGCTGCTTCCCTCAGGTGGCCCTGTATTTATGCTGAGGGGCAGGGGAAGGAAATGTCACTGAAAATGGCACCAGCCAGCTCCTAGGTTCCCAGAGAGGCATCTCCCTGAATGATGCCTCTCAGGGAAGAGCTCCTAGAATAGTGAATTATTTCTCCCCTGTGTGCACCAGGTGTTTTTTCAGATTGCTGTTTCCATGCTGTCTGCCCTCTGGTTACCTTACATCTCTCCAGGAGCAGCATAGTGCCTTCCTGGCTCCATCCCACCCAAGCCTGCTGACCTGTAAAACTCCAGGCTTTCAGCTCCACTGGTTGTAAGAACTCATGAAATTCAATCCCTCTTATTTTCTAAGCCAATGGCTTTGGGGAAATGCTCTTCTTGTGTGTTCCTTTGTGTGCTCTTCTTTCTCTCACTTTTCTCCATGACCATGGCTCCCTCCCTTCTGTAGCACCTGGAGTCCATTTCCCTAGACTACATCTCCACACTTCCTACCTTTTTCAATGTGATCTCATCTGTCCTTTTAGTTGTAGAGTTCATTCTGTCAGTCTTCAGGTCTATTTCTGAGGTATTTAGGATGATTTGATAGTTATTTAGTTGTGTTCATTGGACAAGAGGGGCCAAAAAGTCCTCCTACTCTGCCACCATCTTGAAAACCCGAAGTTGTTTTTTACAAACAAAGAACAAACAACCTAAAGATTAAACTAATTTAACCTGAAGATTTGTTTAGAGTACTCAAGACTTCTATAATTATCCTTTGGTGGTATATATACTTATTGATGATGTACCAGATTTCATTAAACCTATGGTGACTGTTAGTCACCATACAGTACATACACACTAGGATATGTGTGTATATGTGCTATGTGTGTCTCTGTGTGCATATGTGGACTAAATCCTAAGGTAAAACAACAACTTTTTACTTTATTTTACTACAGAGATAACCGAAGAGGTACTTAAATTCTGATGGGAATTGGATGCACTGATTCCTCAACTAAATTGACAAGAAATCACTAATTATTTGGAAGTGAAATAATGCTCATATTTTTCCTTCCCTTCCCTCCCACCTTTCTTTCTTTTATTTTCTTTCTTTCTTAATAACATCCATGTCTTGAATTGCTTAGGTTTGGACTTTACCCTTTCTTATATTACACCTGTTTGGGCAGGATATCATTTGACATTTTGTCATGTTAGATGTCACAACAATCATATTATTTGCATCACTTCTTTAATGCATTAAATTTAAGAAACTTAAACATAATACATATAAATCATTATTAAACAAAAAGAATTCTGTTATTTGGGATGAGAGGATTTTCAGGCCAATGTAACAGTAGGTATTATGTGATTCCTACTGTAGTATGCTATACATGCGTATAAATAAGATGAAAGTTAAATTCCACTTGATTCACAAATTAAGCAATAATAATACAATCCTGCTGTTCCCAAGCAAGATAAAATATAAGACAAAATGTAAATAAACCTGTGGTCCAAATAAAACACAGTGAAAATACCATTTTCCCTATCATGTTATAAGCAATTTATGTGAAGTAATTTCATGCGATGGTTGAAAAACACTGTCTTTTCTGAGAACAAGATGTCAGTTAATATGCTTAGGCATATATTTCTCCACAAAAGAATGAGAACAAAGGAAAATAAGTGGAAAAAAATAGCTGCATGTTGTATTATTATCACTAGCTTATTTTTCTAAGAATTAGAAAATTTTCCAGTCATGACTATGTGAAATTATAGTATTTGAGTGATTTTAATACAATGTAAAATTAGGATTTTAGTTCAAGGATGTTAGGAGATCCCTTAATACTCTATAGAATCAGATGAACTAGCACAGAATGAGAATCTCAGTCTTTAAAAAGGAAAGGAAACAGAAGCAAAAGCTAACATAACACCACTGAAAATGTAGCTTTTATGAAACTAGATAAAGAATTTAATGTTATTTCTTAAAAAAATTAGATTACTGGTATTCATAAAAGGGACATTTTATTCAAGATATGAATATGGACTTTAAGCTTTCAACATACATTTTCTCAAAAATTCATTTTTTTTATGAAGAGAAGGAGTGAGTACAAAAGAGATGGTAAAAAGCATACATTAGTGCTCAGTAGACAAGGATCTATTGAGTGTCTTCTCTACAAAAAGCAATGTATTAAGCATATGGCAGAATATTATATTGTGAGAATCAGAAAGACAGTTATTATTTATCATTGCAACTCTAAGGTATCAAAACTTAATAAAGGATAAATAGTCAACCCTCTTTGTTGAGTAACTGGATAGACTGGTGGTTGAGAAGATTGGTTTTGTAAAAGTGCTGAATTAGCAGTGGATAGATTAGGTTCAAATTAGGGTATACTAACAACTTGTTTCAAAATCTTCAACAGGTCACTATACTTTCTTTGCTTTAATTTCCATTTTAAATGTACTGATTGCACAATTTATATCTGAGGGTTTAGGGAGTTTGAAATTCCATTGGTTTGAACTATATATAACATTACTGTTTTTGTCAACCAAGTATCAGCAGTTTCATAGGTTTCACAAAATAGTTAAAAGTAACCTATTCTTTCCAATGAAAATCCAATCAAGCTCTTTTGTAGGTACTAACAAACTGATTGAAAAGTTTACAAAGTAAAGTCCTAAATTAGCCAACATAATACTAAAGGACAACCACAAAGATGGAGTATATGCACATTATATTTATTAATATATATCTCCTCTATGCATGTGTATATAGCTATTTAGTTTATTTTGTATAATTGTGTGTGTATACATACATGCACACACATATTTATGCTTATACTTTATGAGGCGGCACTATGCTAAGTGCTTGAGATAAAGCAATGAATAAAATATGGCTTTAAATTTGAAGAATTCAAGTTTTCTCCATTGAATGCTATAATTAGGTTACTGGGGTGATAGGTAAATGACATGCTGGATTTGGTGGAACTGCTAAATGATCTTCAGGAACCACTTAGAGTTATCTACACATTTCCCCAACACACATATATTTTGCCAGTGATGAGATTAAACTTGGCCATTGAGTCAAAAGAAAAGTCTATATCTTTTTTTTCCCCAATTAACATGTCCTTCAGAAAAAAAAAAAAGACAATATAAGAAAGGGGAAAAACAAACCAAACAAAACTTTTAGCTCTAGCCTCTTCCTTCCGTTTTAGAACAGATGTATGTGAAGACATGACATTTGAAGCAATATAGCAATGTGCCTAACAGTACTTAGTATATGAAAGGCCTTGAACTACCACAGTCTTTGATGAAAATGAAGCCCCCAAGAGATACAGGGTAGGAGAAACCACCCACGAAATGATGTAGCTATTTTTATTCAAAATAATTAAACATTTTTAAATGGTTAGTTTACTTAGCAGTAGTTAGCTGGTCTTATTTACAATCAAATTTACCTCACCTCCTTACATGGAAAACCGGGGATGTACTGTATGGTGACTAACATAATATAATAAAAAATCATTATTAAAAAAAAAATTTACCTCACCTGATTCAAAAATAAAAGATTTAATTAACTGAAGGCCTTATACCTGTCTATTGGTATTCGATCTCAATAAACATAATAAAAGTAGGTCTATTCCTGTGCACTATTTTACATACTAGTATGATGTAAATTAAAAGTAGCTAATATTGATGAGCCAGCTAATGAAAATGAACTAAAACAAGACTATTTATGAACCACTGGGACGAATGATCAGAAGTTACAGATTTAATTTACAAAAACAATGGGAAATAGTTGCATTGGGTTTATTTCCTCGAATGATTCACTTTTCTTTCCTCTCTCTCTCTTTCTTTTTTCTTTTTTTTTTTAAATATGTATATTGCTTAAATAGGAAACTGATTTTTTATAATAATTTTTTATTATGTTATGTTAGTCACCAACCAGTACATCCTTAGTTTTTGATGTAGCGTTCCATGATTCATTGTTTGCGTATGACACCCAGTGCTCCATGCAACACGTGCCCTCCTTAATACCCTTCACCAGCCTATCCCAATCCCCCACCCCTCTCCCCTCTGAGGCCCTCAGTTTGTTTCCCAGACTGGCCATCCCTTACATTGTTAACATAGCAGCAATCTTGGGTATCATCACCTCACTGTACAATTTTAATGTGACCCACTGACTTGCAAATAAATATCCTATGTTAATTTACAACAGCTCTCATAATAGCATGAGTAAGATTTAAATCTCCTTTATTAAAAAGTATCTGTAATCAGGACCTGTTTATAGCTTAATCTTTTATATATTGCCCACATGTCCCTATTAAGCATATTTTGTTTTAAAACTAAACGATTAGACAGAAAACACTAATTTGGCCATGTTTATAATTTTAATTCTTCTGCAATGTAGGACCTAAATGGTGATTTACAAGTCATTACCATATTTTAACCTCTTTGAATAGCCATACTAACAAATGGGGATTTACATTATTAGGCATGCTTGACAACAGAAGGCCTGGATGCCAAGTAGGAATCTGTTTTCCAAACAGATGTCAAAGCATTGTAGTTGCACATAGATTCATAAATGCCCAGCAGCCTTTCTAAATGACTTGTTCTAATTCCTCTGAAGATTATACTTCTAATTTTTAAGAAATTTGCTTACTAACTATGAATCTCCCTCAAACTTTCCATTTTTCAAGCATGAAATTCATACAGAGATTATTTTGTGTAGTTCTGAGAGCATGCTCTTGTCATTCACCTTATCCTGAGAACCAATGTGTTCACTTTCTAATCCCTGTTAACCTGTCACTGGGTAATGTTGAAATAAAGAAGAAGTCAACACTGGCAAAAGGTATTAAAATGATCATTTTTTAAATATTCTATGTCTCTTCTCAGCTTGTTAATCATGGAATAAACATAATTATTTTCAAGTATTACATACAAAACTGGATTTTAAGTTTTTGTTGTTATATATAGGCATTGTTTTCCAAGGAATCATATAAATAAACAATAAGAGGCACAGAAAGGCAACAGAAATAACCGGGGACACTTTGTTCCCTTGAGAGGACAGGTGAACATTGAATGGAACGAACTTTTGGTCATCTTAGCATGTGATTTGGGGGCAAGAACAACTGGATTGATTATCTAAATCTAGAATGTTCCTAAAGACATGTACATATTGTTCAAATTAAAAAAAAACTTAAACATGAAAAATAGATAAAATTCTGTATTTTGCACAAGGTTAAGAGACAGCAAAGACTGCTGTGCTGTGTCAGTATGTAAGGATTCTATATATCTAAAATGTATATCAATTTACATTATGTAATCTAATTTAAGAACGTCCTTATCCACCATTCAATTTTGGTGGACTCCAATTTATCAGGTGTTTTATTAGTTTGTGTTATTGGGATCATATTTAAGAAACCACTACCAAATAAAAGGTTGTGAATATTCACCCCTATGTTTCCTTTGAAGAGTTTTATAGCTTTAGTTCTTAAATTTGGATATTTGCTCCATTTTTAATTTTTTTTTTTGCATATGATGTTTGATAAGGTCTACACTTCATTCTTTTGCAAGTGTATATCCAGTTTTCTCAGTGCTGCTTTTTGAACAAACTCTTCTCATTAATTGATTTGGCACCATTGTGAAAATTTAGCATACATTTATGACATTATAACATTTCTAACATTATAACAACACTGTCAAAATCAAAGACTAGTAAAGGTAAATAAACACTTAGATTTAGAAAACTCTAATTTTGTAATATGATGGTTGTGTCAACCAATTATCCACTGTATAAAAGGGAAAGTATTATAAAACTACATCTGCTATAATTTGTTAATGAATATGCATTATAAAACTCAGTAAACTGTGACATCAAAAATGTAAAAAAGGGGGAGTAAATGGGCAGAGTTGCATCCTTAACTAAAGAGGGATTGTGATTACTGATATAATCTCTATGAAAAACAATTTTATACTATATTTCATCAGAAATGTGAATAATATTATCTCTGAGCTGCAAACCTGGTTTGTCTTTCTTATGCTTTTTTTTTTTTAATGTGAGAAAAATATAAACCCCTACCATAGTAATTAATTTTGGGTCTCTGTTACCAGGAGTTGAGCAAAATTTGCATCTGAAAAAAAATTATTAGTACAGTTAATTAAGTGTTGTTTCTATTAAGGTGAAATAAGACTGAGGAGAAGCCACTAGGTAGATTAAGGAAATTATTCAACCATACTAAAAATATATTATAGGCCTCAAATTAGGTAAATTATTTGTTATATAACAGTGAAAAGACAAATACGGCATGTGATACAGGAAACAAAAGCAAAAGGAAAAATTAAATTTCCTTACTGCTACAGCCCATTGACAAGTCCTTGAAACTGGTAGAGTGATTGTCCTCTCCCACTCAGCTGCCTCAATGTTGACACTTTGCTAAGGGCAAAAGGCAGTCTTAGCCCAACCCCAAGATCCTGTAAGTCTACTTTAACATATAAAAATTTTTTTGGAAACTTCCTTTATCTTTACCCCCCAAGCTATATGTTAGCAATCATCCTTCAAGCATATGGCCCGCTGATATACATCTGAAGTCTCATGACTGAGTTTTTACTAGGCAGTAATAAATGATCTTTTCCTAACAATGGCTAGTCCCCTGAGGATCCTGGAAACCTTGTTTCCAAAATATCTTGGAGGCTTGTGTTGTCCTTAACTTCCTCTCAACTTGAAAGTATATAATCAGTCACCTGTCACAACCCCAGTGCAGCTCTTTCTGCTCACAGGTCCTGTCCTCATCCTTTAATAAAACCGAAGACATTTCAAGAATTCTTTCTTGGCTGTCAGCTCTGATCCCCAACATTTCCACATCAGTATGTGTCACTTTAGAGTTTATGGCCTACCACTAACCATATGTCAATATCTTTTCACCTAAGAAGGTAGTGCTCAAAGTTCTAAACCAGCATCATTTCATAAGTGAAGAGGAAGAGCTCATGTCTGGCTGTGTATCTTTGAGTTTGCTTGTTCTTTTTCCTCAGGGTTTTCGTTTTTTTTTTTTTTTTTTTTTTTTGCATTCGTTTGTTTTTCATTTTTCATTGTATTTGTTTTAATGCCAAATGTCTGCCTTCTCTATGAATCCTCTTGCTGAATTTCCATTTATCTTTCAATCTAGAATAATTTGTCTATAACTGAGATCACAACTGATTTCCAAGTGTGATTTTTAAGTATTTCTAGTGGAAGTATAGTTGACATACAGTATTAATTAGTATACTAGATTTCTACGTATTCTTCATTGTCGTGTTATCTAATCTTTCTCCGTATATGACACTGTTGACTACTCCCTCCTGGAAGGACTCTTCTTCTTTGACATTTGTAATGGGTATTCTATTTTGGGATTCCTCCACCCACTTAACGTGCTCAATATTCATAGATTAATTTTCCTTAATGTCAGTGTCCCTCAGGCTCCAACCCAGGATATTTGCTCTCTTCAGTGCATTTATTCTTCCTAAAGAATAACATCTGTGTGTATGGCTTTGTTGTGGAGGAAGACTGTCCTCTGTCCTGTGGTCCCTCTAGCTGGTCTTAGAATCAAATTGACATGAGGGAGATTAACAGGAGAAAATGTGGGGAGTCAATATAAACATGAAATTTCAAAGACAATGAGGCAATTTGAAGCTTATCTGAGCTGAGGGCTGGGGGCCTGAGGACACTAAAGAGAGAAAATTCATTAGCAAGAAGGTGAAAAGGGATTTTTGGAGAAAAACAAGGTTGCTCTATCATGCCGCCAAGTTGCTTTTGTAAGGGTGGTCTCTGTTAGTACTTCTCTTCCTGTTACAGATGCTCTTTCCAATGTAAATTTAGGCAGTTAGGAAAGAGGCAGAGAGCTTTTCCTTCATCTGCTGCTGCTGTTGTTGTTACTTATTATTATTATTAAACTTTGAAATAATCTTTATGCCAAAATGTAGTAAAAACATGGAACATATAAATCAAAGAGAACATGTTAGTATCTGTAGAGTCCTATATTGCATTGAAAACTGGCTTCTCTGTTAAGCCTATATTGAAAGAAGAGTTAAGATAAAGAAGTTGATTTATGCAGCTGTTACCATAGTGCTTCAATCACATTTATTCCTCATTTTACAGAAATTCACATGCGGATGACATTGAAATTTACATGTTGAACTGTCAGTTTTTCCATAGTTATAATGTGGATTATAAATATGTAACATGAATTGAAGAACTTTCCAAAAATGTAATTACTTTTTCTGGCACATGATAAATGAAATAGACAATATTATTTCACAAACTTCACATGACAGTTCAAATAGTGATTTAAAACCACCTTATTCATTTGTTTTGCTTCTTAGCAATTTTTTACACATTATAATAAAAATTAAATACAATACAGATAGATTTCTAATTATTAGAGTGAATACAGCATTAAATGTTACATATCAAGTTTAAGGTGTATTATAGGATATTTCTGAATTTAAATACACTATTTTGATTACAAATATGAACAAATATCAGATTATAAAAATTACTTTTTGAAAATCTTATTTCCCATTGCTAAAATAAATATTGGTAAGCCCATTTTTTTTCGAATTAAATTTGATAAGAAAGTTTAAAGCGTAAATGTCATTGATCAGTGATCAAGCTAGCAACTGTCCAGAATTTTGCAATGCTTTTTGAAAACTACACCCCCCCAGAGGCTATGGGAATCAGCATAAAATTAATATTTTGTATTTTGCACTGCTGGATTGATCATTTGTATACGTATTTTGAAACTTGTTCTCAAATGTCCTCTCTCAGACTCCATTGAACCACTGACCTTGCAGTGTTAATATTCACCCCTTTCCCTTGACACCTGATCTAGTCTTTATTGGCTCTGATGCTAAGCAAGAACTTTTAGTTTGCACAGATGGTAATTACCTGGATTTATGGTAGTGGTTTTGTGAATTGAAAAATCTAAAAAAGAATGGAAACAGTTGCAATTGCCTGAGGGTCAGGCTTATGAGAAAGGAGGAATACAAAATCCAAAGCAGTTTTGGCAACACACCTTGCCTGTTAGCTTGGTCCAGCAGTAGATACAACGTTTTTCCCTATTCTGTGTACAATTTGGTAATGCAGCTACTCAGATCTTCTATGACACCTGCCACGGACTCCAGATTTCTGCTTACACAAGAGTTCTGGATACTGTTCTATGGATGGCATTTATCCATTGCTCTCACTACCAATTACTGACTCATTCTCATTTCCCATTCAAACTACTCCTAAAGAGCACTTCATTCATTTACTTTTTCATTACCCATTTCAAAAGACTCAGAGGAAGTACTCTCATTCCATGGTACTTCATATTTCCCTGGGCACTCTAAAGAGAGCGGTCTATGGTTAAATAACCCAATCCTGTTCCAGTCATCTATGACTTAATGATTCCAGTGCTCTCATTTTTTTCAGAAGGGAGTTAGGGTAGCATGTAGCAGCTTCCTACATGAGTGTATGTGCACCCAACCTCTTTGGTAGTACTCATTTCTTGGAGAGCCCTTTCAGTACCAAGACTGAAAATGCTTCAAACCCAAAGAGAATCATTGAGGGGTACTGCTCCTGTGGGCAGCCCCCGCTTTGTCTGCCCTGGACATTATCAAAGGAAAAGTAGGAAGCAAATTTTGGGTGAAATCTAAATCATCAATATAGATTGATATTTATTATGTTTAGGGGAGAATATTGACCAGCATTATTACAACAAAAATATGTATTTGGGATTTCCAAAAACAAAGCTGAATAAGTAAAAACGTGATAGTAAGGTCTTAAATGCTAGAACAGGTATTTTTAAGTCTGTCCTATCTAGAGCACAGTACAAGGAGAAGAAAATATCAACTTCATGATGACTGAAACTTAGACTAACTCATTCTTTCTCTTTTTCTCTCAGAAAAACAGGCAGAATGACGGATCAGGCAGTGTAGTCAAGTGATTAAGGGCTTGAAGTTTTAGGTCAGAAAGACTTAGATTTTCATTCTGAAGATTCCTAATCATTAAATAACTTCATTGAATCTAATTTTTCTTATCTGTAAATTCAGGATAATTCTATTCAACCATATGGTTGCTATAATAAGTGAAATGATAAAGGTAAGAAATCAAGCTGAAGGTATGGTACATAATATATGCCCATGAGTTGATAGCCATTCCCATAGTATCTTGAAAATAATACAAAACTGGACATTAGAATTTAGGGTTCTGGGGCACCCGGGTGGCTGAGTTGGTTAAGTGTCTGTCTTTGGCTCAGGTCATGATCTCAGGGTTCTGGGATGGAGCCTGGCTCGGGCTCCCTGCTCAGCAGGAAGTCTGCTTCTCCCTCTCCCTCTGCCTCTGGCGTTGCTCTTCCTCCTTGTACTCTCTCTCTCTGTGAAATAAATAAGTAAAATCTTTTAAAAATTAAAAAAAAGAAGAATTCAGGGTTCTAGAACCAACTTTGCAAAAACTGCCACTCTGTATTAGCTACTTTGGGTTTCACTATTTTCATCTGAATGATGGAAGCTAGATGAAATCTCTGAATCTCTGAATATCTTCTTGGATATAATGTTTTATATGTCTTTAGGAAAAATTATAAAAATATACGATGCCTCTAAATTACACCAATGTCTAAGTTTACATAAACAGATGAAAAATTGATAGTTCTTTATCACAACCAAGTCTGAAAGACATTTGACTTAGGCGCTGTATCAGTATCTACAAACAAGACTGCAAAATATACAGGGTCAGAATCACAAAGTTTGAACATTACTCTAATCCACTACTGAACACCTTGCTACCTCTTGCCTATCTCTTTCACAGTTTTAGGTCAAAAGCAAAGTTCTTGGCATAAGATAGTGAAAAAATTCAGTAATTCTTAGACTAGATTTAAGCCACATTGTGGCTAGCATGATCTTTTGCGGACCTGCTGGAATCCAAACCACACTTTATATTATGGCTTCTTCATTGAAATATATTTATTTCCATTTTCAGACATTTAACATGTTAAAAACATGACTTATTCCTACATGTAGCATAGGGTATGTCTAGATAAGGGAATCAAACTCACTGTTTTGGTAAATAGTAGTATTTTAATATCCACGAACAAAGTTCACTCTTAATTTAACACACAAACAAAAGTGATAAAAAATAAAATGCTATATTCATTCTGAATGTTATTTAATCATATAGTCTTGTGAATATGCCATAATGGACAAATATAATGAAAAATGAAATTCATATTTTTAATGACTATTTTAGTTAAGAACAAAGTTTGTTAAAATTGTGTTGAATTCTAGTCACAGATTGAAGTGCAGATCTTAACGCCAACATTGAGAAAAGACAAATAGTATTTCTAAAATATGTCATAACTTTGTAAAACCTAATTGAGTCTAGTAAAAATTAAGTTCAGAAAAAACATTTATAATAGAATCATTGAAGTATTTTATATAGTTGTAATCTTGAAAACAAATGATTCATACTTGATTGGGGTATATCTAAAAGACTTCATGAAAATCAGGAAAGCAAAAAAGTAATGATTCTTATTCCAAGTTAAAAGGAATTCTAGACACTGCGAAAGTGGTGTCACATGATTTAGGTACACCTGGGCACTGACTAGTCTTTCTCCCTTTGGTTTCTTACTTTGGGAAAATTGAACAGCAAGTAAGTTAAAAAAAATAAAAGAAAATGGACTTCTAGAAATATTTCCTTAAACAGTTGCATGTAATTTTTTAATGTAGGTTCTAACAGAATGTTGATGTAGGCTGGAAAGAAAAAAAAGGTGAAGGCCCAGAGTAAATGCATGATCTTCCTATTTTGACTGTGACAATCACAGAATCATAGTCCTTAAGCAGTCATCTAAAAGGAAAAGCTGGGCATGGTTATGACCCCACTTTGTACCTTGGTTCTGTGAACTCCCATGTCATTGCCTAAAGCCTGAACAAATAGGAGAATTACAGTAGCTATGGCAGACTGTTTGCAAATAACACTGTGATAATATTTTCTATCCCTGTACAGATGCGTCTTTGCAATGTGCCTATGTTATTTCAATTAAGAGGTAGAATCTATTTTCCCTCCCTCCAATCTGAAGGGGATGTGTGCTTGTTTTGCTTTGATTAAAGATATGCAGATGTGACAATGTGCAATGTCCAAGAGGTATCACAGCTTCATCTCTACTCATCTTGATGTTCTAAAATTGAAATGTAAGAAACTGAAGCTAACTTAACTTCTATGGAGATGAGAGATCTTATAGAGAGCCAGTGTCAGCCTACAATGAACACAAATGATATGCATATAAGTGGATAATCTTGGGTTCAGTCAGATGACTATAGACTTCTGAGTGCCCACAGTTGACATCAGTAGAAGAATGGTTCAGCTGATCCCAGTCCAAAAGATCAACCAATGGAATCATGAGCAAAGAAATGATTACCATTAAAACAAAATTCCCTGTGTTTTCAGGTGGTTTGTAATGCAGTAAGAAATGACTAAAAGTTGGAGTGTATGTGTGTGTGTGTGTGTGTGTATGTGTGCAGTAGTGCATATGTATGCATGCCCTTACACATGCACATAACGGTTTCTTCCTCCTGATCTGCAGATCAATCATATGCATTGGGAAAACCAAGCCAAAGATTATAAATTTACAAAATTCAAATAAAATATGTGTCATCATGACTTGACTCCAACATGTTTTTCCAATAGCAGGGGTCCTAACAATAGCATTTATTTTTACAAATGCATACGTGTATGGCAAATATAATGAGGTGGATCTTAACACTACCCCATGTTGTTAAGCTATATTTGAAATAAATTATTTTGAACGTCATATATAGAGAACATACTGAATGTTCTGTTAGTACAATGCCAAATACCTGCCTTTTTTGTTTGTTTCAATATATAAGAGTCAAAACCATTCAGCAAAGTGATGCATTATTTCTTAGGGCATTTATCAATTGAACAGGTAAATAAATTATTCAAAAGATAAGCATGAGAAGTGTATTTAATAGGGTCACCATGTGAATAAATATTTTTTCCAAAGATAATTTTAAAATACTCTCTATAGGCAAACAGATGTATTAAAGAAACACACACACACACACACACACACACACACAAAATGATCTTTACCAAACATATTTTAGTTAGAGGTCACCACTATGACAAAACTCAGTATGCAAGTCAATGCCAGTGGCAGAATGAGGTTGAATTCAGGAAGCCAAACAAAACAGAAGAGATTAGAAACGCAGATATATATATATATTTTTGTTCTAAAGCTTGATTATTTTTTCCCTGTTTGGAGTTCTGATCTTAATAAGATCTGTGTTGCCTTCAGCTCAGGATAAAACCAGAGACATTGCAGTGTAAGTTATCACCATTCACCTTGGAAAAGTCAGAAACTCTATTAGGGTGCTGTTAATTTAGCAGATATATGGTGCGCTCAGGCACTAGTGGAAAAGTGAGAAATACACCTGGAGTTTGCTGAATTTTCTAAGAAACTTCACTATACAGTTAATGGCATATGTTTCCCATATAATCTGTCACATCTGCCTGGTATCAAGAACAAAATACTTAGAGGAAAGAATCATTCGCTATTCACTACTGAGCCTAATTATAAAGTACCCTTGTTAGACTACAAAACCCTACAGATATCTTCCTACTATGAGGAAGGGATATAACTATGTGATGGAATTTTATACTATTTAAAATTAAAATATATTAATATCATTAAACATCTTGATAATGATGAATATTATACTAATACAACTATTGTCATTATTCCTACTACTAATTCCTAGCAAGGGTTTGCATTATTGCTTATATTCCTAAAGTAAACCTAAGAAGCAATTATTATTGTTCTTATTAAATGGAAAGAAAAAAACTGAGTCTTAGTAAGGTTAAATCACTTCCAACTTCACCTAGCTTGGTGAAAGATCTACATTTGAAACCAGGGGTATTGATTTCAAATCACTTATGTTTAACTATTTCATAAGACTAAATGCTCAATATTCTCTGAATTCAGTGGTTGTTGTAGACCATTATTGAAATATGCCTACAAAAGAAATATAAATCTGTTCTACCAGTTCAAATCAGAAAAAAAGTAATCTCATTATATAAATGGGATGTGAGATTTGACAGAATAAAAAAAAATTTGAAAAGAATTGAAATAGCAAAACATTCCCAAAGTAAAATGGCAAAGGCAATCACTTTAAAATGATGAAAAGAGGCATCACAAAATTGTTTCCCATATCAGAAGACCAAAGACAAACATCCTATGACAACATCCAGCACCCTTGCAGTGTGGAATTTCTGATCATCTCAGGGAAATCTTTACACCAAATCCAAAGGAATAACTGTGTGAAGAGGTCAGTCCCACTGTTCCCAAAGCAATTTATTATAAATATGTTCCAGGCAAGAGCACTATTCCAAGATGTAACGGTGAGAGATGATGATGAGAGGTTATTGGGTTTTCTACTTCGATCACTGAATCTTTTGTTTAAAATCAGATACTAAGAATGCTTAGTCTCATGCAATTTAATAATGAAAATAAATACCATTGATTAATGTTTATTCACTTATTCAACATAATTATTCAACAACTACTCTATTCTAGGTACTGTTCTATCTCCAAAAATTAGGCAGGGGCTCAATGAAGAGAAAGTGGAGAGCTGAAAAATGTCTTCGAATTAGAATCAACCAAGTTCATTCCCAAACAGTGTTCACAGTATAAAAGAAGTAGTGCATTAAAGACAGAACTTGGTGCATTTTGGAGAAGCTTAAGAAGTTGAAGCTTGAACTTGGGCTACAGGAACAAGTAAAATTTGGGCCAGTGGAAGGGAAAAAGTAAGCTATTTCACACTAATGAATTCAAGGGCAGCACAGGTATGGTGTGAAGATTTTTTTGCATGGTTTGTTTATGTTTTATTTTCTTTACAACATAAAGCATAATTTGTATCATCACACATATTTTATATAGTTTTCTTTGTAAATTAAGACCAGTAATAAGGAATATATAATGTATATATAAGGAATACCAAATCACATGTTAAAGTGTTAAACTTCAAAATTTAAATCTGAAATGTGGTATTAGGTGGGAAATTAGATTCTTGATTCAAAACTTTTATTCTCTTCCGACATAATCATATAATGCTATAGTTTTTGTTAATTGCATTGCTTTACTTATATACCACAGATTTTGATATGATGTGCTTTTATTTTTGTCAATTTAAAATATTATCTAGGTTCAGTTGTGTCTTCCTATTTGACCATTGCATTATTTAGATGTCAGTAGTGTATTTTCCAAATGCTTTTAGATTTTCAAGATGTCATTATCTTACTGATTCCTACTTTCATTCAATTATATTCAGACAAGGTATTTTGTATGATTATAATAGGTTTAACTTTGTTTTGTAGGGATTTTTTTGTCACAGACAGAAGACTCACTGACCAAACTGTTTTTGAATATCTACAAGGCAGCATAGATTAGCAGCTGGTAAAGGGAGCTTGGAATTCTGGAAGGAGGTCACAGAGATATGTTAAACTTTTGGAGAAGAGGAGAGAGTTAACATAGCTTTAAAATACTTGCTGAAGTAAATCCAGTATGGAATCAAGAAGAGCTGAAGAAATCCTGCCTCTGACCATGTTGGAATAGACAGACAGGATTTATCTATGAACTTGAAAATATTTTTTAAAAATATGAGAAAAAAAGGAACAGTTGTTTTTAAGACACTGGGCACCACAAAACAAAATTACAGTAATCTAAGACATGGGAAACGAATGAGAAGAAATAAAAAATGAGAAGAACAGCATGACAGCCACAGTTCACAGCCTTAAAAGTTTTCAAGCCACAACGCAATGACAGGGAATATGGGCAGATCAAGCAGATACCTTGAATTAGGAAGAGACATCTGAGAAGATATGAAAAGAAAGATCAGCTAGAGTTTATAGAAAAAAGTACTAGAAAGGAGAGCTACACAGAGAGCAAGAACTCTGGAGATACACAATAGATTTCCCTAGGGTATTGATAAGGAGATTGATCAACACTTACTCATCAGAAAACTACTTGAAATCATTCAGAAAATGATAAAGGATAAGAAGAAACAATACCTGATATTCACACAGAACTTTAAAAAATTCTTCATCTTGTTTGTTTTATTTCTAGTTCTATGTGTTTATTTTACTAACCATGCTGGAAAACCTCATAATTCACAGATACTGAGAAGAGTACTCAGATGGGAATAATTAACTATAGAATAAACATAGCTTTTGTCCTGCCTGAACAATCTTTAAAGCAATACCCCAAAGCATCAAAGTGATTCCTAGTAATAGAGGTGTGTCTAGGACTAAGTTCAAGAATAAATATAGGAATACAAAATTATCCCACACCCAAAAATGTAAAATGTACATTTTTGCATCCCATCAAAGAGTGCCAGGTATGCAAAGAAGCAAGACTATATGATCCATTATTGAAAGAAAAATTAATCAATAGACACCTTCCCACCACTGACACAGATCTTAGAGTTAGGCAACAAGGATATTAAAAGAGTTATTATAATTTGTAAATATATATATCCCATGATGTGGAATTAATAGCAGGTTAGATATTACATAACAAAATATTAATGAACTTGAAATCGTAGAAATATAAGCTATTCAAAACAAAGAGAACAAAAGGAAAATATTGTTTATATATGACTTTGATATATAATACAACATACTACATATAATAAAGCATATATAAAGTATACAAACACACACACACACACAAGCACACACACACACACAAAACATCAATGAACCGTGAAACAACTTCAGTAATCTATTGTAAGTGTAATTAGACTTCTCGAATTGGGAAGAAAGGAAAAAAAATTCTTGAATAAATAATGATTAAAAATTTTCAAGATCCAAGGAACTCAAAGAACCCAAAGCGTAAGAATAATGAAGAAATTGCACCAAGGCATATTATCGAATTGCTTTAAACTAGTATTAAGAGAAAATCTTAAAAGCAGCCAAAGAAGACAGGCATGTTATGTAAAGAAAAACAAAGATGAAGATGACAGCACATTTCTGAACAGTGCATTTGAGAAGACAGCAGAACAAAATCTTTAATGTATGAAATATGGTGTCAACCCAGAATTTGATGCTCAGGATAAATATATATAAAAAACAAAGGTGAGGTAAAGTCTTTTGTAGATACAATAGCTGAAAGAATTCATTAGGGAAAGAGAAGACTAGAAGAAATGTCAAAAGATGTCCTTCAGGCACAAAGTAAATGATACCAGATGGACATATGGAACTACACAAGGAATGAAGAGCATCAGAAATGATAATGACATGGATAAATAATAAACATTTTCCTTTTATATAAATCACTCTTAAAATATACACTTTTTAAAAACTATTTTATTATCAGTTTTAAGTTTACAAACAAATTGAAGGAAGAGTACAGAGTTTTCCCATATACACCCTCCCTCTACACATGCATAGCATCCCCCATTATCAACATCATTCGTCAGAATGGTACATTTTTTACTAAGAATGAACCTATACCGACATCATAATATTCTTTATATTGTACATTCTACGGACCTCTGAAAAATGTATAAAGATGATATCCATCATTATAATATCATACAGAGTATTTTTACTGCTCTAAAATTCCTCTCTGCTCTGCCTTTTCATCTTTTCCCTTCCACCTCTGGCAACCACTGATTTTTTTTCCCCATTTTTTAAAGAAAAAATTGACCTATAACATTTTGTAAGTTTAAGGTGTACAATGTGATATAAATCACTTTTAAAAGATAAATGACTACACAAAATTAGTAATAATATAGAGTAGGGGTCAAAAGATATGTAAAAGCAAAATGCATGACCTTCGTAGCCCAAAGAATAGGAAGGAAGAAATCAGTGTATTATTTTAAGGCTTTTGTATTATCTCTTAAATTCAGACTGTGATGATTTTAAAGATGTCTGTGAACCATGAAGCAGCCACCAACAATAATAAAACAGAGTGTTATGGTCAATAAATCAACAGAGGAGAAAAAATGGAATCACAAAAATAAATAATCCAAATGAGGAAGGAAGGAATGAAGGAATGAAGGAAGGGAGGGAGGGAGGGAGGGAGGGAGGGAGAAGAGAGAAAAAAGAAAGGGAGGGAAGGAGGGAGGAAGAAAGAAAGGTTAAAAAATAGGATAAATGGGGGTTGAATTTAAATAAATAGAGGTTGAATTTAAATGTAGCAGCATCTTAAGTGAAAAGATAGTAATCAATGCTTAAATTAAAAGGCAAAGATTATCAGATTGCATAAAAAGTCAAGACCCAACTATAAGAAATGCATTTAAGAAGGACATCACACACAGAATATTTGCAGAGCCTTAAATTATCTCAACCAAAATATGTTTTAATGACAGTGGTAATTTTAACATATGTCCACAAATTCTTTGATACTCCAGTAGCTGGGAATTAATTCCCCTCTGCTTGAGTGTACCTGCATTTAGACTCATTTCTCACTAATAGAATATGAAAATGGAAACATAGCAATTTCCCAGTGGAGATATGTGGCAGACACTACCTCACTCAAATGATCAAGTTTAACATCACCATTAATGAGTCATTTTGATAGGCATTACCTGATATGAGAAAGAAACATCATCTCTTTGTAAGTCTTCCCTAAAATTCATAATCTCATTGTAATCATGAGAAAACATACCTATATTCTATGGAATAACTTAGCAGTACACTTCCAAAATATCAGTCATAAAAGAAAAAGAAAGACTGAGAAACTGTCAGATTAGAGGAGACTGAGGTCATGTGACAACCAGAGGCACTGTGATATCCTAAACTGTCTACTGGAAGACAAAGGAAAAACTAGGGAAATATATGCATATTTAAAATTCATATATTCAAAATCTATAGTTTAGCTAAGAGCACTGCACCAATGTTATTGATAAATGCACCATGGTTATGCAACTATTAACATCAGGAGAAGCTGGGTGAAGAGATGAATAGTCTCTGTCCAACCTTTCCAACTTTTCTTTAAATAGAAATTCTTTTCAAAATGTAAAGTTAAAAAGATACTATTTGTGACAGAATCATTCAAATATATTTAAAACCAGATTAACTATAATTTTAGAATGTCCTGTAACACATAAGATTCGCAGATAAGTCCTGCTTGAAAAAAAACACAACCTTAAGTTATGATTTGAAAATATTTGTTTGAAGTTGCTTGTACTAGAAATAGTACAACAGTTAAAAAATAGGTTAGCTTGAGATCTTTGAATAGGAATATATGTCTTCAAACAATATGTCACCATTATCCCAAGTGTATAGGCCTGTCCATCTCATGTGCAGAAGTGGCAGGCACACATCTTATTTAGACAATTCCATAGAGAGTTGTGAGATTCTGGATTTTTAAAGGGGTTAGTCAATATTCTCTTCTATACAAATGAAAATGTAAATGTGAATAATCCCGTATCTTTACCTTTCCTGGCTCTATTTCAATGCAGCAGAGAAGAGAAACCAAAACCATATTTTTTAAACAAAACGGAAATGCTGGTAGTAGAAGTAGGAATGACCATTTTCTAAATCTTGTTCTCAAGCCTGTTCATATTGAAACAGCTGTACAGTATAGCGCAGAAATCAAAGCAATGAAGCCACTGTCTACCAGAATAGCGTCTTACTCAGCAAATGCAAGGAGACACTCCATAATGTCAAGGCACCATGTTTAATTGCCTCTGTAGCAGACAGAATGAATTTTCTAATAATCAATTTCAAGTTCTTAGGAGGTTCTCTCACCGTTTAGCATTGCCAGGTTTTCTGCTGTTTTGCAGTTTACCACGTTGTTGTATTTTCAAAAGGATTGCCTAAGGCGATTAGCAGTCAAGTGAAGAGAGAGAGGTGATGTGTGCCTCTTCTCAGGTCATGGTTGATACTGCATAAATACTTTTGGTGCTTATTAATCATTTCTCTGGTTTAAAAAAAAAATCTGCCACAAAATCTTCATCATGGCTTAGTCGACCGACCCACTTTAAACCTTGCTTGCACTCCGTTCTCAAAAAGACACAAGAATAAATTTATATTTATTTTAAAAAATCCTTATAGACAGGAAAAAATTCAAATATCCCTGAAATATCTGTAGTTAAAAAGAGTTTATCTTTGCTTATTGTCCTTCTCCCGGAACTACAATTCCATATTATTTTGACCACCGCGCAAATCTTAGCAACTTAGGAAGTACCAGCAAGAAGCTATTTTTATTGTTTTAATTTTTTTTCCCCCAAATAATTCTAGGGTGGCAGTTTGGGAAAATTACATAAATCAACTGACATAAGGTAATTAGAGACACTACAGTGATTTCTGCCCAGTGAGATTCTTATTTACAGGTCCGTCACTGAAGTTGCACACCGCGTGTACTCCGTCTTGAAAAGATTGGCGGCTCCCTCTGCTGTTTCTCTGGGTGAGGTGCGAGGAATCAAGGCTCACCTCTGTGTAATTTCCTTTCCTGTGAAGCTGGACTTTCACAGCTTGTCAATTAATGGCCTTCAAGCTGGCAAGCTTTCAAACACTGGCTGACTTTCAACAGTAAGATGGCACCTTTAGGACACCTGCTTCGAAGACCGATCTACTTCAAAAGAAAGCTTGATACTGCTATTAAAGCAAGGCATGTGAATCGCACCCTTTCTTTGAAGCTTTCTATTTCTGTGTATATCCGTCTGGCCTGTGTATAACAGATGCAGGCTTCTGAAAAGCAGTCCTGCTTGGCAATAAAAATTTGTGGCTTCAGAATCTGATTTCTTTTACATTTTTTTGCAGAAGCATTTATTTATTTTTTTATGAAGCACACACTGGTTGGTGTCATTTTTCTAGACCTCATTCACATCATGTGCACAAATCAACTTTTTTTTTCATTTTTTCATCCTACTAGATACATTTCACGTAATAAAATCTACATCTCTTTTATCCATGCCTTTGTTGTTGTGATTACAGAGAAAGGGGAAGAAACAGGTGCTATTGTCTCTCTCAATATAATTTTCCAGAAATTTGTCTGCATTCATAATTCCTTTTTTTGTGTGTACTGAGAGGATCTTTTAAATAGCCTGCAACAAAGTATTCATTATATTATAGTGGCTCAAATATTTTAGCTTAAGGGACAAGGATAAAATAACCTGCCTCATCTACTACAATATGTGGAAGCATAATTATTCTTTTTCCCCTAAAATGAAATTCAGCATGAGTACAGAATTCTCCATTATAAATCAATCTAAACATAAGAAAATGAAAAAAGAATAAAACATCATTCCAGTATCTTTTCTTAGCAATATTACTATTTATGAAAAAAGACAATGCATACTTATTTCTGTCACTTTAAGTTTTATTTAAATTCCAGCTCATTAACATACAGTGTAGTATTAGTTTCAGATGTTTTTCTATATTTAAATGACCATGGCTACTACAATTTTTCAAACGGACTATGACTTTATTTTTTTCCAACAAATATCTCTGAAACACACTAAGTGTATAAAAAGCAAAGTAAAATCTACCTTTACCAGAAAATAATGATTGTTCTTTGTGGAATATTTCCTTTCCAGGTATCTAGCTCCTAGATAAAGAATTATTCTGTGTATAATGATGATACTATTGTGCATCTCCTCTGAGGTCAGATATTTGTTTTCACTACAATGAAATTAAATGTAGAGAGATTTCCACGTATTGACAAATGTGAAAGAAAAGGTCCTTCCTTCTTCCCTGTACTTTTTTCAAGGTGCTGTAAGGCAGTGATAAGGGCAAAATAATAAAACCGACCATGGATATTACATTTTAAATGCTTACAATTTTGGAAGGAAGATATGTACATAAATAAATACAAGTTCAAATGGTAAGAGCCATACAAAAAATAAAGATGTAGTGCTTAAAGAATTTGAAGTACATTGCATTTAAGTAAACAGAAAATAATGCAACATCTTGAACAGTATACTATGAAGAGAAAATAGTCTGTTTCTACATAGTGATGAAGCCATGACGTCATTAAGGAAAAAAATAACCAGAGGTGCCTGGGTCCCTCTGGGTAAGTGTCTGCCTTTGACTCAGGTGGTGATCCCAGGCTCCTGGAATTGAGTCCCTCATCAAGCCCCATATCAGGCTACCCCCTCAGCAAGGAGTCTGTTTGTCCCTCTTCCTCTCCCCCTCCCTCCACCGCTCAGTGCTCTCTCTCTCTGGCTCTCTCTCTGTCAAATAAACAAACAAAATATTTAAAAAAGAAAAAAATAACCAATTTCTTTGCACAAGCAGAATGAAAAATTTCTCACTGTTCTTCCTTAAAATCTAGGCAGATCACTTTCTACTGAGAATACTTCATAGATTTTAGAACCTAGATGCCTAACGGTGAAATGAAGAACACAAACACACTTACACTTCTCTTATTTGATTGTTCAACTATTCTTTATTCATTCAATGAAATTATAAATAAAAATTATAATATTGGCATATTATGACAAGAAAATGTTGAAAAAGATAAAACTACATTGAATTAAATGGACATACAAGATTATAATTTGAATTTTGAGAGAGATCTTAGTCCTTAGCAGAATAGCATGAATAAAAATCAAGTTGGTTTAGGCCAATTTTGTGATGTTCTCAGGACAACTGAGAAGTTACAGGGTTCTCTATGAAAATTATCTCCAGTGTCTGTAATATACTCTCTGTTGTTCTCTGAAAGTTTGTCGAGCTAACTCAGCCCCACTCTAATATGCTGCAGCCTTCCCTCTGCCATCTCATGTTATTACTGTATTCACTGGAGCATTGTCCAAAGTCGCTGCATATAGCAGAGGAACTGTGATGGGACAACAGAATATTTCCTTTTCAGGTATCCAGCTCCCAGCTTGCTATGTTGAGATCCAGAAACTCCCTATTTCCATTCCAGCCCTGGACTTACACTATTGAAAAACACAGTGTGATCGATGTGTGTTTGCAGCTCCTGAGACTATGGAGGGAAAACCAACTGACTCACTATGATCCGATACCTAATTGTGTAAAACACAACTGAAATAGTTTTGTTGAATAAGCAAACACAAAGCATGTTTCAAATACAACATTTAATCCTAGAAATCACTGATTTGGGTGATAAAAAATATCCCTCATCTCTTGTTTTTAAACAAACTGTGCTTTTGTATATTTTTCTTGCTTATGTCTCTGCAAAGTACCTTTACGACAGGAGAAAAAATGTCTCTTACACGAAGTATACTACTACTAAACAACTGAAAAACTTGGTGTTGAACATTGTTAAATATGAAAAATAAATTACATATTTCCCGCTGTTATAAAGGAGCTTTGAAAGAAATAGATTGTTTTTAAAGCCTCGGGTATATCTTGTTATTAATATAGGGACAATAGTGTATTCATATCAACAGCTTAAGACTTTTCTTTCTTTTGCAGACATTAAAAAATAATAAATAACAGGGTTTTTTGGGTGTATTTCCCAAAGAACAATGAATAGTATGTTATTATGCAACAGTTTGCTAGTTCCATAAAACATCCCCTATGGTGGAAAACTTTGTTATAAAATATCAATACGTCCATATGCTTGGACAGTCTCTGCTCTATGTTCTTCTCCACTTATGATGTTGAAAAATTGTCTTTCACAGTTCCATGTTTTACAGATGTTATAATGTAGAGAATGTTAGGCCTTAATATGGCTGTGTGTGCTGATTCACTGGAGAAACAAGTCCTGACCCAATGAAAACTACATGTTATTTTTCTAAGGAAATGGATCAGAAATAGAACGGCCTAGTGCATCTGCTGTTCTCTGGATGGCTGTCTTCCAATTGTAAATGATAAAGCCATAACTGTTCATATAAACATCAGAATGTTCTACATTGATTTTTGCATCTTTGGATCTTGGTATTAAGATTTTGATCCTCTTATCTTTTCTGTGTGGAAGTGTGATCACAGTAATTACAAATTTTATATCATTTAATTCAAGGGTCTTCTAAGGTTTTATGTCACACTTAACAAAATAAGAATGACACGTTATATTATACTGACAAGACAGACATATTGCCAGCTACTTATAGATATGCTTAGTAAGAATGCAATGATAATGATCACAGAATAACATGAATCAGGGGACGCCTGGGTGGCTCAGGCGTTAAGCATCTGCTTTCGGCTCAGGGCATGATCCCAGAGTCCTGGGATGGAGCCTGCTTCTTCCTCTCCCACTACCCCTGCTTGTGTTCCCTTTCTTGTTGGCTGTCTCTCTCTCTGTCAAATAAATGAATAAAATCTTTAAAAAAAAAAAAAGAATAACATGAATCAGCTATGTTGGCCAACTTGTATTTGTATTTATAACTAAAAAAGTTTCACAGAGCTGTTAAGGGTAACTTTTTGTTTTTTCTTATACATATATTTTTTATTTTAACTCCAGTATAGTCAACATACAGGGAGGGTTATATTAGTTTCAGGTGTACAATATAATGATTCAACAATCATTACTTAGTGCTCATCACCATAAGTGTACTCCTAATCCCCTTCACCTATTTCACCCATCCCCCCACCCATGTCCCCTCTGGTCACCATCAGTTTGTTCTCTATAGTTAAGGGCTCGCACATATGAGTGCGATCATGTGGTATTTGTCTTTTTCTGACTGACTTATATCACTTAGCATTATACACTCTAGATCCGTCTATGTTGTTGTAAATGGCAAGATTTCTTTTTTTATAGCTGAGTGATATTCCATTGTATATATGTACCACATCTTCTTTATCTGCTCGTTTATCAGTAGACACTTGGGTTGCTACTATACTTTGGCCTTTGTAAAAAATGCTCCAATAAACACAAGGGTGCATATATCTTTTCAAATTAGTGTTTTCATACTCTTTGAGTAAATACCCAGCAGTGGAATTTCTGGATTATATGGTAATTCTATTTTTCCTCTTTCTGAGGAATCTCCACACTGTCTTCTGCAGTGGCTACACCAGTTTGCATTCCCACCCACAATGCACAAGTGTTTCTTTTTCCCCACATCCATGCTAATATTTGTTGTTTCTTGTGTTGTTGATTTTAACCATTCTAACAGGCATGAGGTGATACCACATTGTGGTTTTAATTTGCATTTCACTGATGACTGGTGATATTGCACATATTTTCACATGTCTGTTGGCCATCTGTACGTCTTCATTAGAGAAATGTCTGTTCATGTCTTTTGCCATTTTTAATTGGATTTGTGTGTGTGTGTTTAAGTTCTTTATATATTTTGGATATTAACCCTTTTTCAGATATGTCATTTGCAAATATCTTCTCCCATTGAGTAGATTGTCTCTTATTTTGTTGGTTATTTCCTTTGCTGGGTAGAAAATTTATTTTGATATAGTCCTAATAAATTATTTTTGCTTTCGTTTCCCTTGCCTCAGGAGATATCTCTCAAAAAATGTTGCTACAGTCAATGTCAGAGAGAGTACTGCCTGTGCTCTCTTCTAGGATATTTATCATTTCAGGTCTCACATTTAGGTCTTTAGTCTATTTTGAGTTTATTTTTGTGTGTGGAATAATAAAGTTGTCCAGTTTCGGGGCGCCTGGGTGGCACAGCGGTTGAGCGTCTGCCTTCGGCTCAGGGCGTGATCCCTGCGTTATGGGATCGAGCCCCACATCAGGCTCCTCCACTATGAGCCTGCTTCTTCCTCTCCCACTCCCCCTGCTTGTGTTCCCTCTCTCGCTGGCTGTCTCTATCTCTGTCGAATAAATAAATAAAATCTTTAAAAATAAATAAATAAATAAAAAATAAAGTTGTCCAGTTTCATTCTTTTACATGTAGCTGTCCTATTTTCCCAGCACCATTTGTTGGAAGAGACTTTTTCTCATTGCATATTCTTGTCCCCCTTGTTGAAAATTAATTAAGCATATAAACATGGATTTATTTCTGGACTTTCTATTCTGTTCCATTGATCTGTGTGTCTATTTTTGTGCTAGTACCATACTGTTTTAATTATTACAGCTTTGCAGTATATCTTGAAATCTGGGGTTGCGAAACCTATAACTTTGTTCTTCTCTTTTAAGATTATTCTGGTTATTTGGGATCTTTTGTGGTTCCATACATGTTGATCTTTTTTTTTTAAAGATTTTATTTATTTATTTATTCGACAGAGATAGAGACAGTCAGCGAGAGAGGGAACACAAGCAGGGGGAGTGGGAGAGGAAGAAGCAGGCTCATAGCAGAGGAGCCTGATGTGGGGCTCGATCCCATAATGCCGGGATCACGCCCTGAGCCGAAGGCAGACGCTTAACCGCTGTGCCACCTAGGTGCCCCCATACATGTTGATTTTGTTAGGGGCTCTCTTTACCTCCTAGATCTGGATTTCTGTTTCCTTCCCAGATTTGGGAAGTTTTCAGCTATTATTTCTTCATATAAATGTTCTGTCCCCTTTTCTTTTTCCTCTCCTTTGGGATCCCTGTAATGTGGATATTATTACATTTGATGGTGTCACTGATTTCCCTTAGTCTATTTTCATTTATTATTATTATTATTATTATTATTATTATTATTATATTTATAGTTTCTCTCTCCTGTTTACCTCAATTGCTTTCCATTACTTTGTACTCTATGGAACTGATCCATTCTTCTGCTTTCTCTATTTATTACATCTACTGATGAAATTTTTATTTCAGTAATTGTGTTCTTCATCTCTGATTATATTTTTTATCTCTTTGCTGAGGGTCTCACTGAGTTCCTTCACTCTTAAGTCCCATGAGTGTCTTTATGACTGTTACTTTAAATTCTCTATCAGGCATATTGCTTATTTCAATTTTGTTTAGCTTTCTTGATGTGATTTTGTCCTGTTCTTTCATTTGGACATATCCCTCTGTTTCCTCATTTTGTCTGTTTCTCTGGGTCTGTTTATGTGTAATGAAAGTCAGCTATGTCTCCTGCCCTCGAACATAGTGGACTTATGAAGAAGAGGTCCTGTTGGGCCTGCAATGCAGTGTTGCCTACTCATCAGAACCTGGCACTTCAGGGATATCTCCTGTGTGTGTTGCCTGTGCCCTACTGTATGGATAAACTGTGTTTGCCTTCAGTCCATTTGTCTGCAATGGCTCTCTTTGCCTGTTGTAGGCAGGGTTTGGTCCCTGTGTTGTCAGCAGGTCAGTCTGGGGCCTCCTTGAGTTGAGTCAGACTAGGAGTTTGCCAGAGATGCAGTAGCACCAAACTACAGGACACTTTCCCTGTGTTGTTCCCTCAGAAGCTTTTGTTGGTGGGCAGACCCTGCAATGAGACCCAATGTCTTCCCAGTCCACTACTGGGGCTGCAGTTGGACGAGAGTGTGGGGTTACCTTCCCCTCTCTCCCAGACAGGAGTTACCACTTTAGAGTAGTTCTGCCCTTGTTGGGGTTGCTTGCACACTGCCAGCCTTGTGGTACCACTTTGGATGGGCTCCAGGAAAGGACATATTAGAGGGAGTGGGTTAGCAGGGAAGTGCAGGGGAAGGGCACACTGTTTAAGTTAGGTGGAGAGTGTACATGCCTCACTGGTTCCCACAGGTGTCTGTGGATCTGTGCTGGGGGTTGAGGGTGGGAAATTGTGCCTGCCAACTCTTTTGTTCTTGAAGAAGTCCCTCAAAGATCCCTGCACTTCTAGCACATGCTCTGAGACTGGTAAATAAATCTCCTTCCTGTATACCTCAGGCATTTTCCAAACTTCTGTTTCCATGCTGTATCTCATCAGAGCTGACTGTCTTGCTGTCTCTTTAAGAGCAGGAACTCCACCCTCATGGCTTCCAAGAGCTGAGCTGGCTGATTCTTAAAGTTCCAGGTATTAAACCTCACTGAATATTAGGTCCCTCTGATTTTCAAAGCCAAATGTTATGGGGATTCATCTTACCCATGTGGGTCCCTTGCACCTGGGATGTCTGGCATGGGGTCTGGTCCTCTCCTGTTTCCATGCCTGCAGCATCTTTCCCTCCAGTGGACAGTCACACTCTGACCACATCCCTGCTTCAATGTTGCTTCTCCTCTTCATTTAGCTGTGGAGAATTTGTTCTGCCCGTCTTCACGTTGTTTTCTGGGTTATGGACACTGATGTGGGTGGTATCTAGTTGTATCCATAGGTAAAGGGCAGCTTAGATTCCGTCTATTTCACTATTTTCCCTGGAAGTCCTCCTGTTACGAGTGACTTTTAAAACTCTTCCTTCACTACAGTTTAGCTGCATTTAAACTTCTTTCTTAAGGAAGTATATTGCTACTTAATGTGTTTTATCTGTCACATTCTTTATAGTTTAGCTCTGCTCAAACAGCAAAGAACATTTTAGATGCCTTGACCAAACTCTCTACTGCTTAGGGCTTTAACTAAAGCATGAAGTGGATGGAATGAAATAATTAACTCCATTAATATAGTCACTCACATACTGTGATTAAAAAAAATAAATGGGTGGGTCTTGTCTCTAGATAAGGGTAACAGGGAATAAAAAAAAACCAACTTGTCTCATGGACATTTATCATACTGTATTGAGAGTACTCTGTGTAATTGCCATGGTAATTGGGCATGCTAAAGCAAAGTATAATATGACTGCAGTACTCTAAAATATACTTTAAAATATAATCAAAGTGAGGTTTTCATTCTCAAACGATTATACCAATAAGTAAAATTGTGAATAAATCAATAAAATATAACCACAGATGCTATAACAGTTATCTCAGAGTTAATTAGCTAATAAAATTTGCTTTTTCAAGAAGATAATGTTTGATTCATTCTATTAAGCATATTTGTAAAGGAGCAAAACCACACTTGTGTGATTCATGAGCTCCTAGAATATCACCATTGTTTATTTTCCTTTTGGGAAAGAGTCCCTATAGGTATTCTGTATTAAATCACTGTTGAAGCTTGGAGTCAGGAGAGAAAACATATACTAATCATACACTGAAGATAATCATGTAGATTAACTCAAGTATAATGATAGTCTACAAATATTAAATATGTTCTATATATGACTACATATATTGTTTCATATTTATAGACTGTTTCTTAAAAAACAACATGCTCCTAACATTCTACAGACAGTATCATTTGACTTTGCCAAACAAATAATAATGTTATTAATTTTTTTTTTCAGATTAAATGCCTTGTAGGAAGCCTTCACAGAAGCATTCTCTCTGCCTGCAAACTTCCTGACAATCCTTTTGTTTTACACTAGCCTAAATGCTCTGGCCATATATGTCCTGATAACAATGCACTTCTGTTATGAGTAATCAGTGTGCAATTTTTATAGTATTGACATATTATGGTCATGGAAATGATGACTCCTTGAGATGTACCAGAGTCACACTTGCCACACATTTCACAGAGAAGAATAAATATGTATAAGGACAAATGAAAAAGAGAACAAGGGACATCATTTTTATCTAACTCTGAAAAATAATATGGTAACCTCTGTAGACACTGGTAGAGTGGGCTGGAATATAAGACCTACAGGTCTGAGATTTAAAGGACATTTTCCAACTGCCTTTGGCTTGAAAAGAGGAACTCAAAAAAAAAAAAAAAGATGAGAACTTTTAAGTGCAAATGTTCAGGGCCTTCTCCCATCTGTCAATAAACAGTAATGATAATATTAAAAACAAAAATCAAACTTACTCTGTACCAATACTGTATTAAGACATTATATAAGTTGTTTTCTTTCAGCTTCATGTGAAGTAAGTTGGCACTTGTACCATCTTCAATTAAATGATAAAGACATGGATTTGTTTTCATTAGTGTTTTTTTTTATTTATTGTTCTCATTTTCTATATATTTTCAATCTATTTTGGTAATTTTCATTTGTATAGAAAAATATACATTTTGTCTAGTTTTGGAAATTCTTTGGAATAAAGTAACTCATTTTAATCTCATATATAAAGTATCTATATTCACTATGGCTATTTCTTCTTTCACCTTCTAATATTTTGTACTTTTCTTTTTTTACCTTACAGGTCTTGCTGCCAGTTTAACTCTATTACTTGATTTTAAGAAAATCAGTTTTTAGTTTCTTGAAGTTCTTTCATTGGGGTTTTTAAAATGTCTGTTTATTTTTCTATAACCTAATTAATTGGAATTTGTGAATGTGGCCTGTAAGCTTTTGATTATTTAACACTTCTTGATAAGTTCTATATGTTTTAATTAATAATCCATCTATTACAATATCTCTTCAAAGTTCAAAATCAATGCATTATTTCTATTTGTTTGACAAAAACTACAAATTTTGTACATTCCATTAGATCCTATTTGAGGACTGTGGTTTTAAAACTCCTTTGTCTTTGGTATGTTTTCATCATTCTGAACTATATATTTCAGAGAGAAGAAAGCTAAAAATCTATCACTGAGATGGAAGGTGTGGTAAATTAAATTATTGCCTCCCAGTCATTTGTCCTTCTTTATTCCAATGACTTTGTAATTTTTCAGGTCCTCCCACAAGGCAGAGTAAAATCCCTTGACCATTTACTGACTTGACTGGCTTTAAACCATGTGGTGTTAGCAGGTTTTGTGCACGTGGGGCACAATTGGGCTTGCCCTTTACTCTTCTGCCATCTCCATGAGCAATGCTTTTCCCAAATAGTTGCTGCACCCAAAATGATCACATGTGGAGAAGACCAGAATCAAGCCATCTATACAATATAAACCCAGCTGGAACTACAGCTTGTAGCAAAACTGCCAAACTGAATCCAGCCTGAATCAGCTGATCTCCAGCCATTCCACTTCATATCTATTGTTTACCCTACATATTTTCCAAGCCTGGTGTCATTATTCTTACACCAATTTTAGCTAGTCTTTGCAACATAAATTTTCACAAATATTTTCTTTATTTGTTATGGGTGTGTCTCTCCCCAACCATGTAAGCATATGAATGTTTATTTTAAAATAGATTAGATTTGCAGAAAAGTTGCAAAAATGACACAGAATGTTCATATATCCCTGCCACACTCTTACATTGATATGATAGTTAACATCTTGCATTAATATGATACATTTGTCACAATTAATGAAACAGTATTAGCACATTATTATTAACTAAAGTCCATACTTTGTTCATATTTTTAAAAAATTTTTTCAACCAGTGTTATTTATCTACCAGGATCCAATCCAGGATACCACATTACAACTTTGTTGCTGTTTTGTTTGTTTTGTTTTGTTTTGTTGTTTTGTTTTGTTCCATCTCCTTAATATTTTGCAAGGACAGTTTTCCTAGACTTTTGTTTTTGAACACCTTGCGATTTTTTGAGGAGTACTGGTCAGGTGTTTTATAGAATGCTTTACAACTTTTAAAGTTGTTTGACAGTTGTTTTCACGATTATATTGGAATTACAGGTTTTAAAGAGAAAGACCACAGGGGTTAACTCTCATGCTTATTGTATCACTGTAAGGGTAAATGCTATCAATATCACTTATTTATTATGTTGATCTTGATAACAAAGCTGAGAGAGTGTTTGTCTTGTTTCTCCACTGTGAAGTTATACTCTTTTCTCCCCCTTTTCAGAAATACTGTACTTTTGGGAAGAAAAGAACAATGCATAGTCCATATTTAAGGGCGTTATGCTGTTTTAGAGTTCCTTATTCTGCTGTAACAAAATAGCACAATCATAGTGGCTTAAACACACAAATTTTTGATTTTATAATTCTGAAGGTCAGAAATCTGAATGGGCTTAATGGGACTAAAATCAAGGTGTTAGTAGAGTTGTATTCCTTCTTAAGCCTTTAGGGAAGAATCCATTCCTTTCCTTTTCCAGCTTCCTGAAGCCACCTGCCATCCTTGGCTTATGGACTCTTCTTCCCTCTTGAAAGCCAGCAGTATAACAACTTCTGGTCTTTCTCTTTCTCTCAGACTTCTGATTCCATTGCCACATCTCTTTCTTTGACCCTTCTGCCTCTTTCCTTTATAAAGGAAATCACCTTTTAATTACATTGGGCCCATCCAGAAAATCCAAAATTATCATCCCACCTCAAAATGCTTAACTTAATTGTATCTGCAAAGTTACTTTTTGTCATATAAGATAACATATTCAAAGGGTTCCACAGTTAAGATGTGGACATCTTGGAGAAGGAAGAGAGGCATTACCTATCACCCATACTGTTTACCACACAGAGTCACATATTTTCTTATAATTTTTTTATAAAAATATTTCAAGTAATTCAATATTTATATTTCTATTCCAAACATAACTTTCCTTAATTACCCGTTAAAACTCGCCCATTCTTGGGGTGCCTGGGTGGCTCAGTTGATTAACCATCTGCCCTCAGCTCAGGTCATGATCCTGGAGTCCCAGGATTAAGCCCCACATCAGGCTGTCTGCTCAGCAGGAAATCTGCTTCTCACTCTGCCCCTTTCCCTGCTCCTTCTCTCCCTCTCTTGCTCATGGTCTCTCTCAAATAAATGAATAAAATCTAAAAAATAAATAAATAAAAAATAAAACTCTCCCATTCTTCATCTTACTGCTTAGAGTTTTAATTTTGCTAGTTTGCTGAACACAGAAAAAATTAGTTGTTATTTATATCAACAATAGGTAGCAAAATTTTCTGAAATAATATGTCAATTTCTGAAACACTGCGATATTTCATTCTTTCCCTTTTTTGGTTCATTTTCATACTTGCTAACAATATTTGTAATACTTTGCTGTGTCATAGTGTGGTAAAAATGCTTTCATTTTTTTCTATCAGAAAATGTCATTATTTTATATTTATTCTTTCATGATAGTTTACGTATAAATTTGAATTTGACTAATACTTTCCATTATTATTTCGAAAATATTGTTTGACTGTTGTCTTGGAGTTCATAAGGAAAATGTTGTCCCTGAATTATTTTTCATTTATAAGCAATTTGCTTTTCTCTCGGAATTTTCTTTTTTTTAAGATTTTATTTATTTTGAGAAAGAGAACGCAAGTGAGGGGAGGGGAAGAGGCGGAGGGAGAGAGAAAATCTCAAGCTGACTCCACACTGAGTGCAGAGCTCGACACAAGGTCCAATAACACAACCATGAGATCATGACCTAAGCCAAAATCAAAAGTCGAACACTTAACTGACTGAGCCCCCCAGGCAACCCTCTCTCAGAATTTTCTGAGAATTCTCTTATTTCCTTGTATCTTATAACCATGAGAATTATATGTTGTTTTCTTGGGGTTTTTTTTTTGCATCTTCAGAATAAAGTGTCCTGGGGTGTGTTCTGTTTAGGTTTATTAAGTTATTGGAATGTACTTTTCATCTGGAAACATAGGTCTTAACTACTGGAGATTTCTGTGTAATTTTTCATATATTCCTTTTAATATATTTCTTCTGATATTTTATTCTGTAACTCCTACACAATGTATATTATAGTCTATTAATTTGTTCTACTTGTTAGATGCCTTTATTTTCTTTAAATTTTGATATTGCAGATGTTATTAGACCAGATGATGGAGTAGGAAGGCTTCTGAATTTCCCTCCTCCCACAGACACACTGGATGCACAGCAGTACGTGAAGTCTATCCGAGAGAAATCCAGAAACTAGCTGAGCGCCTCCTATACATCAGACAACCAAGAAAACAGCCATATGGAAATGCATAAGAAAGGATGAGACATACTGTAATGATAAATCCCATCCCTTTTACATAATCAAGAAGGAACCCATAAGTCGTAGCTTGAGAAGCTAGGGTTTGGACCTCATATCTGCCACCCCAAGTTTTAAGGCTCCCACCTGAGGGATAGGCCCCTAAAAACTCCCGCCTCTGAAAGCCAAAAGGGCTTTCATTCATGAGTCCTATTACGCAAACAAAGACGCAGTTCACAATAGATACGCAAGCACTCACCATGCGTATCTCCCCAGGTATCAGGGCAGAAGGAATAAGCAAAAATGACCAACTCAGTTCTTTCCCTGTAAGTGTTTGACCACATACTTTATAAGCTGCTGCCTGAGGGTCCAGCTTCTAATTAGCATGCATTCGGGTGCTGATGGCAGTCTGGTAGTCTTCCGTGGAGCCTGAAGGAGCTGGGAGCACAGCTCCAACATTCTCCCTCTAGCTCACTCCAACAACAACAACAAAATAAACTGCCAGTATCTCCCTAGAAGGACTACGCCCACACATGCCCTGACTTTAAAGGTTCCCACCCAAATGACAGGCCCCCCCCCCATCAACTAGTTTTGATAGATAATGGGACTTGCATTCACAAGCCTAAAAGGACTACAGCAAACGAAGAGGTTTTAAACAGTAACTACTTTCTCATTTTGCATTTGCCTTTCTATCTTCTCCATTCTCTTACTAGAGTAAATTCCTCAAAAGCCATAAATGTGGATTAAGAGAGAGGTAGTAAAATAGCAGGAAAAGAGAGTAGAAGAGTTTGTCAACTTATTGTGTGTTCATTTTGGCTTCTGGACTTGATTGGGCCCAGTCTTATACCATCCCAATTTCATTAAAAAAATCCTGCCATCAATGTCTAATTTCATTATTCATTTGATTAGATAACACAATTCATGACGGTCAGCTCTGTGTCTTGTGATTATGGGTTTAATGTCTGTTAGGGCCCAGTAGCAGTCAGGAACTGCTATTCAAATTAAGAGTTGTTATTGCTAGAAATCAGCATGGTCTTTCTCCAAAAATTCAAATTGTCAATTCTATGATTTCTCTATTGGGCCTGAGCAAGGGCCGTATTTAGCACATATGTTTGTCGAAAATATTATTCATAGCATTGGCTGTGTCAATGGCACAAGTGGGATGAGGGCTTGTATGGTAGCTGAGACCCGAAGTAGAGCCTTTGTTTGTTTTTACTTTTGCCTCAGATATTACTGAAAATAGGAAGCCTCACAGGGCATAGTAAATGGATCTGAATAGTATGCCATAAAATATATGGTTCCTCCAGAATTCCCCCTCAAAATCTGGCTTTTTTGTGCTGTGTGGCATAAAATACAGCAAATTTTATCTCACAGTAGAAAAATACACCAATATTCCCAAGACCATTGTATTCTTAGAATTTTCCTCAGGATGGCACACCAGACACCATGCAAGATTCGTCTTCCTCTTTTTGGCGTGCAGGTGTTTTACTAAGGCTTCTAGATTGCATGCTACTTCTGGCTTACCAGCAGCAATTAGCAAAACATAAGTGTTTTAATGCATAACCTTGTATTTTGCGGGTTATTCATATTATGAAGGATTCTCCAGGCAATATTGTGATAAACACAGGGATTTGCGGTACCTAAGACAATGGAAGTATTAAGCTGCTTTTGCTAGGTAAAGACAAACTACTTGTGATTTTCTTTCCTATATGAATGGAAGTGAGAGGATTATTGAGGTCAGTAGCTGCGGACATCTATATACAAGGTACCAGGTGTTGCATTAATTTGTTAGAGTTAAGATACTTCATCTTAACAGCTGAGACTGACATAGGATGAGACTACACTTCCAGTAGTTTACTTTTATTATCTAGTTTTTGCACTGGCCAAATCACCACCCATGCATCTTTCTCTACTATCTATAATTCTACCAAAGATGTGATACCATTATTGTCTTATTTTCTTGGCCAAAAACAGTAGCTAAAGATTTTTCCATTTGGTCCTGATTCCAGAAATCAGAAAACCCATTAGAAAATTTTTTCTGTCTTTAAGTGTAACATTGTCCACAGTACTTTGGGAGACTGGAAAAAACAAACAAACAAAAAACAAAGAAAACTCTAAGGTGGGTCTCTGGTCCCATTTAATTCACTGTGAGGCAGACTTCTTACATAATGTGGATGGCATACACCCCCATTGTGACTAACAGAAAAACACACTATTTTGGTCTTCAGGTACTAGTCAATTTTTGACTCTCATGACATATGCTTCTAAGAATGGCTGTGTGCAAGTCTCTGTGTATATACATGTTTAAATTTCTTTCGTATAGGGGCGCCTGGGTGGCACAGCGGTTAAGCGTCTGCCTTCGGCTCAGGGCGTGATCCCGGCGTTATGGGATCGAGCCCCACATCAGGCTCTTCCACTATGAGCCTGCTTCTTCCTCGCCCACTCCCCCTGCTTGTGTTCCCTCTCTCGCTGGCTGTCTCTGTCAAATAAATAAATAAAATCTTTAAAAAAATTTATTTCGTATAAATAGCTAAATATGGAATTGTTGGGGTTCTGGTAAAATTAGATTGAAGTTTTTAAGAAACACCTAAATTGTTTTCAAACTGGCTACATAATTTTACATTCCCACTAGCAATGCAAAAGTGTTCCAATGTCTTCCCATCCTTGTCACCATTTGCTATTATTTATTTACTTATATTTTTATCTTACTTTTTTAACTAAAGCTGTCCTATTGAATGTGGAGTGGTATCTCATTGTGGCTTTGACCTACATTTCCTTAATCACTAGTGATGCCAACCACAATTTCATTTGCTTATTGGAAATTTTCATATCTTCTTTCCCAAATTTTTATCCAATTCCTTTGCTTATTTTTTTAAGTTGGATTACTTGTTTTTTTGTTTGTTTGTTTGTTTGTTTGTTTTTGAATTGTAAGCACTCATCACAATATTGTCAACTCACACAAAAGTAGTGGCTGGAAAAATTCGAGTATGTATATTAGAATAGTTTATTACAGCAGAATTTCTTCACAAAAATAAAAATGAAAAGTAAAGCTATGGTGAGAGTAAGGTTTCAGTGGTTCATGTGCTAGCCACATAATGAAAGATATTCATGGATGGGTAATTAATTAAGTACTATTTGGTTGAATCAAAGAAATGTATCCAGAGAAAATAAACTTGTTTAAGAATATGACATTTTCAGTGAGAAGAATTTCTTGGAGAGTTGAGAGCCCTGGGAGCAACATCAACAGTTAATTAGGAGCAAACTACCAAATATAGTATTTTTCATATTTCTACAATAATCTGAATTAATATGAAACATAAAATAAAATTATTTCCATATAGAAAGTCAATTACCCTGAATCCCACAATATCCCATATTTAGTACTCACTAAATATTTGTGAAAAATGAGGGGAGAAAAACAGATGATGTATGGAATTATTGAAACACTGTATTGTACACCTGAAAGGAATACAACACTGTATGCTAATTAACTAGAATTAAAAAGTTTAAAAAAAAAGAAGAAAAATGGGGAGAAAAAAGTAACTGATTTTGTGTTGTTTGCATTGGATTTTGAAAACTAAAAAGATGTAATTGTTCCTGCTCAGTTATTTATTCAAGGAGTGAATGCCAAGAATAAAGTGACTGAAAAATTAGAGAACTACCTTGTATGAACAATCTGCATGAGCCGTGACAGGCAAACACCTTTCAGAAGTTGAGAAAATACTAATTTAGTACAAACAGAAGTGAAATCTCCTAAGGAAGTGTTAAAGTTCACAATAGTAAAAATATGTGTGGAGCAGGGAAAAAAAGACTTCCTTATACAGATTTCCAAAGATTATGAAAAATTAAGGTATTTAAAGTTCGTAGTATTCATTGTATTATTTTTCAGCAGATAGTCTGAGGAGTTTTTAAAATATGTGACTCTAGCATGTACTATTAAGCTAGTAATGTCAGTAAATGATATTCACACTTGTGTACTTGATCATTGTTATTTTTGTGACTTTTTATTATAACAGAAACTTAATAACCTTATTTGTCCTACAACACACCAGTTTTATACTTTAGCAATGGTGAAGTTTCAATTTTTCAAGCTCAAGGCCAAATTTGAAGTTCTTCTCAATTGGAAGAACCATTTTCAATGACGATTATTTAACACCGAATGATTTTGGAAATTAGCTTTTGCTATATGCTTGAAAATATTTCTTAGTGAATTCGATCTAAAATTACAAGGTGAAATACTGTTTTTTATGTGAAACTTATATTGTGGCAAAGTCATTTTGAGAGTGATGTTTGAATCACAAGTAATGTCAAGCGAGTTAATACACGTTTTATCCTGTCAAAAGTTAAAGAGCAAGATATCTAGTCCCACAAATATTTGCAGTAAATGTATTTTCTAAGTTACAAGTCAACAGCCTTTTTTCAGACCTCAGTGCAAGCACTAAGGAAATTTTCATATTTCACAATCCACCTAACTGTGTAATTGAAGAACTCCTATCTAAGCTCTATTTGGAACTTACTGATCTGCAATGTGATGGCACGTGAAAGGATACGTATCAAAGGCAAAATTTAATATAATTATATAAATGCCTTCTAAGTGGTAAATATGCTCAATTCAAACCATACACTCATAGACTGGTAACAGAATTTAGCAGTATTAATCTATGAGAAAAGACACATTTGAAGATGACATGTAAAACCTAATCACAGATCAGCATTAACAGAGGAAGTATTGCAATTGATTTTGTTCATGAACACTTTTAATACTAATTAAGAAAAAAAAATCCTCCTAAACACTTTCTTTCTTCTAACTACTAAATATGTATTCCAAAAACTATATGTGATTTTAATTTTTGTATTTGAAAATTATCAATTAAAATTTGTGTATTTTTTTCTCTTGTTATAGAAGGATCTACATAATAGCCTTGATTTCCTTCTACTCCAACAAATCTACAACAGTTTGTTATCTGGCCCTTGACAAAAAATCCCAGATCTGTACTACACTTTTTTGTGTGTAAAGAAAAAGGAAAAATAAGAAAATACATATGTATCTGCAGTTTTGAACAAAGATGGAGGAAAGGGAATTGAGAGATTAATGGAACTGGTTACTTATAGGACATTGATAGAAATGAAATGGAAATAATACAGGGCATTAGGGAAGATAACATTTCTCTGAATATATTTTTTTGCATAATCCTGCCACTTCAACCCATTTTAATTTTTCACATACGCATAAATAATTAAATAAATGAATAGTTAAATAAATAAATACAATCCATAAAGAAGGGATGAAAATCTCTAAAATTTAACATAGACTCAAATGAACCAAACCGTATTTCAAATGAACAATATAATCACACTGAACAGAATTTAAAAAAAAAAATTAACTCCAGTAACTTTTGAATACTGTATTAGAATTATATATCCTCATGCAAAAGACAAAAATTAATAAATAAAATAAACCCTTCCAAACAGATATTCAACTCAAATTAGTAGGTTTATTTTGTAGGGGCAATAGGACTTCTGAAATTCCTTTTTTTGCATTCAAAATTTTAGCAAATGAGTGAATATATTTTGGATAATGGGAACTAGCTTTCTCACTATCAGAGTAGGGAGTTACAAATAGGGAAGGGACAAAGAATAAGCAACAACATGGTGACATTGGATTGGGACTAGAGTTATGAATGTAATCTGGTGGTTTTGTCTCTGTATTTTTAGGTAGCATGACATAAAAATGGATACACACACACACACACACACACACATACAAGTAAATATATTTTGCAAAAATTACACAGGTTGGACAGCTGAAAGGAATCAAGATGTAATTCCCCTAGAGAACTGAAAGCCAAAAACAAAACAAAAACTCCACAGAGCATAAATATGCAGGGCTTTAATATAGGTAAAGGGTATGGTGCAGCAGGACAAATAAATCACAGGCAAGCTTTGGGGTACTAAGAGAGTTCCATGCCCGGTTAATCATGATCCTTTATTAGTTGCACAGAAGGAGTTTTTTTGTAAAACATGAAACAGCAAGTTTTCCATGCAGACTCTTTATTTCAGTTGAGTCAAGGAACAGTTGCATTGGCCTCTTATACACTCCATTTGTTACTTGACAAGTCAGGTTGCCTAATAGGTTTAAATAGATTTAAGTTGTCAATTTACACATTTTAAAACTATATAAACTAGTTGGCTTTGGGTGTGTTTATATGTCTATGCATGTACACATGTATGGATACATGTATGTTAATATATATTTATATTTTATATCTCTGTCAGTTGAGAGGGTCTGGATGCAATGACACCCCAGTAGCAATGAAAAAACTAGTACCTACATTTTGGTTACTTAATATTGTTTGCCACTAATAGAAACTAGGAGTGTTTGGAAAAATGTCCAATTACTGAGCTTTAGGACATAAGAAAGCATAAGATTAGCCTGGGAAGTTTTCTTGTTCCAAAAAAGGAACTGCTTAAAGAATGGCAGGAGCATGTCAAAAGGAAAGAAGGAAAAAAACGAGCCTTGAAATAAATATAAAAGTAAAGGATTATAACAAATTTACTAAAGTAAGCATCAATAAATCCACACTAATACAAAAAAGTAAATATACAGATAACCAAATACATACGAATAATTAAATATAAAGGGGAAATTATCCCTTACAGTACAATGCCAACTAATCAATGATAAAAAATGATGGGCTTAGAAAACCTCTGTTTGGTAACGACAACAATTGATTCTGATTTTTAATGGCTACTAAAATTAGTGGGTGAATAAATGAAGAATACAAAATATTTACATAAATCTTAAAATTATCTGCCCACAAGATACTTATTCCTTACAAAAGGTAAACTAGTGACATGATCACAGTGAAGAAACATAACACTCACTATCCAAACCAAATGATCACAGTTAAATATTGCCAATAATAGGATTAATCAACAATGTGTATCTCCTGATATGATACAATGGGAAAAACTTAGCATCATTTTTGTGTGTGTGTGTGTGTATTTCTGCCAAAAATGTATAATCATAAGAAAACATCAGACAAACCAAATTAAGGGATATTTTACAAAATTTGTAGCTTGTGCTTTTCAAAAATGGAATCATGAAATACAATAAAAATACAATAAAAAATACAATAAAAAATTCAGGAACTCTTCTAAAAAAGTCTGAAGAGACATGCCAACAACTAAATGCAATTCATAATTATGAATTTTCTTTTGCTAGAAAAGACATCATTTGGCCAACTGCCAACAAATGAGTAAGGTTTGCAAATGAGAAAATACAATGCTAATTTTCTAGTTTTGATAGTTTTAAGGGAATCCCTTAGCCACAGCACACGCTGAATTAAAAAAAAGAAGAAGAAGAAAAAGAAAAAGAAAAAGAAAAAAAAAACCCCGAGTACTCTATCATTGTATTAAAATCGTTTGATAGAAAGCATTAAATTTAAAAACAAAATAAAATAATTTAGATCATAGGACTCTAAGTAAAATTTCCAAAAAAGCTATAGAATGTTATAAGTAAGAAATTAAAAATCTGACAGCCATAAGAGCAAAATGCAAAAGTTAACAGCATATATTTGCTAGCAAAAACAAAGAAAAATTTAAAAAGATAAATTTGTTAACAAATCACATTTGTTAACAATTAAATAAAATAGGCTTTTATTAAAAAACAATATAAAATTTTGGGAAAGATTAATAATAATAAAATAAATGCAAACATATTCCATGTGCAAGAATACTAAAAATTAATTACACCTGGGGATTTTCTTCAAATTATATAAATCCCATGCAATTTCATTCAAAATACCAATAGGCTTTTTCACAGACATAAGGAAGCCACACCATGGGAATAGCCTCTTCCCCTGGACAATTTCAGCAGTCCAAAGATCAAACTCACAGATTGGTGAATCTAACTGGTTTGACCTGAGTCATAAAATCACACCTTTTTGCACTTTAACTGTGGTACTGTCTATATCTTTCCCTCAAAAAGATCCATACATAAAATTGGGATTCCTCCAAAGTGCAAAGTGTATGTAAAGAAAAATTGTGCTTTAACTGCACCCACCATTGTAGGCTAATTTAATAATTTAAAAAAAGGGAGGAAATAGGGAAATTACTAACAAAATATGAATTGTGTATCTATTTAGCTTGGGGCATTTTTGGATACAAACCAAAATGTGCATTCCTGGCCTTGAGCTGACTGCATGAAAAGTGAGGTGGTCAAAATTCATTTGATTTACATTGATGTAATGTAAACATTTACACAGTGCAATAGTAACAAAGAAACATTAGATCTGTTGGGTGCCATTGGAATAAGTATTTCCTATTTATGCTAATATTTGATGGATATTCAAAATTTTCCATGCAGAAAAGTAGTGAGGAAAAATCGAGATGCTTGTAGATCCAGGTTGATATTCCATGACCCACTATAGCAAGCCACAAACTTATCTTCTCCAAGATTTTGCTATGAGCTTATCAACTAAAAATATTGCTGACCAAGGTGTGCAGCCCCAAGCACTCTGAGATCATTACAATTCATGGTGTGTTATTAACAATGTAGGTTACCTTTTAGCTTTCAGTTTTAACTAATTGAGCTTGCAACCTAAGTTCTAAACTCATTTGCTTCTCTATAGCTGCAAAGGGGCATGTGCTGTCAACATGTGAATGTAACAAATATTAATATTGCACATCTTTAAAATCACATTATTAAAATGGAGTCTCCATATTTTTCTGTTCTCAGGTAAACTCTTGCCTTCTGGATCTAATTTAATCTCACATTCAGATTGTCTCTCATTTTTATTGGTCTTAAATTTAAATCTTTATATTGATATGTAAATGTAATTAAGGATGTAATGTAAATTAAAAACTTATATATCGAGAGTCTGTAATAGGCCTTAAAAAAACTAGTTTACAATAGACTACTACTTATAGATTTAGGAAAGCAAAGAAGGCACATATCTTGCCGAAGTTAACCCTGATTACAATACTTAATCTAATAGATGTGTATGACTGTGGTAGGCAAAATTCTAAAATGTGCCCCACCTCTGCCAATATTTCCCACCCTAATCCAGGGGACTGGTAATATGATAAGAGATCACACTTTTTATGACACCCCTTTGACATGGCATAATGGATTTTGCACATATTTTTAAAGTTACTAATCAGTAGACTCTGAGTTAACCAAAAAGACCTCATCTAATCACATAACTATTTGGGTGGACCTCATCTATTCACATAAACCCTGTAGCAGTGGTGGTGTGAATGAAGACATCAGAGAGACAAGGAGCACAAGGGCTTAACCTGTCCTTGCTGTTTTAACTATGGAAAGGTCACGTGAGAAGGGAAGTGGGTGGCTTCCAGGAGGAGAGAGCTGCCCTTGGCTGAACACCTAGCAAGGAAATGGGAACTTCAGTCCTCCAAATGCAAAGACTTCGTCAAAAATCTTAATGAACTTGGAAGCAGATTCATCTTCTGAGCCCGCATAAGAGAGCCCAGCTCAGATGACACCTTGATTAAGGTCTTTGAGACCTAAGGAGAGAACTCAGAGAGTCCTCCTGGCCTTCTGACCTAAGAAATTTGTAGATAATAAGTGGGGTTATTCTATGTCATTGAGTTTGTAGTAATTTGTTACTCAGAAATAGGAAACTAATAAAATAACACACTCATAGACAGGCGTTAATTGAAAATATACTTACTATGTAATATTTGCTTACTACCACTTATCCTAATTAATACCATAGAGAACAGATGCTAACACGCTAATGACTTTGAGGATTATTATGTAAGTTAACCTTACAATCTCTCGAACTGGCTTTATAAGGTCCGTAAGGAAAAGCACTACATCTAATTTTATTATTTACTTCTCATATATCAAACAATATTTTATATATCATAATTGGTCAACAATTTAATCGATTAAATTTACACAAGTTTTTTAAATCTGTTTTTATGACCAATTTTTTCGGTAACCCAACAAAGTTATTGAGTGTCCACATCTACTTCCTGCACAGAATTTAACAATATAGAAGAATGTGATCTTATTCTCAAAAAGCCTATAGCCCATAAATCTGAAACATTGTTTACCTAAAAGATCTGTACTGATAGGTATTTAGAATGTTTTTTACATTTACACTATCAAAGACTAGTGAATTTAGATTTGTGTACTGGTATAAATATATCTGTTGTAATTTCTCAGCTATGGAATTATTGGACCAGTTCATGCATTTTAATTTTGACAGATTTTGCCAAATTATATCCCCTAAATAATTGCCAGATGTATAAAAACAGCATCTGATTTCTTTCATTATTTATTTACTTCATAGTGAGTTTGAGTTTCATTTTTTTGCTCATTTCCATATATATATATATATATATATATATAACTGGCTACTGCCTGTACAATATTTTGCCCGTTTTTCTACTTGCATTTTGTCTATATAAAAATAATTTGTGAAAATACTTAGAAAGTCAAGGAAACCCTTTGCCTACATATGTGTCACATACATTCCTTAACTTTGTTGAGTGTTTGCTATATAGACATTTTATAATTTTATGTAAATGCATTTACATTTTTATTTTTTTTAAGAGCTCTAGCTTCGTATTTTATACACTCCTGATTTTCTCCCTTTTTAATTAAAGGACTCAAATTGAACCTGAAAAATGCTGAGGGTGGAAAGAGAAACTCTCCATATTTTGGAAGAGCATTACCTAGAGCTATATTAACTTTGAATGTATACAAAATCTGGAGAGCCTCAGGACATCTACATAATGAGAAACACATATTCAAACTTTTTCTGACTTCTTTCCTTTTGTTTTAGTTTTAAAATTAGAAATTTCCAGAATCAAATTTTAATCTAAATGATTAATAGTAGTGATTCTATGGAGGATTATTTCTTACACAGAGAAAATAAAGTTGTTAGTAACCAATAATGAGCAATCTGTATAATTTTAATGTAAGGACTGAAAACTTTTACTTGTCTACCAAGGAGATGATGAGATGAGGGGAATGCCAGTAAAATAATCTTGTAGTATGTATGACATTAGGGGATTGTCACAATACAGCCATGTTTTAGCTGAAGTACTAGAGTGAGCACACAAGGAAAGGAGGAACAGAGAGTTAACAGAGTTTCATTTTCCAGTATAATCCGGGAAGTTATGCAGAAGAAATTTAGGGACTTGAAGTATCATAAATATATCTTTTTAATATAGCTTTTTAAAAATAGTAGAGAGTCATTGATATGCTTAAGATAGAAATTTAATATCAATGAACTCTGATAAATGGGATGTTTAAAAACATGCTAAGATCCATACAGTAAAGCATCTTTGTTGTCATTGAGATTGTGATTTTCCTAGAAGCAATCTGCACCAGAGATTTTTTTTCTTTACTAAATTTGGGGATAGCTCCAATAGGTCCTTTTATCCTAACCTACTAGATGTTAAATTCAAAACTCAGCGTTACCAATGTATCAGGAATAAAGGGTGTCATTGAAACAAGAATATGAGGAATATGAGGTCACTACTTACCATGAGCTAACTTGGCCAGTGTAAAGAGTCTCAGTGGTGGAACAAATAACTCTGGTGGTGTTTGTGAGACCACAAAGGACAATAGTGGCCTGTCTACATGCAACCACAATAAAAATCTAAGCCAAGTCTTAAGAGTATAGCTGTCCAAAGCAAATCAGTATCATATAAAACAGATGCAGAATAAATTACCCACAAGGGTGCATATCGGAAACTGAACATAGCATAAGATAACATGCTATAATTGTCAAGATAAAGCAAAGGTATCAAAGTAGAAGTACTCGCTCCCGTGTTAAACACGTATAATTGAAGCTAGCATGGACAGATGATGATCAAATTATGTTAGATGGACTAAATGCGTATGTGTAAGCATCCTACTCCAAAACTATCCAGTTCAGAACAAAAGGGATTTACTTGCTACATTGACTAAGATGATGTTTTTGCAACCTAAATTAATATGGGTTCAAAGCAGAAATTTAGAGAAATTACAGGGGGAAAAAAGGCAAAAAATCTGTCAGTACAAAGCGAGTGAGGAAATCCTTTTAGTCAGTTGGAAAACAAATTATTGTGAGACCAAAAAAAAAAAAAATACATAATGCAAATAGAAATAGAATAGAAAGAAAATTAGACACAGGAACTGGGCCTGGCATTCACCTATTAGCAATTAGAAGATTGTATTGGCCAAACTGTGAAGATGGATTAATGATCAAATAAGGATGTACATTATTATGTTCATAGTAATTCGTTACACATGAAACTAATTAATCGTATCTCCACCTATTATTTGTCTGGCAATTCCTCAAATAGTTCACAAATGGTCTTGTTTGAGATTTTCTCAAACGACTTTTCTTTTGGTTCTGGTTTGTTCATTATTTATTCAAAAAACATTTATTGAAAATCAAATATTGTGTGAAGTTCTAAAAAGATGAAATGAACTAGCCACTTTCCCATGGGACTTAGAGCTTATATTGGGGACACACAGTAAACAATTACTTGCATGAGTAAGTTTTAAATTTCAGCCATGCATAAGTGCTAATAAAGACTGTAAAGTATACAAGCAGATAAATAAGATGACAATCTACTGAACATGGAGGTGGGAAAGAATTGGTGGTGATAGTCAGTAAAGTGTCCCTCATATGACAGTGAGATTTAAAGAGAGACCTGGAATGTCAGAATTCTAGCCAGGTGGGTAAGATAAAAAAGGAGAAAAATATTTCAAGCACAAAGATCTGCATATATTTGATGTTTGGATTTAAATATCCTTCATTAATAACAAAACCATTATATTTGAATTAGGTGATGAGGATTGAGCATCTAGCATGTGCCTTGGTGTAGATAAATTTAACTAAACCTACCAGGCTTATGTTTGCATAGATACCCATCTGTATCTCTTAGAAAGTACCATTAGGCAATTAGATTTTATGTTATCCCAGCAAAATATATTTTTTATTTTTATAATTTTAAGCCTTCATTTATTTATTTGAGAGAGAGGGGAGACAGAGATAGTGAAAGAGAGCACAGCAGAGAGGAGAGGGATAAGCAGGCTCTCTGCTGAGCAGGGGGCCCAATGCTGGGCTTGATCCCAGGACCCCAGGATCATGACCCGAGCCGAAGCCGGATGCTTAACTGACTGAGCTACCCAGGTGCCCCCAAATGTATTTTTAAAAAGATTTATTTATTTATTTGAGAGAGAGAGAGAGAGCAAGCAAGTAAGGGGAGGGTTGAGGGAAAGAATCTTCAAGCAGACACCCACCGAGCACAGAGCCCACTAAGGGCTCAATCCCAGGACACATGAACTCATGACCTGAGGCAAAACCAAGAGCTGGACACTCAACCAACTGAGCCACCTAGGGGCCCCTCAACAAAATGTATTTTAAGTAAAATATAAAATATTTTACCCCTAGAGTCCTATACTAATGTTGGTTTATCTTAGAACTTCATACTAGGGATTGAGAGTTTTAGATTAGAAACAAAGTTTGTATAGGGGCACCTGGGTGGCTCAGTAGGTTGAGCTACTGACTTGATTTTGGCTCAGGTCATGATCTCAGGGTTGTGCGATTCAGCCCTGCTTAGGGTTCCATGCTCAGCATGGAGTCTACTTGAGTTTCTCTCCCTCTACTCCTGCCCCCACTCCTGCTCTCTTTCTCTCTTTCCCCCTCTAAATAAATAAATAAATAAATAAATAAATAAATAAATAAATCGTAAACAAAAGAAAAGAAACAGTTTGTATAAAAAACACCGTGCACTTTCAAATGAAGAGAGATCATGGGAAACAATTTATCCGGGACATCCCATATTTATTTAGAAGAAAAATGCAAGAAATTAAAAATAAATTCTTTAACTTTCAATTAATACTCATGATATTAAACTGTCAAAATGATAATAAAAGTACATTGGTTGTAAAATCATATAAAGTTTCATTTTTAATGTTTTTAGTTAATAATGTATATACTTTAAAGGATGAAAAGAAATACTGTAAAATTCCAGTATACTGAGACATTCCATTCTTCTCTTAGTAAGATCAGTGTTAATTTTGAAGTGTCCTGAAAAATTAACATATTTCTCAATAATGAACATTTCACGATAGAAATCTATTCTCATTGTTCCTACCAAACAAATCTAGCTAATGTCATCTTCCAAGTGTTTGGTTAATACATTCATCATTCTTTTTTTTTTTTTTTTTTTTTTTTTTTTTACTGGGGGAAGGTGAGAAGGAGAAACACACATGAAAACAATCCCACTTTTCAAAAGATAAAGCAGAAACACTAAAATGTAAGTTTTCTCATATAAATCACTGGGATTATTACTGCAAATTTGAAAATCAAATGCAGACTGGATACATGATTTTCTAATAAGTTTGACATTGTACTTTAGTTTTGAAATCTTCAGATGTTGGTAAAATGGTTGTGAATATGCATTTATTACATATGCATACTCTATACCTTAACTGAATCCCGGGTAATATAAGTATATGGAAAGAAGTTTCATGGGGTCTGACAATTATGTTACTCATACATTTCATAATATATATTGAATGCTTGCAACCTGGACTTCTGTTAACAGGAATCAGAGAATCAGAAAATACTTTCCAGCCTCCCCTATCCTTTATTTGGTTGTGGATTTTTATTTCTAAAGGATTGGTTCTCTGAATCTTGGGGGACATAAGGATTTGAGTAAAACAAAATTTCTAAGTTCTGTTTTTTTCTCATTTTGTTAACATTATTTAAAGGCTACTTGTGGGGTTTGAATATTAGTTGTTTGAATATGAGACTCAGGAAGTCAGTGTATGTGGCTTAAGATACAGAGTCATTCAGCATGAATTCACTTTGACAGTATTACAATATGACCTTGGAAAGATCACTCTTTCTTTAAGCCTCAGTTTCTTCACATGCAACATGGAGCTAATGGAACTTATCTCAGGATTGTTGAAAGACTTAATATGTGCTTAGTACATAGAAAATGCTTATCAAATGCCTGCTTTATTTTTTTTATTTATTATTTTTCAGCCTAGTAAGTGGTGGGAATAAAAGAATATAGTAAGTTGCAGTGGTTTCTAACATGATATTAATATTTAATGTAATAATAAAAATGACTATCATTTCTTAGAAGCAACAATTGCTGTTTTCTAACAATACAGTGAATAGTGAAATTAAAAAATATTACTTATTTATTAAACACATATATTGCTTTGTATGTGCCAGACACTGTTTTAAGCAATTCAAAAATATTAACTCATTCAATCTTCATAGCAACCCTTTGAAGTGGATAAGGAAACTGAGGAACAAGAAATTAAGAAATTGCCTTTGGTTACATTCCCAAGTGGAAATGTGAGAGTTTAAATCCAGATGTTTTCTCTCTCAGGAGCCCAACATCTTGATTGAAAGCTACTTATTTCTTAATTTTGAGTAGTATAATATGATAAAAATTCAGAAGTCATTAGAAATACTAGATGGATAGGAATCATAGATGCGCTACAGAAATACTTCATTGTCAATAAGTTGCTATTTTAAGGTAATATGGTATTTCTACTTAGTGGCAAATACTAAGTAAAATATCTTAAATCTAATCGAGAAATTTCCTAATTTGAAGGTGGGTGTTAGAAGGTGGACGTGCGATAGTAAAGTATCCTCCATACTGAGAATGCACTTTGAGACAAACAAGCCACTCCATACCATTAGCAGGGTTTTATTCAGGGTAACTTACTGACAGGATGTGGATTGAGTGGAGTGTGACCCAGCTGGTCTGCCGCTATTCCCTGCCCCTATTCTCTGTCCAGTCCAGACCTAAATCCCCCACTTGTATACAGCGAGGGGCATGGTGGTGAGGTCACAGGGTGATTATGTGAAGTGGTGCCATCTGGGCTCCAGCGGCTCTCTACTACTTAAGGTGGGGTCTTCTGTGCACTAGTCGCCTCTACTAGTTATCTAAAGTGGAGCCTTCTGTGCACCACTTTTAGGGAAGATCAGGACAAGCCTTCCTACACTCCAGTCAGGGTATAATATTAAGCTTCGTGGGGCCTGGAACACATAGCCCTGAGAAAGCAGTCATTGTGGGAGACTGAACAAGATGTAGGGCCAAAGGTAGAGTCAGTGGTGTCAGCACTCTTACAGTCAGTAATACTACTTTCCTATTAAAAGTACAACTTTTAAAGTTATGGATAACTAAAATATAGATATGAAAAATTCCACAGGATATATTAATAAATATAATTTTATTATAACATGGATAAACATAATTATACAAGGTATAATACTAAATATAATTTTATAATAATTGGTGCTAATTATTTACTGGAAAACAGTTTAAATGATGGACATTACAAAATTGTTTTGATAATCTCTAGACTTATATAGTCAACTCTCAACTTTTATATGTCTCTGGGTTGTCCCAAATATTCTTAAAATAATCAAGTAACCAGCTGAATTCCTGATCTTTATCTCCCCAGATCTGATCCTTTCTGGTAGACTTCTTTGTCTCCATCCTCATCACCCTTTTTAAAACTACTATAAACTAATGACAACAATGGGCCAAAATAATTTTTATAGCTTCTGAAACTTTTAATAATTTTGAACCAAATCATGTATAATAATGCACAAAACTCATTCATAATATTACAAACCAGTTATCTTTTTAAGTAAACTCCATGCCCAACAAGGGCTCAAATTCATGAACCTGAGATCATATATGCTTCACCCACTGAGTCAGTCAGACACCCCTAGAAACCCAAATTTCTGTCACACGTTGAAAAGAAATGCTTCTAAGCAGCCATGGCTCCAATGAGGAGATCAAAGTTCAATTGCAAAATACTTGTAAAAGAATAATTCATACATATACATACACACACACACATATCCATATATACTTGGAAACACTTAGAAAACAATAATACCTACATATATAAGTATGTATGTAAGTATATATTATATAAACTTGTATAATCATATATATTATTATATGGTTTGTGTGTGTGTGTGTGTGTGTGTGTGTGTATACACACATATTTATGTATCTGGGGAAACACATTCAACCTAAGTATCTGGTTTAATGTAAGAGTCAGGGAAATTAGAAAAGATATTAGAAGGCATAAAATTAGAAAGAAAAAAGGAAGTATTTATTATCAGATAGCCTAATAATCCACATAGATTGTTCTAAGAAATCTATAAAAACTTTAGAGCTAATAAGTACATTTTGCAAATTTGAGTTAAATAGTAAAAAATTAAGAAAAAAAATATAAAATTAAATATTTAAAAATACCATAAAAGAAAACAAAAATCCTCAGTGTTAAGTTCCACAAAAAATATAAAATAATTCTTAGGTAAAATTTAAACATCACTAAGATGAATGCAAGAAGACTGATAAATAAATGGACACATACACCATGATCATCAGTTAAAACCCTTATAATTTATATGTCCATTCTTCCTAAATTGATCTTTACATTCAATGAAATTTAAGAAAAAAAATAGCATGCCTTTTTGAAATTTATAAGTTATTTCTAAAATTTATATGGCAATGCAAAGAATTTAAAATAGCCAATGGAATCTTGAAAAAAACCAATGTTGGAGAACCCGTACTACCTTATTTCAAGTCTTACTGTAATGTTACAGTAAATAAGAGATTATGGTCTTGGTATAAAATTAAAGAAATTATTCCATGGGTTACAATAGATTACCCAGAAATAGTTGATTTGTGTATAATCGATTGGTTTATCACCAAAGGCACCAAAGCCATTTAATGTGGAAAGGACAGACTTTTCAGCAAATGGAGGTATAACAGCTAGCAATCCGCAGACAAAAATATAAACTTTTATCATTCCTCACACCGTACATAAAAACTAATTTAAGGGGCGCCTGGGTGGCACAGTCGTTAAGCGTCTGCATTCGGCTCAGGGCGTGATCCCGGCGTTCTGGGATCGAGTCCCACATCAGGCTCCTCCACTGGGAGCCTGCTTCTTCCTCTCCCACTCCCCCTGCTGTGTTCCCTCTCTCGCTGGCTGTCTCTCTGTCAAATAAATAAATAATCTTTAAAAAAAAACTAATTTAAAATAGGCCAAACATAAATATAATATGCTAAAATTATTAAATTTATAGGAAAAAAGGTCATGACATTTTTCCTATCTTTGTAAGAAAGATGTCTTTGCCTATGAGAAAGTATGCATTTCCCACAAAGCACTGTGCATAAAAAGTTGATAAAAATAAGCTTCATTGAAATAAAATTTGCTCATCAAAAGATATATTTAATAAAGCTAACAGGTAAGCCACAAACTGGGAGAAAATGTTTAAATAAATATATCAGATGAAGAACTTGTATCCAGGTTATTTAAAGTATTTCTACAATTTACTAATACAACGAATAACTCAATTAAAAATTGATAAAGGACTTGCAAATCCTTTTTGCCAAAGAAAATACTTATTGGCAATAAATGCATGAAAGTGTTCGATATTGTACATCATAAGAAAAATAAAGTAAAATCAAAATGAGGTACCATTTCATACCCAATGGAGTATCACATTTTAAAAAGACTGATCTGGAGCAACTAAAACTCTCATACATTACCGGTAAACATGCAAAATGATACAAACATTTTAGAAATCAGTATGAAAATTTTGTCATAAAAATTAAGCAACCCCCTAACCTGTGACTCATTCCACATATATAGTTTGTATTTATAGCCAAGAAAAATGAAAATATATGTGAAAGAAAAAACTTGCAGGTGGATGTCCTTAGGAGGTTTATTGATAATAGCCCAAAACTGGAAATAATCCAAACGCCCAAGAGCAGAGGAATGGATAAACAATCTGTGGTTTATCCGCAGAGAGGGATACTACTCAGTATCAAAAGCAAAAATTAACAACTCACTACTGATGCAACACAATTGATAGACCTCAAACTTTTGTTTAACCCCCTAAGGGAAAGAACCCAAACACAAAAGTATAGGTACAGTATAGTTCCATTTATATGAAGTTCTAAAACCACCAAAACTAACACATGTTGAAAGAAATCAAAAATTGATGGCTTCTTAGGCATTAAATGGGAAGTAGGATATCTCAATACAAACATCAGATGGCGAAAGATAAATATGATTACTTAAAACAGTCAAAGGTTTGCATATGTGATAGTGAAGTTACAACTCCACAACACTTTAATAACGGGTTGCATTTATTTAGGAAAAACAAACTTATTTTACTTTTAGACATAAACAAGCAGCTATCAGAGGATAGTACCAAGTATTTAAAAACATTTTTCAACCCCACACTCAAATTTATACAGAGGTCCATTTGGATGGATATCAAGTATTCCTTTCTTTTCAGTCTTGTTCCCTTTGTTTCATTATCATTTTAATCAAAGTTTCTTCTGTTCCTCTGTTTTCTGATTCCCACTTCCTCCCCAGTTCCTGCTCTATCAGGATGACTGGCTATGGTATTTCAAATTCATGGCGAAGTTTTTCCCTGACTTCAACTTGAAGAGTGCTGTAGGAAAGATGCTAGGGTTCGAAGCCAATGGCTAAGAAAGAATTCTTCAGAATTCTTGAGAATTGAGTCTTTGGTGCAAGAAGGTGGTTTTATTAAGGCCTGGGGACAGAACCCATGATCAGAAAGAGTTGCACTGGGGTCATGAGGAGTGGCCGTCCAATATATACTTTCATATTGGGAGGAGGTTAGGGATAGCATAATATCTAAGGAATTCTGGGGCAAGGTTTCCAAGACTTTGAGAGGGCTAGCTATTGTTGGGAAAAGGTAATTTATTACTGTCTAATAAAACCCTAATCATGAGAACCTTCAGATGTATATCGGTGGGCCATATGCTTGGGGGATGATTGCCAACATGTATCTTGGGGGGTTTAGAGATAAAGGAAATCTCTAAAGGAATTTTTATATGTTAAAGTGGACTTACAGGATGGGGGCAGGGATCAGGTTAGGATCGCCTTTTGCCCTTAGCAAAGCGTCAACATCTAGGCAGTTGAGTCTCTGGAGGAATGTCACTCTGCCTGTTTCAAGGACTTGTCAGTGGGCTGTAGGTAGGAAGGAAATTTAAGGATATTTAATAATTTTTCTTCTGTCTTTGTTTCCCACATCAAAGGGTACTCATGGATTTCTTATGGTAATAGAAATATCATTCATAAGCATTTGAATTTCTTTACAATGGGACACCAAGAAGGTTTTTTCTTTTGTTAAGAGGGGCTTTTTCTCATCGCAAACTTTTTTTTTAAGTAATCCTTGCCATCAACATGAGACTCAATCTCACAACCCTGATATCAGAGATTGAGAGTTGTGTGCTCTACCAACCAAGCCAGACACGTGCCCTTTTCTCAGGGCAAACTTTTATGAATATTTCCATGTCACCGTCTTACCAAAGACAACCACTCCCTGAAGGTTGAGGAAAAGTAAAGAAGGTGGCTAAAGTGGGAAGGGGTGACAACACAAAACCCTTTTCTATTTCAGGAATAGTTTTTATTCTTAAAAGAACAAGGTATTTTAGTAGGTGAACTGGCTATCAGCAAATGATACAGTAGGTTTTGTAATCTTTGGTATCTCTTCTCTCCTGACTCAGTTTCATTTGCTCCTCCAGACAACTTGCCTTTTCCTTCCTGGGCTACCAAGGCAGCCTGCACTAGGCTGATGTCTCTGCTGAAGTGTTAGCTGATAATTAAGATGACAGCTGAAACCTAAAGTGCTGGCTGACAAAATTTAAGGTATCAGCCCTCCCAGAGAGTTTATACTTTACTTAATAAGCGATTTAAAAAAAAAATCTTCATTTTGTTATTTTCATTTTCAAGGCTCAGTCTTTAATATATTCTCTCTTTTATTGTCAATGTGCATGAATATTTCAGTTCACAAAATCAGAGAGATGCACCATATTTATAACTATGTCTATCAGTTCCTATCTTCTGCCCCTACCCACATCTACAATATTTATCAAAAACATTCAAAATAAAATGGGGATGGTAAATATATATATATATGGACCCCATCAAAAAGAACTAATTATAGTTCTCTTTATTTCCTTCAGCCAATTCTTTCAACCCTCCAAATGACTATTAGTAACCTTAAAATTGGCATTTTAAATCAAAACATGACTGGCCATAGGCTACTTAGCTTCTACTCATATGAATAAAATTTTGGTGATTCCTTAATCAAACAAAAAGTCCACAAATTCTCAAGTCAAGTATTTTATTAGTCCTCTTAACAGCATCCATGTGTGTTCTAATTAACTTAACAAGTCTCTGTTTCAAGAACCATACTCCTATGATTTTGATAATGTTTCTCTTTTGTATAGTATATACCTAGATAGTACCCCTTCAAATAAATTCATACTTTTTCAAGTACTGTATGTAAGAAATTGTTATACCTATGACTTCCCCTATCCAAGTAAAGCAATCCCAAGACCTTCATATAAAAGGATTTTTAGGCAATTCATCATTCTGATCCTTTTCATCTGACATATTCTTTTTCTTCTGCTTAAGCTATTTCTAGTAATCAGTATTGAGGGTCACTTATTGATGATAAGGTAGGTAGGGCTAAATAGTGGCTATGCTTGTATGTTAAATAATGACTAGGAAAGCAGCGAACCTTTGGAATGTGGAGAGGTTTAATCTGGCATCAGTGCAAAAGGATGTAGGAGATACTGAAATTCAGAAGGCAATAGTAAGGGGCTGAGTGACATTGGAACAGAGTGGAAGTACAGGAGTATATATGGAACTATACTGAAGGTATAATTCATTTTATTAAGCAAATAATTGGGAAAAGATTACAACATACTCAAAAATTAGAGTGACTATGAGTAGAGACATACAACTAACTGGAAATTGAAGGATAATTAGACAGGTTTGGGAACTAGATTAATTCAGACTAAAGTATATGGAGATTGAGTTACTAGAAAGATATTTGGTAATATTCTGAAGGAAATATGGAATTTATGAGGTGATCTGAAAAGAGTAGATATGTTTAGAGATTTATATTCCAGAATTCAAATGATTAGAATCAATAAGTGATATTTTATACCAAGAGAGTCTTAGTCAGTTCAGGATGCTGTAACAAAATACCACAGACTGAATGCTTTACACAACAAACGTCCATTTCTCACAGGTCTGGAGGCTAAGAAGTCCGAGATCAAGGTGATGGCAGATATGGTGTCTGGTGAGAGGCTGCTTCGAGGTTTGCACAAGGGTGTCTCCCCATTGTATTCTCACACAGCAGAAGGTCAGAGGAAGCAAACTCTCAAATCTTGTTTTATAAGGTCACTAATCCCATCATAAGTGCTCTAACCTCATGGCCTGATTACCTCCCAAAGGCCCCATCTCCAAATACCATCATTTGGGGATTAAGGTTTCAATATATGAATTTTGGGAAAAAATAAACAAGCAATCTATAGCAAATAAAAAGGAAAAGATCACTTAGGGGAGCCTGTGGACAGGCAAAAACTTTGAGAATATGTAAATACAAGAAATAGAAGGAAAAAATAACAACCAAAGAGACTAAGAAGAAGTGATCAGAGGAGGGTGAGAACTGGTATCATACATTTCACAGAAAATGACGGATCAGGATTAGTAAGAATGGAAATTACATTAGATAGTAATAGCTATCATGACTGTATATCAGTGCCTGTACTAAGTGCTTTAGGATCGTATCTCACTTAAAATCATAGCATCTCTTAAATAGTAGTAATAGCCACATGAAGTAACAAGTCTCAGTTTAAGTAACGGACCTAAAGGCATGTATCCAGAAATTGGCAAAGCTGGAATTTGAATTTCAGGCTTGTATGAATGTGGTATAACCGCTAAATTGCATTATCTTCAGTAATGACTATAAGCTGGGGCACCTGGCTGGCTCAGTGGGAAGGGCATGTGACTCTTGGTCTGGGGGTCATGAGTTTGAGCCCTGTGTTAGGTACAGAGATTACTAAAAAAATAAATACACTTAGGGGGAAAAAACCAAACCAAAACAAACAAACAAAAAAAACAATGACTAAGCTAAGAGAATGAAAAGCCCAAAGGTATTTGTTAACCAAATAGTGATCAGAACAAGCAGTTTGAGAGTATTTACCAGGATAGACAAATTAATGACAAATAATTGAGATGTGACTTGACTAGACCAGACTAGACAGTGTAGACAGCAATCAGAAATATGGCACTGAAATAAAGATATAGTTTAGTTTGGTAGGTTCCTGGAGTAGAATGAAGAACATTTTATACTAAATGTTTTTTTTTTTTTAATGATTAGGGAAACTGGAAAACTGCTCTGTGTTAACAGAATCATTTCATATTTGTGGTATAAGTGGTTCTATGGGTCATTGACTCAGAGATGAAAACTGACGCAATTGAATAGCAATTTATGCTCACTGATGCATCACTAGGAAATGACCAAAATTAGGTAGTCCTTGTTAAAAGTAATTACATACAAGAGATTAAAGAAAGTGAAAAGTTAAAATCGTAGATAGACTTCAAAAAGAATTACATTAATCTTGTAGAAAATAATACTTGTTTTGCTTAAGAAATATTAGTTCCCTTTCCTGTATAGATACATAATTTATAAAAATCTGAAAATACACATATGTTCCTATAAGCCAGGCTATGCCTTTTAAAATTTAGAATATAATGGCTAGAGTCTTGATTTTATTTTTGTTCTTTTAGGACATTAGTGATTTTATAACAAACTGTGGTATATTATAGTAACATTCACAGCATGTCTGGATAAGAACCACTAGGTTCTTAGGACACTTGTGAGTAGATTAGTGCAACTGAAATTTTGATTGAAGAGTCTAATTAATTTGACAACACTATTTGAACTTTGACAGAACTAAACCTATTAAAATATAAGATAGGACGTTGGTGTGTTTACAACATTTCAATTGATATGGCCCATAAAGATGGAAGAAAACTTTCTTATTTATTAACATTTGTAACTTCATTTTACTAATGGACAGAAGACAAACACTTTTTCATGCTGTGGTAGTTAGCATCTAATTAAAGCACACAGTCATCCACTTTGATACACTGAAGGAAATTTTAACATAAATAATGCAGATTTCAAGATTACGTTCAACTGTGTACATGGAACACATATAATGGTGGTCTAGGGGCAGGGTAAGGGAAAGGAAACACACAAACACAAACACACAAACACTTCCTCTGTCTAGGTATGATTGTGTGACTAAGTTATCATGGATAGAATGAGAGCAAAAATTAAATATGCAGTCACTTGAGGACCTGCCTTACCTGTGGAAAATTGTTTCTTTCGACTGTCTCTCCTTCTTCTTCCACATATGCAGTCTCCCAATTCTGACTATGTTGAGACATATGACTACAGGGAGAACAGAACAATAATATGGAAGAAATATGGGTTCTTAAAGGACCTTATCAAACAGCACTGCCTTGGTAGCCTGATTTGTCAGATTGTGGTAGAAGCAGTGGAGGTGGGGTGAGGAGGTCCTGGATAATGATCTATTTAAACCACTGAGTTGTCATTGGTTTAGAATTCTAAGGAAAAATGTTTGAAATATTTACTTTGTCAATCACCAACACTAATAGATGATATTCACATGCAAGGCTGACTTTGTACCACTACCTAACACCAAGAAAGCATAACTAGAAAGTCTTACTGATCACGAGGATTGCATAATTTTTTTGTAAAGGACTAAAAACTAATAACTAGTAAACCTCTAAAATCCTTCATTTCCCCTTTTAATTATACAAGTTAGGAAAAGAAAATTTCTCTATTATTTAATTATTTACCCCATAGGTACCCATTGTTACCAGCTTGGTGTAGTCCCTCACCAGGTAATAGAAATATACTTCTCTATATAAACATATATTGCACAGAATACATTTACATGATGAAATAATATAACACATATAACATTCATCAACCTAATTTTTCATTTACAAAAGCATGAACAGATTCCTAGATCAGTACATATAAATCTACCTTAAAGTTTTTAGCTTAGTATTCAATTTTATTCCTCTACCATATTTAAAGTCATTTATTTTTTTTAATTTCTTTTTTGAATACTTTATTTATTTATTTGAGGGAGAGAGAGAGCAGAGAGCATAAGCAGGGAGGCAGGGAGAGAGGCAGTGGGAGAGGGAGAAGCAGACTCTTTGCTGAGCAGGAAGCCTGATGTGGGGCTTGATGCCAGGACCCTGGGATCATGACCTAAGCCAAGGGCAGACACTTAATCTACTAAGCCACCCAGGGACTCCCAGAGTCATTTATTATGGTCATTTAAATTGTTGTCAATACTCTGCTATTGGAATATATAGTTTAATAAATGATAAATAGGTAGTACCTAGGTGGATAACGTATGTACTCATGGTATTATTTCTGTAGGAAAATCCTAGAATTATTATCATTCTGCCACAAAACAAGCATAATTCACCCTAAGATGTTGTCTCCAAAATGTTGGCACCAACTTACAGCCACATAGTATATTTGAATGGTTATTCTCCACTAATTACCATCAGATGTTATCAGGTTTTCACCTGCAGAATGTAATTAACTAACTAAATCGTTCTTATAGTAGGGCAAGATCAGATAGATACACATGGTATCCATAAGCAAAAAAGTATGAAGAAAGTAATTTAAGTATACAAGTTCACTGAGATAAACGAAGTAGAATAATGGTTGCCAACAATTAATATACGCTGTATATATGCGTGTCTGATATATGCTTTCCAACAAAAAACAAACAATAATTGCTTTCCCCTTTTTAATTTTTCAAAAGATATTTGGTGCAAAATTTTTCCTTTTGTTCGCACTGTTCCCTCTAGAAGCATCAGATGAAGAAATACAGAATTGTAACATTACCGTAATTGAAATATGATTATATCCAAATGCTTCCTAATTACTAAGGCTTAAATTCAATTACTTTGGTTAACACGAACAGGGGGACACAATCACAAAAGTTCCTGATACATTCCTGCTGTTCACGGCACTGAAGCAAATACTACGTAGACATGAAGCTAATACACGGGACGTTAACTCTCTTGACTTAAAGTAACTTCATATCTCTCTGATGTAATTCTATTGTCCTTTCCTACTTTCTATGTGTGGGGGTTGGGGAGTTAAGTGGCTCTTTTCAGAAGGAGTAAAAGAGAAATGGCTAGAAAATGTGCTCGAGTGTAGCAATTGAGAAACCTGCAGTGATGTAAGGCGAATGGTGCTTTAAAAGGGACACTCAGCAAACCTAATTTCCTAGGTTCTGAATTGCTAAAATGGGAAAAACTATATGGGAAACAGATGAGTGAAAATGTGTGCAAGAAAAACAAAATACGCCATGTGTATCACCACAGAAATCAGACCAATAATAAATAAATATCCTGTGAGATGCAGGCTTTGTCATTCAGACATCAGAAGCCTTTATTCCAAGTGGCAAATTCTTTAAAAGAAATGGAGGCAAATCACAGAGAGAGGGTATTGTTCATTTTAAAAATTTATAAGATCTGTGATTCCTCACACTAAAGTAACACAGCGCAAAACAACACCAAATTACCATTCCACCCTCGTGCTATTCCTGAGGAGTACATCACGGGTAGGAAGACAGGTTTCAAATGATATCAGAGAAACGTATAGAGCAAATGTGCATACAAAATTTCCAGTTGTGCTTGTTTAATTAGATGCCAGTAACAGCAGCAAACAATAGTAAAAAAGACAGGGAAACAGAGTGTTAATGAGATTCAAATAAATCAGATATCACTGTTGGACTGCAGATAAAAGATAAGCCCCAGTATATCTGCATTTTAATCAGCCTGATCACAGTTTTGATGAATGTGCCAAAGGGACTGTTCTTAGCTCTGTTTTTACAGTGAGTGAAAGGCAACAAAAGGAGCAGTTTTGATTCTCACACTTCCTGACAGATGAGTCATATGCGATTAATGTTGAAATTCATTAAAGCTAGAATTCTAGCTAGGGATCATATTTTACTTGATATATGCATTACCATTTTATAAATGTGATACTTAGGAGCCTGGTTAGCTAATTAACGATTTTGGCAATTGGGCAGAACCTGAGAGAGAGATAGTGTGTGTGTATGAAATGCATAAATATATGAGCACACATACACACAAATAACACAATGCATGCCACTTTTCCAAGGAAAATATTCTCAACCACATAGGATAAAACATTGATTTCGTTATCACTGAATGAAAGCTACATCTCCCAAATATAGAGCTGTTCTCATTATCTAACCATGTACTATCCAAGTTTCTAGACTTACAAGGTATAAGAAGAAGAACTGTTTTATTGAGCTAATATTTACTAATGAATGGCTGAAATGCTACTAATGAATGACAACTAAATACTCAACACTTATCATTAGAATTTATTCCAGCTGGATGTTGCCTGTCAGTCTTTTATTGAATCTCAGATGTACAGAACATCTGACATTATGCTGCAAATATAACAGATAATAAGAGCAACTTAAATAACAGATCTTGGAAAAGATGCAAGATTTTATAAGGTGGGTGGATGAAGTTGTTTTTGGACAAAGGCTCAAATCATCAAGGCGTTAGCAAAGGAGTCTTTTTGAGAATTAAAATGGAATAGTGGTTGAAGAAGTTAATTTGACAATGTTTTACACGTCAAAAGAGAATGGTTTGAGGGTCAAAGGATGGAGAACCTCCCGGTCAAAAGATATTGAACAGTTTTTTTTTTTTTTAATAACAACTTTCTGAATATGGCATGGAAGCAAAGATGAAGGAGAGTTATTTTATCACATCACCACATAACACCTTTGGAAACAAAATGTAATCAGTAACTCAACCCTTGATTCATCTTTTATTTGTCTGAGTATTAGAACATATGTGTAATTATAAATCTAATTATTGCTCAACACATGAAAAGGTAACTTTTAAAAGTTAAATTTTATTTTTAAGATAAAATTCCAAGCAAATTTTTTTCTTCATAATTTACTAAGAATTTACTCACTTTTTTAGTGGCTTCTCCTTAAGTGATTCTGTCAATGGAGGCATAAGAAATCTACAAGGTATGTAAAAGTTGTTTCCATGAAATGTTTTGCAGAAGACCAACTCAGAAGAGCCACATGAAACCTGAGCAGCCACCAAACTGCCAGAAGAGTTCAGCAACACTGGGGTTCAGACCCAGAAACTAGCACAGAACCAATATGAGCTAGACCAGTGCTGAGGACCTGCACAGAAGCCCCCTGAACTACCTTACAGTTACCTTAGTGCATTGTAATATTAAAATCTCTTCCCAGAAGCCAGACTACTCTGCTAGTTTTTGAACATACTATGTATGGACTAGCATGTTAACATGCTAAGCATGTGCATTTAACCTAGGTTTCTAAATAATAGAATATGTATAAATTCCCTCATGAATATGCAAACTTCCTGCCTTTGGCCTCTGGCATATTGAATAAAGGCTCTCTGCACTAACCCCAAGGGGAGACAATGTTTTGAGAACTACCTCCTTGTCTCCGTAGTTGCTGCAAATAATAAAAACCTTTTGCTGAAATCAAAAGACAGCTAATCTATTGGTTGGTGCACCCTAAGCTGGGACCCTTAGTGTTCAGTGACAGTTCCTTTTAAGAGTACTATCTGTCACCAGATGATAAATTCCATCTGGGCATGCAATATAAGTTTAGATCATTGTCTGAATTTATCTAACTGACTTCTTTGGGTTAAAATGTCAGCCATTTTTTAGGCTGAGCATGAATAAGACATAACTTCCCTACAGAAGTGCCTAGTTTACTGGAAAAGACATTCATGAAAACAATAACAGTGTTCCAGCGTGTTAATCAAAATAAAAGTTGTAAATTCAAATGCGAAATTTAAGTGGATAATATGGTGTCTTGGTTCATAGAAGACCACACAGATACCATTTGGTAGAGAAACATTTTGAGTTGTGTTCTTTTGTATCTGTATCTGCTTTTCTTAATTATAAAGATTCATTTCACTTGGTTTTAAGTATGTGTGTTTATATATTTATACAGTTTATATCTTCTATGCTTTGTCATATTTTATGTCTGTTTTTTTTTTCTCTCTTTGCATGTATAATTAACCTCTAACAATGTTCCACCACATTAAACCAGCTTGGATAATTTAAAAGGACATCATAACTGCAATTCTTAAATATTCCAGGATCAGAAGGGGAGCCGTATAAAAAAATAAACTTAGTTTGAGAATGATAAAAGGGAAAAAATTAAAATATGAAAACTTTTGGGCATAGACAGCTGCTTTGAAAATAGAATCTGAAGCTTTGGAAAATCTTGTTTTTCTTAAGACAAAAATGTAGCTGCTTTCTTTAGGGGTGAACACACCATGAAATAAAACAAACAAGAACAATAAAAAAAAATAAGAAAAGGGATATCTAGCATCATGAGTAAACATGAGGTTAAAGAGTTCCATGGAATGGTGGACCTAGACCCAGAATTGCTTTCATAGTGTTCCACCTGTCCAGTCAAACAGGGCCCCATGCTTGGTTTAATGCTCAGCCATCTCTCTTGAAATTTTTTATTACTTTAAACAAGGGTCCCAGCGTCTCTGTTTTATGTTGGACCCTGCAATTATGTACCTGGCCCTGCCTAAGAAAATACACTGACAGTGTTTGCAGAGAAATCAGCGACCAAAGCGGTAATTCTTAAGTAGAAAGTTAACAACTTAAAAGTTTATATTTGAAAATATGCAATTTCCATTTCCCTATACTCTACAAATATAATCTTCACATGAATTATTTTCTCTGAAAATGAAGATGTTTTCAAGGTTCTCAGTCCTTTTCAAGCAGAGGTGTAGTAGGATATATATTTCCTCATTTATTTGAGGTATTTCTTGGTCCCCATATAAGTTTAGAGCAGAGGTTCTACAGCATTTTGGTTTCAAGACTCCTTTGTGCTTTTAACAAGTATACTCTTACGCAATCTCTTCCTTTCGTTTTTGTGGATTATATCTTTACATATTACCTTTTAATAAACTGAGAAGATTTTAAATTCAAATTAGTTCATGCAAAACAACAAAAAATACATTAGCAGAAATAACATATCTTATGAAAAACAAATACATTTTTCAAAACCAAAAAGGGAATTCTGGTTACTGCTATCGGATGTAGAGAATTGGGAAGAGTGTCACTCTTCTACCCTTACAATAACAACAGAACAATAAAAGTCGGACTAAATTGAAATTAATGACTTTTTTTTAAATCAATAAATTAGAGAACAGAGCAACCAACTGGCCCCAAATCTAAGAGGAGACAAGGTTACATGAGTACTCACTGGGGTAAACACAACCGTTAGGAAGCTTGCAAAATGCAAGCTTTTGCATAAGGTGAGGTTTTGGGGGCTGCAGAAAGTGGAAGGATAGCCACACACCTGCAGGTTTGCTCTCTGTGAATACCACTGGGCACACAAAAAATATTTAAGGAGAGCTCTACAAATTTGTTTTGTTTTGTTTTGGTGACCTGGGAAAAGGGAAGAGAAGCTGTGAAGAGTGAGCATGAATCTCCGCCTTAACTTTTACTCTCTCCGTTATAGCACAAAGGAATTTAATAAATTGGGAGAAGGGCTACAAACATCATTGCCCTAATGGCATTGGTGAAAACTCAGTGCAGCTGGGGGAAGGAAACGGAAGAAAACAGTACCTCAGGGAAAGGGGAAAAGAATAAACTGGGCCCTAAGCTGCAGTGCTAGGAGGGCCAGAAGAACTGTAAGAGTCACACTTTCAAGACCCAGGGTCACTGTGACTACTAAAGACTGAAGCTTATTCAGAAAACAAAACAAAGCAAAAACAAAAACAGAAACCATCCTCTCTTTTCCCCCGCCTACCACCATTCTGTATCAGCAAGCTAACAGGCTTCAAGTAGTGTTTGTGTGCATCATACATTCTTTGGAAATTGAATACATTTTGCAAGTAACTACCATTATTTAAAAAAAAACATAATTCACCATTTTAAAGATATACTTTTATTTCTTACAAAGAAAAATTACTGTCAATTAAAGCATGAGCTGCCAATGATTATAAGACATAGCCCATTTTTATCCAGAGACGTTAAAAACTGGAAAAAATATTTGTCATAAAATTGTTGAAATGCGGTATAATATTGCTGCTCTGCATAATAACAAATTAATAAATGACATTATTGAAGAACATAAATACATAAAAATATTCATAAAAATTTGATTAAAGGATTATTCTTTGCGAGATGCCCTGCAATGGGGAAGTAGCCAAGGGGAGCTGTTACATTAAGTTGTATGAATTATTTACAGTAAGAATGTTAACATTTATTATGTGTATTTAAAAATTATTTTCAAAATTACACATGAACATGCTTTATAAAAAGTGAAGCATTATGCAAAAACAAATGACCAACATCAGACTCTTCAACCATTTAGAGTTTTTACTGTCAGTACAAGAGTGAGCATGAGAGAATATACCAGAGGTATATATATCCCAATATATAAAGAACTCATACAACTCAATGGCAAAAATCTCCAATTGATCCTATTAAAAAATGGGCAGAGGAACAAACAGAATGGACATTTTTCAAAGATATACAAATGGCCACGAGGTGCATGCAAGGTGCTCAAATCATTAATCATCAGGAAATACAAATCAAAATCATAAAGGGATATCATCTCACACCTGTTAAAATGGCTGTCATTAAAAAGACAATAGGTAATAAGTGTTGGCGGGGATGTGGAGAAAAGAAAACCCTTGTACACTGTTGGTAGCAAATAAATTGGTATAGCCACTGTGAAAACAGTATGGAGTTCCCTCAAAAAATTAATAGCAGAACTACGCTATTTTTGTCAAGCCCCCTTCTGGTGTATATCCAAAGGAAATCAAATTACTTTCTAAGAGATACCTGCGTTTTTTGTTCATTGCAGCATACTTTATAATAGCCAAGACATGGAAACAACCTAAGTTCATCAATGCATGAATGGATAAAGAAAAGTGCCATAAATATAATACACACAAACACACAATTGAATATTATTCACCCATAAAAAAGGAAATCCTGCAATTCCTGACAACATGGATGGACCTTGAGGGCATTATGCCAGCAAAAATAGTTCAGAAAGAGAAAGACAAATATTGTATGATCTCACTTATATGTAGAATCTAAATAAAATAGAATAAAATAAAATAAAATAAAATAAACAAACAAACTCATAGAAAGAGATAACAGATTGGTGGTTTGCCAGTGGTGGGGAGGTATGGGGATAATGGTGGAAAGTAGTCAAAGGTACAAACTTTCAGTTATAGGAAAAATACATTTTGGCAATATAACATACATCGTGGTGATTATAATTAACAATACTATATTGTGTATTTGAAAACTGCTAAAAGAATAAGTTCTCATCAGAGAAAATAAGTGTGCGACTATGTGAAGTAATGAATGTTCACTAAACTTACTGTGGGAATCATTTTGCAATATATACATAATTATGTCATATACCTTAAATTAATACTATATTATATATCAATTGTATTTCAATAAAAATGGGCAGAAAAGATGAAAATGGAAGTTGGTCTTCAGGTGATTTCTAAATAAATAACTTTCACTAAAAACAAATGAATACATGATACTTCACCTATTTGTTCCAAGTAAGGTAATAGAATTTTATTTAAGACAAATGAGCAAGAAAGTATGTCTCTTTCTGATTCTTCCTCATCCTTGTAAAAGAAGTAATTTATAATGTTATTGTATAGCTACACAATTTTCCATCTTTTCCATATATATATATAATATATAATATATAAATAATATATATAACATATATATAAATTAATCCATATATATGTTATATATATTATATATATATAATATATATTTAATTTAAATAAGAACTTGGAAGTCAGAGATGAAAAGTATTATAGTTAAATTTTAAAAAGCACTGATGTGGGGGCACCTGGGTGGCTCAATCGTTAAGCATCTGCCTTTGGCTCAGGGCGTGATCCCGGGGTCGTGGGATCGAGCCCCACATTGGGCTTCTCCGCTGGGAGCCTGCTTCTTCCTCTCCCACTCCCCGTGCTTGTGTTCCCTTTCTCACTGGCTGTCTCTCTGTCAAATAAATAAATAAATCTTTAAAAAAAAAAGCACTAATGTGTTAGAAAAGATACCTTAAAGATGAAAGATGTATATTAAAATGACACTTAATAATGTCAATAGTTCATTGCCTCTTCAGAATAAATAAAAATGCCACCAGATGTAGAGAATTTATAAGCTCCTGAACAAAATGGCTGCTAAGATAACTTCCTAAAAAAGTAAATATGCTATTAAAAAGGAACCTTTCTTCAAAATGTGTTATATGGAGAGCAGTAAAATAGAGCATGAGATCTAAAATCTTATTTTAAAAAAGTTGAAAATAAAAGTTAATGATGCATAAATTGTGACCTATTCTTTATGTGGATAAAATAAAAAAAAAAAGATGGCAAAAGTAATTATTAATCCCATTTTAAAGGAGGAAATTCAAGTTCAGTAAAGGTGTGCATTCAAGCATTGGAAATGTAGGCGTGTAAACTGGGAAAACTGCTAGAGTTCTAATGGCTGAGAAGGAAATCAGTGCACATTTTTTTTAAGTGCATTATTGTTTTTCGGTCATTAGAGCATCTTTTAACAATTAACTTTTTCCCAACAAAGTAAATGAGACCCTCAAGGTCTGCCATGATTAATATACCTTTAGAAGCTTAGCAATTCTCTTCTTTCTTAGCAATAGCATTTTGAAAATCATTGTTTTTTGTGTGGAAAGCACATATTTATACATATTAGGTAGGTCATTTTAGAACTATTCCTATGGGGAAATTAAGTGGAAATTGTTAAAAAAAAAGTTAATAGATTTTATCACTTTTTGTAAACACACATACCTACGAGATAGCAAAATGGGCACACATTATAATTTTGTTAAAAAATATTAGTATTGCTTATTTTTTACATTATTTGTAATAGCATTTGTGTCTATAGAGATTACTCTAATGAAAAAAATAAATGTTTTCATTCAAAGTTCAACTTAGAAATATAAAAAACTCATCTGGGATTTATGTAGCTAAAGTTCTAATTAAGAGCATGTCCTGAACATGCTACTGTTTTATTTTAATAGAAAGAGTTCAACTGCATAAATTTTTTAAAAGTTTAAAATGTATTTACTGAAGATTTTGTCTTCATATTTGTATATATTCTTTTATACATATGTTGATGTTTGATAAAAACTTAATAAGAAATTATTTACTCTTTACAGTAGGTGTTCTTTGACCCTGTTAGAGGCAATAACGACAGTGAGATCTGAGGATTTCACTGAACGGTTTTACAGCAATAGACAAAGTAGTTTCATTACCACAGGCTCAGTTTTCTCTTGTGAGTCTTAGGCAATTCTTTTACTGTCCTTATTGCAGACAATTTGTTATTTTAACTGTTTTCCTCTGAAGTCACGTCGTTTCATTGAAATCCTTGGTCTATCTTGACTCTCAGGGCTCCTTTTAACCTAAAAGTCATTCTGATGGGTCTATGAGACAGGAATTACTCAGGAAATCAAGTTGAAGATTACAAAAATATTTAGTGTGGTATTTGGAATAAATATTACCTGAGTTGAAACACCCATCCCTGAAGGGCAAGAAGTAATATAGTCCAAGTAATATGTTGTTGGTGGATCCTAAATAAGTTCTATCCTCTCCTGAGTTAAGAGGCAGATTGTTTATGCTTCAAGAGAGCCAAATTTCTTGTCCCAGGAACATAAAGGATGAGCCTCTGTCCAGAAGGACCTCTTCACAAATATTGGTATTTTCACAGTGTATCTTGTTTATTTGTTTTAATAAAACATATCTATTTTTCCAGTGTTTCACAAGTCTGATATCATGATCAGATTTTCTCTTGTGCAAGCATATTGCCCAAGGCAAACAGCATCATTTCTGGTGACATCTTGTTTTGGATTATGAATAGCATCCAAACCCTGAGAAAGGTTCATGGCAAACAGTCTGATAACAGGCTTTCTGGAAGATGAATTACCATTCAAGTCCTTTGTCCCCTTTCAGTAATTTAGTTTTTATGACCTGGAACTTCTTTTTTCAAATTTTAATTATTCTATGTATGAATTTCAATAAAATGTTTAGTCCACAAAAGAACCCAAATTGAAATAGTAATCCACTTCTTTGGTAGAAATGTTAAACAAACATGGGTAAGGAGCAACTATGCACATTTGAAACCCTCTGGGTCTCAATCTTCTTATTTTTTTTAAAGATTTATTTATTTTTTTTTAGAGAGGGAAGGGGTGGGGCAGAAGGAGAGGGAGAGAGAGAATCCTCAAGCAGACTCCCGCTGAACCGGGAGCCGAATGCAGGGAACCCAATGCAGAGATGGGTCCCAGGCCACTGAGATCATGACCTGAGATGAAATCAAGAGTTGGCTGCCTAATCAACTAAGGCACGCAGGCACCCCTCAATCTTCTTATCTAAAAAACAATCATGTTGACTTCTATCATCAATGTGTCTGATGTTGTTTCTGATGATTTTACTCTCTGATTTCATTATCAAGCAAACTTATGTTTTCTATACAACATTCATGACAGTTTCCCTAAACATGTTAGAAAGTAGAAACTTTTGTTTCCTGCAAAGAATGAATAATTCTCTATTTTGATCCCAGAAATTTAAAAAATGAATATGACTATAAAGAACAATACAACCATGTTCCCATCACTTCAGTGTTCACCCTAAATATTGTGTTTAACTGATTCCTGCCATTTTGAAAAGGGAAAATAGAAACATTTATGATAACAGACTTAGTTGAAATTCCCTTTACTCACTCTCTTTAATTCTCCTTTTCCCCAAAGGAGAAATACTATGAAAAGTTCCACACATATTTCTTCAGCCCACAATTTCTATATTTATGAAGAGATATGATTTCAATAAAGCAATGTATAAAATCACTTATATGTTTGCTTGTTTTTTTATAAACTGCATTATTCTTGCTCAATCTGTATTTTCTGTTCACCAACTTCCTGTTTTAGAGATCTACTCGCGTTGATATATATAGTCCATTCTTTTAAATCCTTGCATGATGTTATTTTGTTTGAAAAGTATTATTAATAAATATTTAGAAGATTTCCTGTCTTTTAAAGTAAAAAGTACTGCAACAAATACCTTTGTTGTTGTCCTTTTACAACATTTGCAAAAGCTTTTGACATTCTTGTTGGGTAAATTTTAAATTTTACTACAATGAATTTTAGTTTATTTTCAACTTTCTATTTTAAAAGACTGCCAAATTAAGAATTGCTTTTACTTAATTAAGTATACTAGTCAGTCGTGTCTTCAATTTCTTCAATTAAAGTTATTTAATTGACTTTTTTTTTTTGCTAAAATGATGGTATGTTTCTTTTCCATATAAAAAAATATAGTGGAATCTCTTGAGGTTTGCTGGCAATGCTTTATTTATTTTTAAAGACTGATTAAGTAATATACTCTGTGCGACATTCAATTATTGATTTACAACTAGATAGAACACAAAATCTAACAATAGCAGGTTCCCCATTAAATTTCCTCTACTGAAGGCTCTAAAAAAAAGTTAATATTATTCTAAGCAAAAACAAATGACATAAAATCCTATTTCTTCATGGTAAACTTCATTAATAATTTGAAGCATCATTTTTAATAAATGAATAAAGCAAGCCTTCTCTGTAACAATTCATTAAATCTTTGCCTCAAAAGATGATTTTTATATGCAAGTTACAAATTTTACATGCAAGTAACAATTTTTTCTGCACTTGAAGCACTGCTATATTAACTTTTTACAACTCAAAACACTTTTCCACAATACCAAATACATTATTATTAGCAGTATGATTTTCTCTAAAAAACAGTAAAGGTTTATATAATCTAAGTCAGCATTTAACAGAAAGCCAATTTTGTAAAGGAAAATAATGGAGGTAATGCAAATTTAAGTTGAGCATTATTTCTATGAAAAACAGAATTATCTGAGGTTTAAACCTAAAATTTAGTATACTTGTAAACCAGACCTATTTTTCAAAAACCTTTAAACTTTTCCTGATACATACAAAGAAGTATCTGCTGTATTATCCTATATTTTCTTAGCTGCACATCACTACAATACCATCCTATGGTGGGCATTTCTTGTTTGTAACATTAATATAAATACAAATATCTAATTTTCTAATTTGAAAATTTTCCAGTAGGTACACAATACATTGGAAATTAAACCAAAAGAAACAGAGAGAGAGAGAGAGAGAAAGAAACAAATCTCTTTTCAACTAGTCTGAGCACTATAAGACTAAGTAAAAGTCTTACTCTGTAAGGAGTAAGGAGTCTTACTGTAAGGAGACTTAAGGATTGCGGGTATGCGCACGTGCACACATGCACGCACGCAGTAACAGTCAGAATCCATTAAATAACAATGACTCTTTAAATAAGAAAAATTAGCCAGGATTATAAGAACTGATTAGCAAGGAAATAAAAAGGTTAAAAGGCCTTTTCCAAGCTTAGACATCTGTGAAAAAATATTTGAACCTCCCAATAATTACCCATTAATTAATATTGTATTCATTGTATTCTTCTTAAATTTTCTTGTTCAAAAGAACATTGATATATGATGAAAAAAATAACATTGATATAGTTTCTGAATTTTTTGTAATTACTCATCAGTATTCTTCAATTGAGAGAAGAATAAGGCAAATGATTGAAAAAAAATGGTCATGTATAAAACATAAACACAGTGTCACAAATGTGCCCAAATTATCTCTATCCTTTGTTCAAAAAGAGATCACAGAGTACATTTGGAGACAATTACATGAAAGCTATTTACAAAGAATTTATATATATGTAGATTATATTATGTTCTCTCTATATAGAATATATAAAGTATATGTAAGAGTTCACTGCATTTCCATGTGAAACGTTAGTGAAAGATAATGAAAAAAAGACCTCAGATAGAGAAGAGCAGGTCAAGATGTGAGTGTATGAGGGAACGAGTGTGTGTGTGTGTGTGTGTTTGTGTGTGTGTGTGTGCTTATGTATGTATGTACATGTTGGTGAAAGAGGTTGTTGGTGAGGAATGAGTGAGGACAGCAAGGTAAGAGAGACAAAAGAATAGCAAATACCAAGCAAAATCTCAAGTGCCTGGTATGCTGAACAATTCCACATAGAACAGTGCTAGTGAGACAGTGGAATGAAGTAGTATGTAAAGAACTATGGTAGGATTAAAACATAGGGACTATATACTATGTTTGATTAAATGCTGACATTAGTCAAATTGCTGCATTAAGTTAGAGTTGCTTTTTAAAAAATGCTCACTCTTGTATTACTGTTTTATTTGAAAACTGTAAATATCTTCTTTCAATGTGGGTTTGTACCACCACTGCCTTGAAAAAATTTGCCATTCTCTAAGTAATTTTTCATCATTTCTTCATTCATAAATAAAAACAAAAACAGTATTTCAAAAGTTTATTGAACATAATTAGTTTATACATGTAAAGCACACAGAATCATTCATGGCATGTTTTAAGCACTCAATACATAAACAGAACATGAAGAGAATTGGAGACACTGGGAGGATAGAAAACAAACTACTAGCAGTGTTTATCTCTTTACAGTCACATTATATTTTATTTTGTTCCATCTTTTTTCCTTTTGGTATTTTGTATATTCTGTTTTTGTTGAAAATGACCATTATGCTGTTTCCATCAAAACACGTTCCTAAATTTATAATCTTTTCTTTATTAAATATTTTTCCCATTGACAGAATTTTTAAAAACTATTGCAAGGGAATAGAGTTGGGAGACCTTTTGGGTTAAATTTGTAAAGAGTTGGGATTCTACCTCCATATTTGTCAATATTTTTTATTCTTCATACTTTCCTGGAATTCGAGCCAATGATCATTGGAAAATATTTTCTGAATTTTGTTTTTTAGGGTTTTTCTCTTTTTTTTTCTTTTTCATCATTCCTTCTCCTATGTCCAACTTTTTATTTAAACTGTTATTGTTTTCATTTTCTGTTTTTTTCCCGCTTAGATTAAGAATCAGACCAAACTTTGGTTATATTTATGAGTAAGAAAGAAGTGATGCATCTATTTAAAATTCTGATGTATTTTCCAAATAAGAAAGTTCCAGAGATGGTGAGTAAAAGATGGCAGAATCTTGGGAGATCATCCAAATAATTCAGTCCCATGGACAACAGCCAGAATACTGATGGGAAACTATATCGACTGGTGACCAGAGAGAATGCCTAAAGAAGAGTATGAAGTCTAGTGAGATCCTCACAGAGTAATCATTCCTCCTGAGGAATAAATTCATGAAAATCAACACACCATTCTACAAGTTACTCCCATCTGTCCATTCTGTTGCTAAGACAAAAAGTGAGTGAAAATGTAAAAGTTTAAAATCCCAACCTACCCACTTTAAAACTTTCTTCCACCTTCAAAACTATGACTTGCATTTTGTCTTATTTTTACCTGTATAAGAAGGTGGTGGAACAAGTAATCTGATTCAAATTTCAATTCTGCTTTCCAACACACACCACATACATATCTACACACGTGTATGCACACGCATGCATGCGCACACACATGGTCTGTCCCCAAGAACTGTCTCTGGGAAGAAATCCCATCTTCACTCCTAGCCAAAAGTATTTCTGTGGAATCATCCAGGGAATAGCCTTGAATTTTTCAGAATCTGAAGTTCGTATATGTGGTATCTGCGGATTTTGATTATTTATTTATTGTAGATGAAAAAGAGAGTGAAAACCTAAGCCTTTAGGAGAGAGCTATCTGTACATTGTCACTTGAAGATTCTACTAAATTAGGTTGTTATTCTTAGAGTTTTAAATCAAAAGAGACATCTTTTCAACAAAATTGCTTTCCACTTTACCCTGTGCATGGTTTAAGCACATGGTGAATGATAGTTTTTGGATGACTATCAGTGAAATATGAAACAAGCATAAGGTCTAACTAAATGTTATGGAGATTCTTTATAAATCAAGCAAAATTTTTTAAAAAATCAGGAGTAAAAGAATCATTCCTCTACATACTAGGGAAAATGAAACTGGCAATGTCTAAGGCCATGTTGTTTTAAGGAAGTCCTTTATCTGTGTTGCATAAAAGTTCATAAAACTATTTTTAAAAGAAAGTTATTATTTTTAGAGAACCATCAAATATACAAAAATTCCATCATGCTACATATTTTTCAAATACATAGTATATATTTTTTTTATTTTCCAGTCTTTTTTTAGGATATTCAATACACTTTAAATTTGCCCTTTCTTCTCTGCTAGTCTACAGAAATTCTAATCTACACAAAATTCTGATAGGACCTACCTTGTATATCCCCAATTTAACCAAACTATATATTCATTCTTTGTCCACGGCTCTCATTCATTTAGCATATATAATTCCAATGATTATTTTCACCTGCGTTGTAACTTCTTGATTCTCTCCATTGTACATATAGTGTGCCAGCAGTCTCCAATAATGTAGAGATGAAGAAAGTAAATGAAAAGTTAAGCAATGTGGTAGTGTAAGTATAAGTACAGTGGTCACTCCATAGACTACTCTGACTTCTTTCCACAAATTTCAGTCTCAGCCTTAGTTTAAACATGCATATGCTCATGTTTCCTGCACACACTTATGCACATATACATACACACACCTGCAGCAAGGGTATATAGAAACTAATTGGGAAACACATCGCTTAAGAATTTTTTTGGTTTTGAAACTATGATTGTATGTAATCTGTACAAGAACTGTACTAGAACACAAACTTAAAGCCAAGTAATGTTGAAGTGTTCATTGAATGGGACTCTCATTCCATTCAGAACCAGAGAGTCAGAAAGAAATTGATTACTTATTACACTGGTTGTCTTGCCCTCCACACAGGTTACCTAATGGATTTTTTTCTCTTTGGGCTTGAGGGAAAATTTTGGGTGAAAATTCCTCATAGGTTATTAATCTATACAGGACAATCAGAATCATTAATTTTTAAGAGTGAATAAACTGATAAAAAGAAGCTTATGAATATAGTCTGATATCATGAAAAAGGATCCAATGATCAGAGAATGTAGTCCAATATCTCTGATGAATATCATTGCAAAAATTCTCAACAAAATATTAGCAAACCAAATTCAACAGCACATTAAAATAATCATACACTATGATCATGTGGGATTTATTTTCAGGATGCAAGGATGGTTTAATGTATGCAAATCAATAAATGTGATATACTACATAAATTAAAAGAAAAATCATATGATAATTTCAATAGATGCAGAGAAATCATTAAACAAAATTCAATACCCTTTCATTTTAAAACTTTCAACAAATTGGGTACTGAAGGAACATAATTCAATAAAATAAAGACTATATATGCCAAGCCCACTGCTAACATCATACTTAAGAGTGAAACGTTAAAACCTTTTTCCTTAAGACCAAAACAAGACAAGGAAAAGGAACAAGACCCACTCTCATCACTATTCAACAAAGTGTGGGAAGTCTTACCTTGAGTAGTTAAGCAAAAAAGAGAAAGAAGAAAGAAAGAAAGAAAGAAAGAAAGAAAGAAAGAAAGAAAGAAAGAAAGAAAGAAAATACACATTGAAAAGTAAGAAGTAAAATCATTTCTATTTGCAGATATAATCTTATGCTTAGAAAACCCTACAGACTCCCCCAAAATGTTGTTAGGACGAATAAATAAATTCAGTTAAATTACAGGTTGTGAAATCAACACACAGAATTCAATTGTGTTTCTACACACTAACAACAAAATACCTGGAAAAGTAATAAACAAAACAATCCCATTTACAATAGTATCAACAAGAATAAAATATTTACGAATAAATTTAATCAAGGAAGTAAAAGATTGGTACAATAAAAATTATAAGACTTTGATAAAATAAATTGAAAAAAACAAATAAATAGATATTCCATACTCATAAATTGGAAGAATTAATGTTGTTAAAATGTTCATGCTGTTCAAAGCCATCTATAGATTCAATGCAGTTTCTATCAAAATCCCCAAGGCATTTTTCACAGAAATGGCTAAAACAATCTTAAAATACATATGGAACTCCGAAAGACTCTGGATAGCTAGAACAATCCTGAGAAAGAACAAAGCTGGAGTCATTGCACTATGTTACATGGCTACAGTGATGAAAACTGCATGGTTCTAGTGTAAGAACAGACATACAGACCAATGATACAGAATCAAGAGACCAGAAATAAACCCATATTTATCTGCTCAACTCTGGCTCCATTTGACAATGGAGCCAATAATACTAATAATACTCAAAGGGCTAGGGTAGTCTCTTCAATAAATAGCACTGGGAAAACTGGAAAATCACATACTAGATAATAAAATTGTACCCTTATCTTACACCACTCACAAAAAATAACTCAAAATGGGATTCGAGACTTAAATGTAAGATTTGAAACCATAAAATTCCTAGTACAAAAATAGGGAGGAAGGTCCTAAATGTTTGTTCTTGATGACTTCTGGACACGACACAAAAAGTAAAGGAAACAAAACAAAAATCAACACAGAGAGCTATATCAAACTGAAAAGCTTCAGCACAGCAAAAGAAATGATTAACAAAATTAAAAAGCAACCTACAAAATGGGAGAAAATATTTGCAAACCATGTATTTCATAAGGCATTAATATCCAATATACATAAAGAACTGATACAATTCAACAGCGTAAATACCAAATAACCCAATTTAAAAATGGGCAAAGGACCTAAATAGACATTTTCCAAAGAAGACCTACAAATGGCCAACAGGTACATGAAAAAGGGCTTGATATCACTACTTATCAAGGAAATGCAAACCACACACAAAAAAAAATCTTCTCACATGTGTGAGAATGGCTGTTATCGAAAAGACAACAGATAATAAGTATTGGCAAGAACATGAAGAAAAGAGAATCCTTGTACAATTAGTAGGACTATAAATGGGTATTGTCAATTTGAAAAACAATATGGAAGTTCCTCAAAAAAATTAAAATAAAACTACCATATGATCCACCAGTCTCACTTCTGGGTGTATATCCAAAGGAAATGAAATCACTCTCTTCAAGAGATACCTGCACTGCCATGTCCATTGCAGCACAATTTCTAACAGCAAAAGCATGGAATTAACTTAAGTTCTATCAGTGGGTGAATGGTTAAAGAATATGTGGGATATGTACATACTCAGGATTATTATTCAGCCATACAAAGGAAGGAAGTCCTGCCATTTGTCACAACATGGATGTAACTTGAGGGCATTATGCTAAGTAAAATAAGTCAGACAGACAGACAAATTTGGCATGACCTCACTTACATGTGGAATCCAAAAATCCAAAGCTGGTAGAAACAAGGAAAGAATAATGGTTGCTGGAGGCTCAGATGTGGGAGAAATGGCAAGATGTCAGCCAAAGGGTACAGACTTCTAGCTATAAGGTAAACAAGTTCTAGTAATCTACTACACACTGTGGTGACTATAGTTAATTGCAGTGTAATGTATACGTTCAAGTTGCCAAGAGAGTAAATCTTCTATGTTTTCATCACTGAAAAAAATAATTATGTGAGGAGATGTAGGTGTTAACTAACCTTATTGTGGTAATCATTTCACAATATTTAAGTGTATCAGATCATCATATTGTACACCATATAGTTATACGATGTCATATATCAATTATAAACCAATAAAGCTGGAGAAACAATCAACAACTCTTTTTAGAGATAACAAAGAAGTGAGGACACAGGGCAAACCACTGCTCCCAATATTGGAGAGAAAGATAAATAAGTGGATACAGAGAATCCCAACTTATCATAGCAGAAACACAGGAACAGAAACCCCGGCAGAAACCAGTGCCTCAATAGGAAAACCTCAACTGACAAATTGCTAGAGGCTCAGTGTAGAGAAGTCTAAGTGTTAAAAACTCCAAGGGGACTCAGCCATAGGGAGGAACCTACACTTTTGTGAGTTCTGTATCCAAGAGCTCTATCAGGTTCTCAAAGTGAATATCAGAGAAAAATTCCCTCTTGGTTCTTGTAGGGAAAGGAAAGGAAAAGTAACCGTTTTAAAGTGTTTTAGAATATCTTATTCTTCATAAGGCCTGTGCTTAGGAAAAAGCAATTTACCAGAGCTTAATCTGCTAGGGTTTTACCCAGGGGTAGGTAAATAACACTCCAACTGGTTCTAACCTTTGTGTGGCGGAAGGGAGATTTACAGGCCTAGCCCTCCAGTTTTAACTAATGGGGGCAGGGATTAAGAAGTGTTGGTGAAATTAACAGTCCAAGGGCACAGTCTCACAAAGCCCGAGACTTAATCTAAGAATATAGAAAGCTTCCCTTCCCCACAATCCTTATCACTGTATTACTAAAAGCCCATTTACCACAGTTCCATTTATGCAATATATCATGTCCGCCTTTCAACAAGAAATTACAAGGCAAACTAAGAAGAAAAAAATCACAGTTTGAAGAGACTGAAGTGTCAGAACCAGAGTCAGATACAGCAGGAATAGTGCACTTATCAGAACAAGGTTTTGCAAAAAACAATGATTAATAAGCTAAGGGCTTAAAGGAACAGGTAAACAGTGAGCAAGCATAGATGGTTAACGTAGAAAGAGAGGTGGAAATGAAAAAATATAATAATAAAAAAAGAAATGTCAGAGAATGTCTTCGATGGGTTCATTAGTAGACTGAGCCTTGCTGAGGAAAGAATCTCTGAGCTTGAGGATATGACTGTAGAAACTACCAGAACTGAAAAGCAAAGAAAAAAAAATGGGCAAGCAAACCAGAACATGATATCCAAGATCTGTGGGACAACTACAAGAGGTTTAACACATGCATAATGGAATATCAGAAGGAGAAAAGAGAAAGGAACAGAAGCAATATTTGAAGCAGAAGTGATTAAAGTTTCTCAAAGTAATTTCAGACACCAAACCACATATTCTGAAAGCTCACAAAACAGCAAGCAGAATAAACACCAAAACAAAACAAAAACTACACCTCGGTATATCAAACATATTCAGATTTCAGAAAATCAAAGGTAAGACACCTTGAAAGAAGCCAGAGGAGTTTGACCAAAAATACCTATCAATAAAAGAGTAAAGATAAGATTTGCATCCGAATTCTCAGAAATCCAAGTAAAAAGACAGTGGAGTGAAATATTTCAACTGTTGCCAAAACTTGGAAGCAACCAAGATACCCTCCAATAGGTGAATGTATAAACTGTGGCATATCTAGACAATGGAATATTATTCAGAATTGAAAAGAAATGAGCTATCAAGCCATGAATAGACATGGAGGAATCGTAAATGCATTTTGAAAAAGACAAAATTTGAAAGAGTAAAAAGATTGGCGGTGCCAGGTATTTGGGGGAATGGAAGGATGAATAGGCAGAGCCTGGAGGGTTTTTAGGCAGTAAAACTATTCTGTGGTGGGTACAGAAGCATGTCATTATACGTTTGTCCAAACCCATAGAACACCAAGAGTGAATCGCAGTGTAAATGATGGACTTGGAGTAATAATATGTCGGTGCAGGTTCATAAGTGATAATGAACTGCGCTTTGGTGCAGGGATGTTTAGAGTGAGGAAATTTGAATGTATGTAGACAAATGCTACATAGAACTCTCTGAACTTTTCAGTCAATTGCTCTGTGAACCTATAACTGCTTAAAAAACAATGTTTATTAGTTCAAAAATGTAGAGAGAGGATGTTGCCTGAGAAACAAAGAAACCAGTCTGTCAAATGAAAAAATTAAGCTTGAGCAGAGTCCTTAAGGAATGAGTGAAAGTTAAGCAGGGTACGGTTGGAAGTAGAATTAAATGAGTGATTAAATAATTTGCCAAGACTTCTTGTTAGTGTACTATTTAGCTTTCAAAAGAAAAGATCGTTCTGCATCTCTATCCCTGCAGTTGTTTCATAAAGATGCATAGTTTCTCTTATTATAAATTTATTTGAATACAAGAGCTGAAAACCAGTAAAACATAAGTCTCAGATTAAGATTGCTACTTTAAAAATAGTTAAACTATAGACTGAATTACCTGCCTTACCACTTTATAAAACTAACTGATCCCAGAAGTCCTAAATTTATAGATTAGAGAGAAAGACCAAAATAAATAAATAAATATATAAGAAAGTGGTATATTTGAAAGCAACAGAGTGGGTATGTGGTTCTGTAACAATGAGGTTTTTATTTTCCCCTTTCTCTCTAATTATGATGGTACACTTTGGGGTAGTAATCTCTGTATTTCTCTACTATCACCATGGGCTTGAGCATTGTTTATAAGGGAGAGGATTTAGCTTTTACAGAGAGTTAATATTATCTATTCAGAATTGTTCTAATCTGTATATAATTCACTACCGTATGGCTACTTAGTACTTACTTACTCTGTGCTGTGACAGTTCTGGGAAAGTTGAAAATCCTATAGTGAGTGATGGTAACTGTTCCATTCAGCATGAAGTACAGAAATGTAAAATTCTGTTTAGTAAGGTAGGGTAGGCTTCCTGAAAGATTCAGGACTATAACATATTTTTCTCTATGCATTAATGAAAACATTATTTATTCCTGAATTTTACTACTGAGAATACACTGATGTTGACAAAACCTTAACTAAATTCACACATTTTAGGAACTCATCTTGATAGTCATAAAAAAGTAAGGAAACTTGGATTATTTGATTATATTTCCAAGAAGCCAAAGTATATTAATGTATACAGCAGAGAATAGTTTGGGAAATTACACTTGAATGAACAAATATTCTATAATCAGTTCCATTATGAAGGTGTCAGTGTTCTGAGAGACATGTTTCACATGGCTGTGAAAATGTTCCCTGTTCTAAACTGAAAATAGGGATTAATTAAATTATCAGTAGTGAAATATGCAGACAGAAGTTTGGATAATGGAGTTATTCTGAAATATATTTATGAAATCATCAAATCAGTCAATAATCAACCCTTGTTGAACACCCATTGGAGCTTTGTACTAGGTTAACTTTGGGGATGCAAGGAAAAAAAATTCTTCTGCACTGGGCATGCACCTGACATCTCAGTATAGACAAATGTAGCAGAAAAGGAACTTCTCAAACAGGTAGGAGACCTTTTGTAAGTGTAAGGTCGTAAACAATAAAGGTTCAATAATGTTACTAATTTGGAAGTCTTTAAATTTTGATCCAAAATTATCTTTGTAGAAAAAAATTAAAAACCCTTATATGCAAGCATAGCAGATATAATAGAGAGGTATTTTGTGGGCACTCAGCAGTAGGAAGAAAGGGAGATTGAAGGCCTCCCAAATCCTGTCTAGTGGATTTCTGCCTTTAATGCTTTCCACATCCCAGCAAGATAGTTCTTGAAGATAATGTTGAACCCCAGGATACCTGTGTGGCTCAGTCTGTTAAGTGTCTGCCTTCAGCTTAGGTCATGATCCCAAGGTCCTGGGGATCAAGTACCACATCAAGCTTCTTGCTCAGCGGGGAGCCTGCTTCTCCCTCTGCCTGCCGCTCCCCGTGCTTTGTGCTCTCTCTCTCTCTGACAAATAAATAAATGAAATCTTAAACAACAACAAAAAAAAGTTTAACGTTGAAGCCCAGCAAGAGCTCCCAGAAGCACAATTTGGAAACCATATTTTGAGATGAACATCCTACTTAAATAGCAAAAAGGTTAGATGGCTTGCCAATAATGAATGCTTGTTAACTAATAGGGGAAATGAGACAAGACTTCTATGGAGTTTCTTTTCAAATGTATAAAGCAAAAAATATTATAATGCTGTATATGAAAGAGAGGCACCACTTAAGTCAACAGAAAATGCCAAGGTAATCTGTGATTACTACAAAAATGGATTCAGTTTCTTAATCTAATCATAGAATTTTATTTATGAACTGTAAAACAAAACTGTAATCATGAATGGCCTTTTCAAAAAAAATGGTGAGCACATGACATGAAAGTGCAATACAGCACAGGTCACTTGCTCTTGGGAAATCCTGAAGAGAAGAAAAAAATATTCATCTCTGTAAAGTAAATAACATGGAGGTGACTTTACACTCGGTGAAATAAACCGAAGTAGGTACAATTTTACCCAGTTTAAATTAAATCAATATTCTCCACCAAGTAAAATGAAAATGGGAATAAATGACCATCGGTGCCTGAACACACCAAAAACTATTAGGACATCTTCCCAGGAGTCTAGATAGTTTCATTTCTTAGATAGATTTAATACATTGGCACAGCACTTTACAAAATAATAATGTCACCATCACATCCTAGCAGCATGGCCAAAATTGTATTATTCATGTTTCACCATCTCTTTTTTTAAAAAGTTGCTCTCTGGGAGCACCTGTGTGGCTCAGTCCTTAAGCATCTGCCTTCGGCTCAGGGCGTGATCCCAGAGTCCTGGAATCAAGCCCCACATCGGGCTCCTCCTCTGGGAGCCTGCTTCTTCCTCTCCCACTCCCCCTGCTTGTGTTCCTTCTGTCACTGGCTGTCTCTCTCTGTCAAATAAATAAATGAAATCTTTAAAAAAATAAAAAAATAAAAAAGTTGCTCTCTGTGTAATAGTCATAGCATGGCTTGGATAGCACTTCCTTTGGGAGATTTTGTCTGACCACATAAGACTCTTTTAAAGTGATTCAATGAAAGAGTTTGAAGATTGGACATGTGTCTCTTTCCTCTTCTTCTCAAGATTTTTTTTCAAATGATAATAAAAAGTTTTATTTGTCCCACACAGGGACAAAGACAAGTAGAGTGAATTAGTGTGATATTTCTTAATGATTGATATAAAAGTTATTCATTCAATAAATACTCATTATTCTATATATCAGTTTCCTAGGTACTGAGGTTATTGTGAAAAAACTAACAAAATCTCTGATAACAACAGAGTCTACATTCTTGCAAAAAGATAATAAGTAGACACTATTTTTAATGAATTACATATAAGTGTGTTTAATGATATACATACAACTAAAATATGCATTTATGTATTGCATTTGTTATCAGTTATCAGGTGGAGATGAATCCTGTGAATCCTGTGAAAACCAATTAAACAGGATAAGGGGATAGAGAATGAGCAAGTAAGGGTAGGGTGGCTGTGTAATGGAAGATGGTTAGGAAAGACCTTCAATATTAGGTAACAATTGAATAGAACCTGACTGAGTTGAAGAGGCAGGTCATGCTGATATCTAGGAAACAGTAATTTCCCGAACAGTGATCAAAAAGTGCAAGTGTCCTGAAGCAAACAATGTCTAATGGATTTATTATAAGACCAAAAGGACAGATTTCAGTGTGTCTGGATTTCAGTGAGAGAAGAATGTTTAATCTAGATTCTTGAAACCCATGTTTCTTTCTAGGGTGTTTCTCCTGCAAGGAAGCCCAATTTCACTCCTTTCTGGAGAAAGGGTTCAAAGGAAGGTCACTTTCTGAGTCCTTTAATGTCCAAATATCTTCATTCTGCTCTCGTGTCACTTAAAAATTTAACTGGATATAGAATTCTAGTTTGAAAATAATCTCCCTCAGAATTACAGTGAAATCATATTATTGTTTTCTAACATTGAGAAAAACTTGAAAATATGGTATCAGTCTCATTCTTCTTCCTTTGTGTTTTCTTCCCAATTTTTCCATAAAAATGTATTTTTATATTTTTGAAGATATGTTAAAAATCCTATTAAACTTCCTTGTATCTTATCTTTTATGTACAATAAACCTAAAATCTAGGTGTACGTATGAACATATTTAAAAACATATTATACAACTGTAAAACTGATGGATAATAAACAATAAACAATAAAAGTTAATAAATCTTAAGTGTCTTGAGCTTTGCAAACTGTGTACAACTGTGTAATCACTGCCCAAAACAAGTTGTAAGTTACTTTAACTATCCCCAAATATTCTCTTTTGCCCCCTTTGACCAATTCTACCATGGTAAACCAGCCACCATTCTTACTCAGGGGCATTGACTAATCTGCTTTCTATGATTATAAATTTATTTTACCCATTCATGGATTTCATAAAAGATAAAATGGTGGAAAATCTTTGTTTGTGGCTTCTTTCACACAGCACAGTGTTTCGAGATTTACCCTTGTATCAGTACTTCATTCCTTTTCATTGCTGTGTGAGTATTGCAGTATAAATATGTCACAATTTCTTTATTCATTTTGCTGCACATTATGGTTTTTAGGTTTTAGCTATTATGAATTAAGCTGCTCTGAACACCAGAGTACAAGTGTTTCATGAATATGTATTTTTACTTATCTTTTTTTAAATTTCAGTTAAATTGAAAGTGCAAATGTGTCATCATAGGATAGATATATAAGTGACTTTTTAAGTAAGTATCAATTACCAAATGAGTTTTAAATGATTTTGTATCATTTTACACTCCTACCAGCAATGTATGAGAGTTCCAGTTGTTCCAAATCCTTAAAAATAAATGTCATTATCAGTTCTTCTAATTTTACTACTGATTTGGAGATGGCAGAAGGATTTTAAAAAGCTATCCTGCAACCCATGTGTTCACTTTGCCAGTTGGAAGTCCCCCTGGGAAAGAAAAAACTACAGATGACTTAGTCTAATATCTTTGTATAATGACTCTCTGGGTAATGAGACTAATGATAATTGCTAGGAGGAAGAGACCTTACTTCTTGAGTGTCCTTAATATGATGTTCATCGCTCGCGGATTACATAATAAACACACACAGAGTTAGTCATCACTTCCTAGAGAACGTGTAAGTTACACAATCCTTTGTAATATAGCATGGAAATCAGAATTTAGAGAATCGCTGTTGCTTGAGGTATCCCACAACCCTTGCTTGGAGTGATAGTCTATTATTCCGGGCCTAAGAGGGCACATTTCTTCTTTGTATGTTTTTGCTTATTTCAATATCTACCTCACCTATGCTGTAGATTTTCTTCACATGTCTGGCAGGTTCTTTGGCTTTCTTTTTACATTCAAAAGAAAGTGACTATCTTATTGGTGATTAGAATATCCATGACTGTGGTTGGACTCTGAGCTTTGACATCTTCACTGTAACTCGACAAAAAGGGAGGCATACATTTTATTTGTGGGAATTACTTATTATCAAAATCTTTTGGGAAGCATCTTTTGGGGGAAGACTCTTAATTTTCTCTAGTAAAAAGTCTGAATTTCTCTCCAGAAGGTTGGAATGGGCTGTTAGAATTCTGTAAGGAGTGGAAGACTGGGTACTATGTATTTGACTTTTTAAAATTCAGACCTTGAAATAATTCTTCAGTTTTGAGACCCTCACATAAACCTTGTTTTTTTATGTGCCTCATGTTTATAAGTCTTAACCTTGTTAATTAGATTATCTATATAAAAACTTGGTATTTTGTACCTGAGAGAGGAAACCTCTACATGAGTAGTGTCAGAGAATGTGGCAATGATCTAGGACATCAAATCTTTAATTAAAGGTGAGTAGAATGTCCAAATAAATAAAAATAGTGTGTGTAACTGTCTGTAGATGAATTTGAACCTGAAGTGTTTTAAGTAGGAAGAAAGAAGAATGGTCTAGAACTATGAGTAAGAGGAAAAAGGATGTTAACACACTGTAGAGAATGTAATGCCTTCATTGGAAGCTGTTTTTTAATGAGAAGAAGAATTTTTTTTTTTAAATTTCAATGCATATATCATATAGTAGGCTCTTCTTTCAGTAAGGAATGTGTTTAGGGGCAAGTATCAGGAAAAGGACCCATAGAGGCTAAAATGGGTAAGGGTTTATTTTTCTCACTTAATAGTCTTGAAGTAAGCTTTTTTTTTTTTTCAGTTAACTTATTCGGTGTTGTCACAAGGAACTAAAACTCATTTCTGTTTTTTTCTCTATCCTAGCCACTAGCTCTTTATGCTTGTACTTTGTCCCCATGGATATAAGATTGCTGCTAGAGTCCTAGATATCTCACGTTCATTTAAGGCAGGAAAAAGAATGAAAGTGTGCTACCAAGAAGTTTTCTTCTGGCATTTGTCTCCTTTTTAAGCAAAAAAGTCCCTAGTGATTCCGTTAATAGTATACCGGACATCCCTAGTTTCAAGATAGTCTTTTCAGTGAATATTTTGTTTTTCTACCCTAAACACTGAAAACAGGGAAGGAAGAAACAGATTAATCAAGATTTTTGGACTTACCAACAAAAAGCATTAGCCAAAATTAAATTAATACTTGATTGGACTTACAGAAGTATTGAGAAAAAAGTTAATATTTCCTTAAATAAGGTAATGTAAGTAAGCTCATAAAATGTGAAAGTGAGATACAGTTGAAAAAAAATTACTTATGCTCTCAACGAACCTTTCTATTTTTAAATAGTAGTGTATTATGAATAAAATACAATGAAGTGTCAATATTTTCACTGAAGTTTAGAAATTAAATTATCTACTTTCTAATCATTGCAATACAGTAAATAACAAAACAAATCAGAAAAAAAATTTAAATTACAGAGCAGGTATCATTTGAATTTTTTTGTTGTTTGTTTTTTAAAAAGATTTGATTTATTTATGAGAGAGAGAGAAAAAGAGAACATGAGCAGGGGGAGGGGTAGAGGGAGAAACAGGCTCCCCAATGAGCAGGGAGCTGGATGATGCCTGAGGTCATGCCCTAAACCAAAGGCAGCCTCTTAACCAACTGACCCACCAGGACACCCCTCCTTTGAATTTTGGATATTAATTTCCTTCATGAAAATATTTACTTATTTCGGGACTATGTCTCTGGCTTAAATAGCACCTCTTCACTCAAACTCAAATAACTCATTTATTTGACAAAGCTCCTGATTTCCACTCTAATCCAAGCATCAGAATAGGAATTACCACAGCCACTCTGGAAAACAGTGTGGAGGTCCCTTAAAAAGTTAAAAATTGAGCTACCATGATCCAGCCATTGCACTACTGGGTGTTTACCCCAAAGATACAGACGTAGTGAAGAGAAGGGCCATATGCACCCCAATGTTCATAGCAGCAATGTCCACAATAGCAATCGTGGAAGGAGCCAAGATGCCCTTCAACAGATGACTGGATTGAGAAGTTGCGGTCCATATATACAATGGAATATTACTCAGCTATCAGAAGGAACGAATTCTCAACATTTGCTGGAACATGGATGGCACTGGAGGAGATAATGCTAAGTGAAATAAGTCAAGCACAGAAAGACAGCTATCATATGATTTCTCTCATCTATGGAACATAAAAACTAGGAAGATCGGTAGGAGAAGAAAGGGATAAAGAAAGGGGGGGTAATCAGAAGGGGGAATGAAACATGAGAGACTATGGACTATGAAACAAACTGAGGGCCTCAGAGGGGAGGGGGATGGGGGAATGGGATAGACCGGTGATGGGTAGTAAGGAGGGCACATATTGAATGGTGCACTGGGTGTTATACGCAACTAATGAATCATCAAGCTTTACATCGGAAACCGGGGATGTACTGTATGGTGACTAACATAATACAATAAAAAAATCATTAATTAAAAAAAAAAGAATAGGAATTACCAATTACTTTTGTTTTTTATATATATTAAGGGTTCAGGTAGTTAGGAGACTAGATCTTAGGTGGACATTCAATATAATATGGTAAATCAAATAAGTGATCACTTTTAGGACACACATCAAATGGAAGTTATTTTTCTAATCTGATATTTTGTATTATAATAAATAATTTTCTGAAAATTATCTTTATAAGTAAAATTGCACATATTTCCTCAGTTCCCAAGTGCCATATGATCATGTCTTGTAGTTAATTTTTTGTAGCATGATTTTTCCTTAGCAAGGAATTATATTTAGAAAAAAGTAATGAGGCAAGAAAGAAAAATGCTATTTAATATACAGTAATTAAATTTTCATCTAAATTATTATTTATATTTCACGAGGTAATAATTTGCTCATCACAATTGAGTAAAACTATGACTTTATAATTCATAAATACATGACTACTTTACTTCAAGTCAAAAAACACCTGAAAGGCATAGTTACAAATATGACCTATTGACAGTTATGCTCTGTCAATGAGGAATATTAGGTGAAGAGTTACTAAAAAGATTACAAACTTTCTCTTGTGAACAGGTAGGAAAAACCAAAGTTGGATTCTAAGAGCAGACCTTTTAACCTCGTATTCTGTCTCACTTCATTTTATGAGTAATTAGCAGGCAATTTAAAACAAAATTAAACATTAGGTTGAATTTATTAATTACTAAGCAGTAGATAAGATATATTAAAGCTATTATATTAAAACTCAGATATTAATTATCACTCTTTTAAAGTGTTTTATTATTTTGAAGATTTTTTGTACTTTTATATGTAGCCCTTCAGCTAGGATTATACTGGATATTTTATCTAAATATGTTCATATTTAGTTCATATTTGTTCTCATTATACTGTGTATGATATTTCATACTATATATGATAAAATCTGACAACACCAGAGATTATTTTCACATTTAAAAAAAATGCTCAAAGAGTCAAATTTAATTGTTCTTCTTCCAGTTTCACAAATCAATAAAACCAACTAAGATGAAGGAATATGATCTGAGAGACATAACCTTTAGGCATGTAAAAATTAAAATATTTTCCTAAACTTCCAGTTAATTATACAAATATTTAAAAAAAACAAGCTTTTGAATCAAAATAAGTGAAATAAACATTGTCATCTGTTTGAGTAAAATGAATAATACAGTTAAGAAATGTACTCTTGAAGAAAAAATGTCTACCTTTGCATACCTTCCCAATTGCATCTTCTCTATTTACTCTTACTGTTCTTTCTTTTATGTACCTTGTTATTCTATGTCCCCAAAAGAGTACAATAATTTTTCCGGTATTATGAAATAGTGAGTAAAATTACCTGTATTAAATATTATGATTAAATGTGTTGTTTACCTAGGTAGCACAATAAGTAGATAACATTATGATTTGCCTTACTTTAATTGAAAAAGTAGTACTACTGAATTTTTCCTTTCCACATGATTTTTGGGTCTCAGATCCATTTTATTTCTGCTTATCTCCTACAAACATAGGAACATGGGATAACTAACAAATTTCTTCAGGAAATTGTAATTAGTAAGCTTTACCAGGAGTAGACCTCTCATCTTTCTTTCTGAGGAGTTAAATTTCTAAGATAAAATAAGGATACAAATATACCAGCTTCCAAATGTTTATTAGTATTCTTCTCTTAAAAATACGTGTCTTTGCTTAAAGAATTTTTTCCTCTTGAAGAATGAGGAAAGACAATAAATTCTTGTTTATTTTGAAACTCTTCTTAATTTCAGTTGAGACTGTAAAAGATGATAATGACCAGCAAGTACTGGGAGGCTGAGTTTTTATTCTTAACTTTTAGTATGCATTATCAATTCTAATTCTTGCAAAACTACATGTCATTGGTAATATTATCACTTGGAGAAGCCTAACATTGCAGAATGGTAAAGCAGCTCTCCTTAGGTCATATTGCTAATAAATTGTCTGGTCATACTCCACAATTCATCATTTTAATAATTATACTCTTTCAGATTTCACCTGCAGAAGTTTGGGAGAGGGTTTATATGAATTTTCACAATGGAATGAAAAAGCACAAAATAAGCTTAATAGGATAAGAAGGTTGAGTTGTTGCATATTTAAGCAGCATCATCCAACCTAACATGCATAAGTAGCAAAATTGATGATTTCTTCCCTATCTCTACATCTTAATTGCCCCGATCTCAAATGAAGGAAAAAGGTATTTTTATTGGTCCCTTTTAAACCTATAAATATATAAATTTTAATTATGATTTTAACATAAGAACACTTTTCAATATTACAAGTGAATATTGTTTAAATTAATGCTTACTAGCACGCTCTTTTGTTAAACTGTAAATTTTACGTGAAATAACAGCAATTCTGTCTTGCTTATGATTGTATCTCTAAAATAGAGTCTTAATCTCCACACTTCGGACATTTTGAGTAGGATAATTCTTTGTTGTTGGGCGCTGTCCTGTGCACCGTAAGACATTTAGTAACATCCTGTCTTCAACCCAGTAGCAACTCCTATTTGTGAGAACCAAAAATTTTTCTAGTCATGGCGAAACGTTGCCTGAGGGACAAAAATGTCCCCACTGAGCACTGCTATCCAGTATAATAATTGGCATATATTAAATACTTACACATTATATTAACTTTTAACTTTTGATATTTGTGCATACATAATTTACTTATATAAATTATAGAAAACATAAATAGCATTCATTGACTTAGTGATAAAAAAAGTAAGAGACTGTCATTCAGCATTTTGTCTGTTGTACAAAAACTGAATAATGCTTTAGAGTCACAATTGGAAAACTTCAGTTAAGATATCTGCTAACATTAAATAGTAAATCAGCTGGTGATTCTGCCATTATTTGCCAGACAATACTCTTTAGAACAAACACAGTCCAACTTTTATATGAATGCTCTACAAGTTTTAGGTAAGAGAAATTGTAAAGAAAATCTACCTATAAATTATTGGAGACAAATCAAGGTGATTAAACACCTGAGTTGGTTGTATGTATTAATCTCCACCACTTCCCTAAAATCTAATTTAACTACACACAGGTTACATTTCTTTTAAATGTATTAGCTTTGTCAGCAATTGGAATTACTATTTGACGCTGTTGCTAAAAAATAATATGGAAAAGGAGAAGGGGAGAGGGACACATTTCTCCTCAAATTACAGTAAGAACACAAGAACAAAAGTAATTTGTTTGTGTTACAGCAATTTTCATGTTTTTACTAATGGATTGTTGAATACAAAGATTATGTTATTTAAATTATTTGTAGAACCAAAAAATATGGATTACTGAATTTTTTTTTTTTTTTTTGGATTACTGAATTTTGACAGCCTAAGGTAGTGAAAAACTTATTAGGTAATGGAATGTACTACCAGGAGAAATAAATAACATTCTAAATTGAAAAGTACTTAAATTTATACCCCCCAAAAAACTCTCTTGAGAAAAGAAATTAATTTTGATAGAGCTCCAGCTGCAACAAAACTTTCAGAGAAGAGAAATAAAATACGCTCAATCATTTCAACTGGTTGGCAAGTTTGTACTTCAGATTTCATTGGCTATCTTTCATCTAAACTCAGTTCCTCAAATGAGAAGTCATTTTTAAATATTGCATGTTACAGGAAGAGTATCAGCAAATCTGAGTTATTAATGTGTGTATATATATACTGACATGCATGCATATATAATAAATATTTAAATTTATTTTGTAAAAAATATAATTTTTATTAGTATGAATTATTTACAAAAATGCATCTCCTAGGGGCGCCTGGGTGGCTCAGTCTGTTATGCATCTGCCTTCGGCTCAGGTCATGATCTCAGGGTGCTGGAATCAAGCTCTGCATCCTGCTTTCTGCTCAGTTGGGAGCTGCTTCTCCCTGTCCCTCTGCAGCTCCCCCTTCTTGTGCTCTCTCTCTCTCTTTCAAATAAACAAAATATTTTTCAGTTGAAAAATATTATTCTACCATGTAAGCCCTGAAAAGTATCTTAAATTCAATACATATCTAAAACATTTACTTAATCTCATCTCCAGGGTCTTTCCCAGGTTCCAAAGATACAAAGTTAAAGTAACATCTTTGCCTCTAGCTGATAGAAATTTAGAGAAATTCAGTAGCTATTCATTTAAAAAATCTCAGAGAACTTAATAGATTTTAAATAGAAAAATGAATCTACATTGCAAATATGCATATTCTGGAGATTTTTTTAAATCTTGGTATTAGTGAGAGTAGTACCTAGCAAAACCATTTTGGATGGGATAAAAATTAGGAAGTTCTACAGTGTTAAAAAGTGCATTGAAGGAAACTTTGAGAATTTTTAAGTAAGTTGTCATATATTTATATATGTGATAAACTGGTTTGTTGTCATACTATAAAACTGAATTATACTCACAGCAAAGAAGATAAAAGTCCTCCTTTCCCAAAATCTTTGCCAACATTAAGTTTTCACCTTTACCAAATTAGTATTTGAAATTTTAATTGTGTTATTTAAAAAAAGTAAATCGAAGGAGAAAGGTAATATATTGATCTTAAATATGAATTTGAATTATTATTTTCCTACAGACTAATTTGAGCTGGTTTTGATAAATTCCTTATAGATCACTGTTTACTTCTCTTTCATCACACAACACACCCTTCATCAAATATTGTTTGCTCTATCTTCTAAATATATGTAGACTCCTTCCTTATCACTTCTACTGGTCCAACTACCATCATTGTCTTTGCTAATCTGGTGTGGCAGCCAGGAAAATACACCAATCCAAATTCCCACTGCAGGAAGCTAACTGAAATAGCTCCAACTGCTGCACTTGGAAATTCCAGTCTACATTTGTGCTTAAAGCGTGCTTTCTATGGGCTGCTTCCAGACAGTGACCAAACACAGCAGGGATCTACGGCAGACACATTCCCGAGACATGTGGGACTCGTCACAGGTAACACTGGTTCTATAATTCCCTGTCAGTCTTTCCAAAACTTTCATTAAGATCACAATGCAATCTAAGAACAACCTATCTTCCTGGTTTCCTTCCCTTCCTTTCTTCCTTTCTCCCATCTTTCACAGAAGTCAGATCTTTAGTCTTTTGGCTCTCCCAGCCCCCTCTCGCCCCCTTCCATTATTCGTCACAGATGTTTCTTTCAATAAAAATCTGCTGTACATGGAATTCTGTCTTGACATCTACTTCTCAGAAGACCTGAGAAAACACACCAGGATTATTTAAATAATATCCCAAGTGATCTTGCTCTTTATACTCTCATTTCCCAACAGAGTATTCTCAACAGCCAGAATGATCTTTAAAAATGTAATTTGGAATATTACTTTTCTATTCTATCCTCTCATAGCTCTTCTGCTTACTCTGAGTAAATGCCAAAGTCCTTAGAATGACTTATTAGATCAGGGTCCTCGTCTTTGCTCTTCCATTATCAGGGAATGCTCTTACCAAATAACCACATGACTCACTCCTTTACCTATTTGAAGCTTTTACTTAAATCTTGGCATCTAAAGGAAACTTTCCCTGAACACCCTTTTCAAAATAATACAATTCCCAGTCTTTAGATACATTTTATTTGCCTTTCCTGCTGTCCACTGAAAGACTGCTGCAGCTTTCTCTGTCTGGTTGCCTGGCAACATAGAGCTTGAACTAATGGAACTAGCCTCTCCCCCACACTTAACTCTTAGTCTCAACCTTCATGAAAATCTCCAGGTTATTAACACGGATATGCAACTCCTGTGGCCATCTGATTTCAGCTGAAGATAATTTGAGCTCCCTGGCAAACCCACTTGATGATGATAAAATCCCTGAACTACATGTTCTGATTCTACCTGCCCCCTAGAGTCCTTATTAAATGTGGAACAACAAAGGAGAACAGTCACTCTTTTGGATTACAACTCAATCCGCATAATGCCTAGAATGCTTAATGTACATCTTTCTGAACACAACAGAAGTCTTCAAGAATCTATTTGCCATTTCACTGCTAATCTTTTGCCTATAAATCCTATACTTTATATACCATGTGACACATGCGATTATAACCAAGCCCTTTGATAGACAATTTTTCAACATAGTATATATTTATTTATATTGCATGGGATTTGTCTCCCTAATTAGGAATGCAAGATCCATGAAGGCAGAGAGTACTTTGACTCCTCCTTTTTTATTTTATATTCCCAGTTCCTATAATACAGCAGTCACTTTAAAAAATATATATTTTGAATGAATGAATGCAAACATGGATAAATTGAATAAACATAAGAAATTGTGAGCAAAATCTTTGACCACAATATTTATGGATTTTAATAAAATGTATATATGTGTATAAAGTATATATATGTGTATATATCTATATTGCCTATATGTGTATATATGTGTGTATGTACACCAATTTATTTACAATGTCCATAAATATATAAAATGAAAAGTTACAAAACAAACTGAACAAACACAAAAAGTTAATATCCTACATGCATGAGTTCAAATAATCTGATAAGAAAATATTAATATTATAATAAATAGGAGTTTTTTTAAAGCAAGTATAAGAGGAAATGGAAGTGCATATATCTTTTCAAGTTAGTGCTTTAGTTTTCTTCAGATAAATACACAGAAGTAAAACTGCTAGATCATATGGTAGTTTTATTTTTAATTTTTGAGGAACCTCTTTACTGTTTTCCATAGATGCCTCCAGTTGATATTTCCAACAAAAGTGCAGAAGTGTTCCCTTTTCTCTGTATCATCAACAACACTGGCCATTTTCTGTCTTTTTGATAATAGTCATTCTAATAGGCATGTCACTGTGGTTTTGTTTGGCATTTCCTGATGTTACGCACCTTGGCATATACCAGTTGACTATCTGCATGTCTTTTTTGGAAAAATGTCTATCATATCCTCTACCCATTAATTAATTGGGTTGTTTGGAGTTTCTTTGTTGTTGTTGTTGTTATCATTCAGTTGTATGAGTTCTTTATATATTGTGGCTATTAACCACTTATCAGATATATACTTCGCAAAAATATTTCTCCTATTCAGTAGTTTTCCTCTTCTTTTTGTTGATGGTTTCATTTGCTGTGTGGAAACCTTTTAGTTTCATGTAGTCCCACTTGATTTTTGTTTTTGTTGCCCTTGCTTTTGGTGTCAAATTCAAAAACTCATTGCCAAATCCTGCGTCAAAGAGCATACCACCTATGTTTTCTTCTAGGAGTTTGTTTTGCTTTTACGATTTTTATTTATTTATTTGCAAGAGAGAGAGAGAGAGCATGAGCAGTGGGGAAAGGGAGAAGCAAGCTCCCTGCCTAGCAAGGAGCCAGATGCAGGGCTTGATCCCAGGGCCCTGTGATCATGACCCGAGCCAAAGGCAGACACTTAACCGACTGAGCCACTCAGGCACCCCTTCTTCTACGAGTTTTAGGGTTTCAGGTCTGAGGTTGAGTCCTTAATCCATTTTGAGGTTATTTTTGTGTGTGGTGTAAGATAATGGTTCAGTTTCATTCTTTTGCATGTGAATATCCAGTTTTCCCATCGCCATTTATTGAAGAGAGTATAACTTTCAATTATACCTCATTAAAGCTGGAAAAAATTTCAAAATAGAAAAAAAGTAGCAAAGAAGAGCAAAATAAAATAGCATAGAGATATGAAAGTAGTGGCTCTTAACAATAAAGCTGAGTAAAATAATAAAATTATTGCTCTAAAGGTTTTAGTATTAAACAAAATAATATTATCTTAATTAAAAAATACATACTGCTAGAACAGTATTACAATAAAATTATATGAATCTAAAGTATATCTGACATATAGATATAAATGAAAGTTTACATAGCAAGGACGTGTCCAAATAAAAAAATATATAATCATTCATTTTAATAATAGGTCCTAAAATAATACTGTACTTTTTTTTTTAAGTAGGCTTCATGCCCAGTGTGAAGCACAGTGCAGGGTTTGAACTCATGACCCTGATATCAAGACCTTAGCTGAGATCAACAGTCCGATGCTTAACTGACTGAACCACCCAGGCACCCCAATACTGTTCTTTTTACTGTTGACAGAGATTATGAGTTGTTCAATCTTGACAGGTGTAAGAAAAAAAAATCAGTAAGCTTTTCTGAATGCTAGGAAAATAACAAAACACAGGCCATAAAATGTATATAAGATAAACCTACTATAAAATATAAATAGATTTGATAAACTATTACAATTTTATATTATTTATACTTTACACATTTTTTTACAAGTACACCTAGTGACACAAAATGATTCCCTCTTTTTTATTTTGCATTCCAGTAAATAAGATGGTATATGTGTATATACATATAACGCACATACACATACTTATAGATAGGTAGATAGATATAGAAATGCAGGGAAGCAAAATAATTAAGAGAAAAAAAGATCAATATTGATGAAGCGAACTGTTAACAGCAAATCTCTATCTGTTATGGATATTTATGCACTAAAATATAATGTGAAAATTTATAAAATATAATCTGTTTGAAAAAATTGAAAGCCAGGCAATAACAAGTTGCTTGCACAATGTTTTCAGTCATTGCTCAGGGAAAAAAATTAACATATGTATGTGTATATATACATATATGTATATATCATATAATTATTACATTTACTTCAATATAACTCATAAAAGCCATTAAGCATTCATATCACTCTTATAAAAATATTTCATTATCAAAGCAAAAGTATTCAATAAAATTAAAACAAATAAATTTAAAAATAACAAAAAGGATTAGAATTGGCCAATTATCCCAAGACATAATTTCTTGAACTGACTAATAGAATAGAGAATTTTTAGGGTATAACTCAAAAACAAATAAAAAGAGAAAAAAAACAAAGGACAACAATATCCATGCAGGACTTCATCACAGATACTCAGAATTAGCACCACTCTATACTTAATGGATTTCTAAGATTTCTTAATATTGGACGATTTTCTAAAAATGTACATAATATCAAAATTCATCAAGAAAAGTTATGAAGTATAAAGATAGCTATGTCAATGAAGACATCAGCCAAATTTATTTCTCAAAATATGTTATGATCTTGACAGATTCGAGAGCAAGAGTTAGCATATTTGAAGGAATAGTAACAGTATCTGATGGATTCACTTGCAGAAAACCAAATCCATACTGGCTATTTTCATGGGAATAATAAATCATAATGTATTATAGACTTGTTGAATTGATTTAAAGAATTACATAGTTATTGTAAAAATTAAAAAATTAGGAGCTTGCTTAGCTTCTAGGAACAACTCCCAGAGCTGCACACCCTAGAATTTTCTGTCCTGATGTAAGCAGGAAAGGGTTCAATCAAAAATCTGTTCTGAGGTATTGGTTCTAGGATTATGCCTCTTCTCTGTGATATGGACCATAAAATGGGTGCTCTGCATTTTACTCTTAGCCCATATGAAACTAAAGGTTTGACAAAAGCAACTCTGATATAGCTCAATAGTAAAAATCTAATGGTTCTTAGACTATGCTTGCTGACATAAAGGTCAGTCATCAAATGAATGGTCTTCTCATAATGCTCTATTTCTATGGTCTAAAACACCTGTGTATTAATCTTATTGATGCAACCTACATCACATTTAAAAATCTAAATCCAAGACAATCTGAGATATGTATTCTTCCATACCAAAAAAAAAAAAAAAAGCCTTCACAACACAGAAAAAAAGAGAAAGGTGATATGACTAGTAAGCTAGTGGAATCATTCTCAACATTTTGTTCCAAGGAATGCTTCATATGTTAAAATATCTTTTGAGGATTCCAAAAGACTGTTGTTTAGGTTGGTTATATCTATAGATAGTTGATTTTTTTTTAAAAAGCTGAATTTTGAAGGTATTTATTATTTTAAAATTTAGAATTATTAATTATAAATCAAAATTTACAAATAGATAAAAAATTGAGATTGTTAAAGAGATTGAAACTTTCACACAATGTTTCTTAGGGACCCATTTAAGTGTACATAATATAGAATATAGATTAATAAATAAATAGATTTAATACTATATTAAATTTTTATTTCTTTTTAAAAATGACTATGAAAATTATGAAAATGTCTTTGTAATTGCAAAATGAATAATAAGAGAACATACATTTTTACACACCTTACGAATATATTTTTAGTAAGAGAATATACATACAGACTTCTCCTTATGATGTAGAAAACTGCAAAGAAGTTCACTTTAATCCTAAGTATGACAAAAAGCTGTATAAACTACAGAATTATAACTTGCACTTAGCCATTAGTAAGCAGTGGTCACAAGACAAACATGCAACCTGATTTTCAAAGAGATACATGCTCCTCTAAGGAGAAAAGGGACACACTAACATTTCATCTGAGACAGATTAAAAGAAAAAGATATGAGCCTCCATGCAAGCAGATAAGAAATAAATCAGTTAAAATGTTAATGAACCCCTAAAGGTTACAGATGGGCTAGCATAGTCTGGAATATTTGGGGGCTCCAGCCACAAGAGGGGGTTGTGCCCTCCCACAAAAATCTTTTCCACCCAATCCCGCCAGATACCCTCAAGAAATACAGAATGCAGAGCAAGATACTAGAAAAAGAAAGCATGCTTTGTGGTTCAGGTAGGCAGGATGTGATCAACTACTTGTGGGCAGCAGGAACAAAAACTGCACACTTTGGGAACAGAGCCCTTCTTTCATAAGAAAAAAAACTCAAAATGCTGGGATAATAAAAACAAAGTCTCTTAAAGGAATTAATCAGCTATGTGAAGGACGGGTACCTATCTTTGCCACTTCCCCTGAATCCTATCTGCTCAAGCCATTGGCAAAGAAAAAGAAAAATCTGCAACCTCGTCCCCTTACGTTAGGACACAAAGATGTAGTTGCAGTTAGAGAAGGGTAGAAAAGTAACTCTATTTCTTGGTGTGGACAAGGAAACCATCTCACTCATAAGATACAGTGATGTTTACTTTATAGGTCAATTTGGCTAGGCTATACAGATAGTTATTGAAAAACACACTAATCTAGGTGTCTCAGTGAAGGGATTTAATGGATTTGATGGACATCTACAATCACTTAGGTGGAGGAGATTATCACCAATAATCTGAGTTTATTGAATGCATTCAATCAATCAGATGAAAAGCTTCATGAACAAAACTGAGGTTTCTTGAGAAGGAAAAAAAAAATCTGCCTGTGGACCACAGTCAGGCCCTAAGAATTTCCAGTCTGCTAGCCTACCTTACAGATTTCGGACTTCCTAGTCAGCCCTCATAATAACCTAAGTCAATAACTTTCAATCAATCTCTTTTCATTTACATATATTTCCTACTGCTTCAGTTTTCCTGGTAGAACACTAACACAGATTTTGGTACTGAAAGTGGCTCTAGAGAAAGACAATGTTAAGGATAAGTTTTCTGAATTGCTTCTTCTTTTTTTTCTTTCTGAAATTGGTTCCCCAGTCTGATTAGATTTAAATGCACTAAAGACTCTTACTTCCAGTGGTGAAGAGGACACTGGTAGTTCATGGCACGATGTGTCAATAAAGATATCACAATCACCACTGGATACTTCTAAATACTTAAAAAGGTAACACTTGGTATGTTTTGACGTCTTAGAACATGTTAATCAAACTGAGAAATACAGTGATATTGTCTGGTTGTTCCTAACTGCACTGAAGAATGTGGGAAAAGAAAATAATGAGTTTGGGACTAGAAATCTGCATCTCAAATTCCGTATAAATTCCATAAGTGTGTATGCACATGCACTCTAAAAGAAACTTTTGTCTTCTATAGCCATAGGGCTAAGATTTCTGAAAACCAAACCCAGGGTCTCATCCTGAAGGTGGCTGAATTACAATGGACATTGAATTCACGACCTCTCAGGGAATCTTTCACTAAGGGAATTCATTAGGTGGTAAGAAATGGAATCTGGAAAAATTGGAATGGGGACATATGGAAAAATAACATGAAGCTGAGGACACGGAACCTCTGAATTCCACTGTCTTCTTTGCCAGTAGGAGCAGCTCTTCTACCCACTGGAAGGGGTTAATCTTACTTTGCCTCTAAGGGCCTCCCCTGAAGTAGTTGCCTTGCAAGTTACTACTGGTTCGACTTACTCTGAAGTGAGACAATGGGCCCAGGCCCATGGAATTCACTGTTATTACCATGTTTTTCATCACTTTGAAATAGCTGGCTTGATAGAGCTGTGTTATAACCTTTAAAAACTCAAATACAGTGCTAGCTGGCTGGAAATATCTTGCAGGGATGGGACAATGTCCTCTAATTCTGTGTCCAATATTTGGTGCTGTTTCTCTCATTACTAGAATTCCAGGTCCAGGAATCCAGGGGTAATCACTATTATCCCTAGTAATCCACTAGAAACATTTTTATTTCCTCTCCCTATAACCGTATACTCATCTGGTCTAGTTGTCTACTTCCAAAGAGTAGAATGCTTCCATTAAAACACACGGCATTGATTCCATTAAAGTAGAAATTAAGACTGTCATATGTACACTCGGAGCCTCTCATGTCCCTGAATTAACTGGCAAAGAAAGGAATTATTATACTGCCTGAGGTAATTGATTCTGATTATCAAGGGAAAACTGAAATGCTACTACACCACGGAGGTAAGGAAGAATATGTCTGGAATATAGGACATCTCTTAAGGTATCTCCTAGTAGTACCAAGTCCTATAATTGAAGTCAAAGAAAAACTACAGTTTGATTCAGGCAATATTGCTAATTGCCCAGACTCTTTAGGAATGGTTTGAGTTATCCCACCAAGCAAAAAACCATGACCAGCTGAGATGCTTCATGAGGCCAAAGGAAATATGGAATGAATGGGTAGTGGAAGAAGGTAGTTTCAACACCAGCTATGACCATGTGACCCATCGCAGAAACATAACTGTTACTGGTACTTCTTCCTTAATTTGTTATAAGTATTTCTGAATATATATATTAAGCAAATGGTCTTTTATTCCTTCTTTTTTCCCTTATTATGCAATATGTATTAATAAGAACCAAATCACAGTATTTAAGCTTTACATCACAGTATTTAAGTTTCAGGATATCAAGAAAAATGAACATCAACACAAAGTCTTTGCATTCTCTTCTGGAGCAAAGGTTAGCACATTTATGGTTGTACAAGCAGGATAGTTGTATTAGGTGAAAATATGACTGTTTTTGTTTTTGTTTTGGGATTAAATTTGGTTTAAGGAGATGTACATGGGTGCCAAGTTGACAAAGGATGGACTGTGATACTTAGTTACATGTGTCAAATTACTGACCTATAATGTCAGCTATTCAATCATATATGAAACTATGCTTTGCTATGAAAGTATTTTGTAGATGTAATTCAGATTTACAATAGCTGACTTTAAGTATGGGAAATTAGCCTTGAAAATCTGGGTGGGCCTCATTCAATCAGATGAAAAGCTTTAAATATAAAATGGAGATTTCTCTGAGAAGAAGAAATTCTACCTATGAACTATGGTGTCAGTTCATGTCCAAGAGTTTCCAGCCTGCTGATCTGGCCTGTGGATTTTAGGCTTGCTTTGCCAGATTTAGCCAGCTCAACTTCTGACTAGACTAACTCAACTCTACCACAGTAACTACTTCACAGATAAAGGGGTCTCTACTCTTCTATACATGAAAAAAATGTGTTGTATCAAATTCTGTTAGCAAAACAAGACTCAGAGATGACCCAGATATTAGCAGTACTACACAGGGACTTCAATATAACATTACTAATATATTAGAGTATCTAGTGGAAAAAGTGTATAACAACCATGAACAAATGAGGAATCTCAGCAGAAAGATAAAAACACAAGGACAAGGTTTACCTCTCACTTCCCCCCCCCCATGATCATTTGTTTTGTTCCTTCAATTCCACATATGAGTAAAATCATAAGATATTTGTCTTTATGTGACTGACTTATTTCATTTAGCATAATATTCTCTAGCTCTACCTATGTCATTGCAAATGGAAAGATTTCATTCTTTTTTATGACTGAATAATATTCAATTATATATATATATATACACAACATCTTTTTTATTTACCAAGAAATGATTCTTAACTATAGAAAGCAAACTGATGGTTACCAGAAGGTAGATGGGAGGATGGGTTGAGTGGGTAATGGGGATTGGGGAGCGTAGTTGTGATGAGCACCAGGTGTTGTGTGTAAGTGTTGTTGAATCATTAAATTGTACACCTAACAGTGATATTACACTGTCTGTTAACTAATTGGAATTTAAACAAAAATTTAAATATATGTATATGAACAAAATAAAATTATTAGGAAACAAAATAATCCGTGTTAGAGAAAAATAATTATTTAATACTTTCAAATAGGCTTTCCATAACTAAGGAAATGATAGAATTTGAGATAGATTAATAGAAATCCTTCAAACTGAAACATAAAGAAAAAAATGAGAAAAACAGAATAGAATATATAAGACCTGTTAAGCACTATCAAATGGTCTCGTTTGTAGGTAGTTGGAGCCCCAGAAAAAGTGAGAGAGGAAATGATCAGAAAACATATTTAAAGAGAAAACGGCCAATAATTTTGCAAATAAATAAGACTTAAAAAATGCAAGAAGCTCAAAGAACTCCCAAGAAGGGTTAAAAACAGCCCCATACACAAACATTTATAGTCAAACTACTACAAACCAAATATAATAAAAAATTATTGGAAGTTTTCAGGGGGAAAAAAAGAAAGATTATATTCAGTGGAACAAAGCTAAGATTTACATTGAACTTTTTGTCATACACCATGCATGTCAAAACGTAGTGAAGTAACTTCAACATACAGTGCAAGGGAAAAAAAAAATCAAAACTTTAATCCTAAAATTCTTTACCTAGTGAAAATATATTTCAAAAGTTATAGTGAAATAAATACTTTTACAGCAAACCAGTGCTATAAGAAATACAGACATTTCTTCAGGCAGAAGCAACATGACAGAAGGTAGAAACTTGAATATACACAAAGAGATGAAGAATTCCAGAAACGATATATGCTAACACTAATGTAAAAGATTTGGCTATTTTTTTCTTTTAATTTCTCTAAAAAGTGATGGGCTCTTAAATGAAATATGCATTAGCAAATAACAATGGTATATGTGCTTGCATGTATTAGGTACTAGTTACATAGCGTATGTAAAGTTTGTGTCAATAATAGCACACAAAATGAGAGTGAATAATTAGAAGTATATTGTTTTAAGGTTTTTACTATTTATTTAAAGAGGCATGATATAATATGAAGATAGACTTCTGTGATACATTAAAGTGTATATATTGTAAACATTATGGCAACTGGTAAAATTAAATAAAAAGGAATGACAAAAAATCCAATAGTTAAGACAAAATGGAATTATTTTTAAAAATGTAACTCAGAAAAGAAAGAAAAAAGGGAAAGGGAAGCCAAAAACAAATCAAGAATAGTTTTAAAAAGGAAAGAAAAACTAGCAAGATGTTAGATTTAAATATATCCATAGCAATGATTATATTAAATTTGAATTAAATGGCAGAGGTTGCCAGATTGGATTAAAAACATCAGAACCCAAATTTATACCGTCTATGAGAAATTCACTTTTAATATAAAGAAAGAGATCAGTGCAAACCAAAAAAGGGTGACAAATATAGAGAATACAGACACTAAAAGCACCCTGGAATGTTTGTATTAAAACATAAAGTAGATGTCAGAACAAGAATATTATCAGGGCAATAGATAGAGACTACATAATTATAAAAAGGAGAATTCACCAACCCTAAATGTTTAGATACTAGCAATAGAGCTTCTAAATACATGAAGAAAAAAAAATTGATTGAAGAAAATAGACAAATTGACAATTACAGTTTAATTCTTCAACAGTCCTCTCTCAGCAATCAATATAAAAGATACACAGAAAATCAGAAACGATATAGACAATCTGAAAAATACTATCAGTCAATTTGACCTAATTGAAGTTTACAGAACACTTCAATCAACAACAGCAGAATACACATTTATTTCAAGTGCACTTGGAACATTCACCAAAATACATGATATTTTGAACCATAAAAAAAAAACTTATGAAGTACAAAATAAAAATCAGAAAAAATATTTTGTGACATCCACTGAAATAAACTAGAAATTAAGAAAGAGATCTACAGATAATGTATAAATATTTGTAAATTAAATCATACCCTTCTATGTAATCCATGGGTCAGAGAGAAAACCACAAAGAAAATTACAAAATATTTTAAATTCAATGACAATGAAATGCAATGCATCAAAATTTGTTGAATGCAAATAATGCAGAGTCCAGAGAACTCTGTAAATTTAGAGCTTATATATTTTCTATATAAGCAATAATTGCTTACATTAGAAAATAAGAAGTTGGTCATATCAATGACCTAAGGACCAGAAAGTGATATTTCTACTCATATGCTACTCAGTAAGACAAATAATGTTAGCCCCACTAAAATAGAAGATGTAATCTCAGCATGGGCATCTAGTTTCAACAATTCTACATTATAGAATGACCCATGTATCTGTCAGCAAAATTTGAAGGTTAAGCAGGGTGTTGTCTGAAATTTTTCTACTTGCAGTTAATCTGTGGTAAGATACCTGGAAGAGTTTAGGAACATTGACCTTGACGTCAACCAATAATAAATGACCAAAAATAAACCCTGGTTTTAGTTATACAAATTCATGAGTCTCCACACCTAGACTGGGGTTTAGGAAAGAATGGCAGAGAGACCATCTTCTTCGATTTTAGAAGCTACCTCTCCATATTCTGTAGGCCCATTCCAGCAGCCTATTCATGGGCTATAAATTTTTTTGTTCATAAGGGGGGACTCTTTCATGACATCCTTTCAGGAAAGTTAACCTATAGGGATTAAAAAATAAGCATATAACTTAGGTCTCCAGATGTGATAGGAAACATGCCATATTTCAACACACTCATTCACCACTACTTTCTTCTGTGAGTGATAGGCTCAGAGGAAAACTGAAATACATTGATTATAAATTTTTAGTCTGTCCAGAAATTCAAAAGACTTATATGTATGGACTATGGTTTTTATTTACCCTTTCAATCAAAGCCATGCCTTTGGAGAAGAGACACATTGTGAAGAGAATACAAATTAAGGTATAAGGTATAATTTTATTTTTCTTCACCATAATTTATGTTACCAGATTAATGTGTTTCATAAATGACAATGTGCTTTCCATACAAACTCAAAGAAAGTGTTTAATAAAAAAATCTAGCCCTAATCCAAATATTTTACACTAGAATTAATAGTAAAGCAGTAAATATCCCAAATAAAATTAAACTAGAGCAATCTAGATGTCATAAATCACCTGAAAAAAAAAAGACAAGATTGATATCATATGGATAACAAGTAATTATCAGAAAAACACAGAAAATAATTCTGATAATATGCATAGCTTCAAATACCTACGTACCAGATTATGGATTGTGGTCAATAAATAGGAGTGCACTAAATATTTAGTATTAACAGGTTTATGTGATCTTATGGACTTGTAGGGATAAGATTTATGACCAGAATATAGCAATAGAAGTACAGATCTTGGTTCCAAAAAATAATGGAAAGTACTATAATAATGATAACTTGAAACATCATGTTATCAATTACATTTATCCATAAACATGAAATAAAAATACAGTGAAGATCATGTGAAATAAGATAAAAGGAGATAAATTATATATTCGTGTAAAGATTATTCAGAATACATAATTAAAAAGGGAATATGGAAAATGTTTTCTCAACGTAGATTGTAAAAGTGACTAAGGCCCAAGTTTTTTGAAATGGGGACTACAATTAGCTCAGCATGTTTATGAATTCTCATTTTGCTAAATGCATTTTTCAAATGAATAACATTACATGTGAATAGTTTCAAGGGTAGAAAAAGTAAAGAATTCAATGAGTAAAGAAGGTCCTTGTTACTTTGGACTTAAGTTCAGAAAAAAATGATCAGAATTCGATGAGAAAGTAACCATAACATCTGAGGATTAGCAATAGTGAAGGAATAAAAAGGAAAAAAAAAATTCAAAATACAACTGGACTTTATACAAGCAGTTATTTTTGATGAAAATGCCAGGGTGTTCATCAAAATCCAGATAATAGCTATTTATTAGCTGTTGTGAAAAACATAGGGTACTGACACAAAGTGGCTGTGTTAAATATATTTGTGCTATTTTTTTTTTTTTTTTAGTTCAAAGACACTTTTCTGTATCTTGGGTTTAAATTTTTTTTTAATTGAGACATCACATTTTTAGAGCCATTTTAGGTTCAAAGAAAAATGGAGGGAAAGATACAGAGATTTCCCATTTGGGAAGCATGCATAGCTTCCCAAATTACCCATACCCCCACCAGAGTGGTACCAGAGTGGTACGTTTGTTACAACTGAGGAGCCTACCTTGACACATCATAGTCACCCAGAGTCCACAGTTTACATTATAGTTCATTCTTGGTATTGTACATTCTGTGGGTTTTGACAAATGTATAATGACATGTAACCATCATTATAGTATCTTACAGAGTATTTTCATTGCCTTAAAAATCCTCTGTGTTCTGTCTAGTCATCCCACCTCCCACCCCAACCTCTGGTAACCACTGGTCATTTTACTTTCTCCATGGTTTTGCCTTTTCCAAATTGTTGTATAGTTGGAATCTTGTAGTATGTAGCATTTTCAGCTTACCCTCTTTTACCAGTAATATACATTTAACATTCCTCTATCTCTTTTCATGGCTTAATAGCTCATGTCTTTTCAGCATTCAATAATATTCCATCATCTGGATGTACCATGGTTTCTGGTTTGTCTATTTATACCATTTTTAAAGCAAACAAATATGCCAAAACAACTTTTTATCTGGGGAAGAATAACATAATTCTGGCTGTGTTGAAATTTAAAAAAAATGTTAGGATATTTTACTTGCTGGTGTTCTTTCCTCAACTACAGCTCTATAAAAATCTCATTCAGAATATGGCCGCAATGAACGGAGAATTCTTTTACCTGGCAATGATTTTTTTTTAAATGGTTGTTTAGTAAGACAATTTCACATGCATACCTTACAAAAACCATGACAGAAGAAGGAATTTAAGCCCTTGCAGTTAATGGACTGTACTTGTAATTATAGTTCAGCTGGTTAAATGACTGCAGGGAAATCAATTTACTCCACATCGCTAGTGAATGCTATTGACACACAGTAAAGTCTCCACTTGTAATGCACGTTCAAGAAATAAACACAAAGAACGGTTTTATTTCATATTATGTCGCTGTGTTTCCAGTGATTTTCTTACAATTCCTACTATCAAGCAGTAAAAACAATAGTTTCTGTAGGTTCTATGAAAAGCGATGATAGAAGGATTAATTATGGTTTTAAATGGATGTATAATTGCCTATCTGGAATCTTGCCAATTTCACAAGAGAAGGTAGAAGAAGCAATATTAGAAACAACTAATAAAATGAAACTACTAAAGTTCCAATTTTAAGTGTTTATGGAAATACTTAAAGTTGAAAATTCTCTACATTAAAAAAAATTACATATAAATTATTTTGGCATGTTAGCCAGTTTATTTTTTTTCCCTTGAAAAGGAAGTTTGATTAGACTATGCTGATTATTCATTTTTCTCTGAAATGGTAAAGCAGAACAGTATCTATTTGCCTTTAGCCATCTAATTTTATTCAGTTTGTTTACCAGTTTGATCACTTGGCATTGCTGTTTGCTCCCTTGATAAGTGTAGAAAGATTTGCAATACTCTTTTCTGAGGAACTGAAATGCTCTCAAAGGCCTTGCTTAAGAGACAAGTAATTAATGTGAGAAGAGTTTTGTTCTGTGCCACTTGAACCTTGGCCTTTCCACTAGAGCATTTGACAAGAGCGCTAAATCTGGTAGTAGCCTCTGGTTCATCCTATTATGGGTATTTGTGTCCCTTAAGCATTGGGCTGAAACCTCCAATTCATTTCCAAGAGACCTTGGACACCGACCAGATGGTAGTTCTTTTAGTTAAAATAAAACTGAATTTAAACTTACACCTAGATGTGAACTATTCCATAGCAGATTTCCTTATGACATACGGTTCTCCTTTACTAATTTTCTTAATATTGTGCCTAAAGAAAACCCACAGCTCTAAAAGTTCTAATTTAGAAATAATTATATATTTGATGACAAGATATCCTCTGTTTTAGATGTTACTTTGACATTCTCAACACATTATTTATGAGACTCAGTCATATGTTGTTTACTATGTACCAGACACTTTACATTCATCATGCCATTTAACACTGAGTAATCTGTTGAATCGCTATCACCATTTCATAGGTGAAAAAAGTAAAGTTCAAAGAGGTAAATTAATTTTTTGAAGACTCACAGCTACTAAGAAATAGACTTTTATTTTTTACAAAGACCTGGATAAAAGTCCACATGCTCATTCCACTTAATTTCAGACCTCTTTACAGTCTTCCACCTGAGTACCTTAATCATGCACAGATGTCAAAGTTTAGCTCAAATAGCTTCCTGCCAGTTTAAAATTTTATGGAAGTCTCATGCTTCACCTTGGAAATTATTTACATTTTGTATTACAATATATGATACATTTACAGTTGTTTTTAAAAAAAATTAAATTACAATTACAGATAAATTGATGCTCCTAGACGTTACATTATGTTTATTCTGTTACTTTACCCAATAATTATACAGAGATTTGCACTTACAAGATTACAGGGAATATGTATATCAGTTTGAGAAGCACGAAACAGCACAATATAAGAAGTAAATGGTATGAACAGGGCCATGGGGACAAAACTGGCTTGACAAGGTAAAGGGGTTTCCATGTAGGTGAAAAATAAGGTACACATGAACCTGGGCTGGATTCACTAGGGTGGAACCATACAAAGCATGAGTTATAGTAATTCCTTTTAATTAATTATCTGCCAATTTATTTGAAAGAGAATAGAAAACAATCAATCTATAAAAACAATTCAATGCAATCCAACATATCGTTTATTAAGAGATAATAAAATTACTAGCATTATGCTAGATGCTGGAATAGTACAAACATTTATAAAACATAGTTGCTCCCCTCAAGATACTAACAACCTGGGAGAAGAGACAGACACATAAAACTATAATTACATATAATGTGATAAGCACCATAATAGAAGTATGCAAAGGATACACGGGAACCACAAAAGAAAGTGTTGTATCTGGGGATGCTGTCTTCTCCACGTTTTTAAGGATTTGGTATAGCAGAAGGGTAGAGAGCAACACACAATTACAAAATAGCAGAATGTGTTTAGTGAATGTTAAGTAGTTTAACAAGCCTTGCTGCAAAGGAATGCTTATGCTAGGGTAAAGTGTGCTGGGAGGAGTAGTAGTATGCAAAGTGAAATAAAAATAATAAGGTTCCCTTTAAATATTCACATGGCTTGCTGCACTTCTCTTTTATAAAACTCAATCTCCTTGTAATTACTTGTTTAGTGGCTGTCTTTTCTACTAGACTGCAAAATCAGAAATTGCAAAGGCTATGTCTTGTCCTTTCCTGCTTAGCACAGTTCCTGACACATAGCATGCATGAGGCTTCAGGAAATCTCCAAATAAAGAAAAGGAAATATGTATTTGATATGGCACACCAGACAGCCAGTGATTAAAAAGTCATAGTGCGGGAACTAGCATGTGGAAAACAGTATCTTTAGAAGACTTAACTGGGAGTAATATGAGGGATGGCTCAGGTGGAGGGCAGATCAAGTATCAATTCATACTCAGAACTCACTTCTAGGATGGCAAGAGGCCAGGAAAAAATAGTGGTAGACCGTGTGAGGAAGAAAAGGATGAATGAGAGACATGTGTCCAAGATAAAATCGTCCAGAGTTTGGAAAGGTAGTAAAAAAAAACACACACACACACACAAAACAAAAAAAAACACCAAGATAGAAAAAAGGCTATTAATTTCCAATCTGAAGGACAGGAGGAAGAAGTGTGACTTGGAAGGAAAAAGAGCTAGTTTGAGGGAAGGACTTAACAAGACTTGGTAAGAAATGTAATTTGAAACTATTGGGGTTGTTATTGAAGTGATTTTTGCCTAGGATCTTTTGCTGACTAGTTTCATCATTGATGTGTTAAAATCTCCTACTTTAAGGATAAGCTATAATTCTTTAACCTTGCTTTACTGATTCATACATTTGATTTTTGTTGTTGTTGCTGTTGTTAAGCCACCCTTTGTATGGTTCATTTACAATTGTGACTATTGTTCACACGACTCCAGTAAGAAGGGATTTACATCCTTTGGAAATAGCTTATGTCTTAATTAGATTGCTATGGGTATGCCTTTGAAAATCTCCTCAGTCTAAACTTAACACTGAACAGTAGTAAAGGAACTTTGGATGCCTTCATAACACTATCTACTTTTTTCTTTCTTTCTTCAAGAAAATATTTCAAACACTTTCTCCATCTTTTTGTTTTGTTTTATTTTGTTTTAAGACAGAAAAACCTGTTTTGTCTACTCTATTTTGAAGATTTTTTTTCCCAGATGATGAGGTCATGGGGCCTGCAGGTCTCAATCAATAGCACAAGCACATCAAGTTTTCTTAAGCCCTGGATGAAATGCAGAAGGACACCAATTTATAGACTCAATCTTTCTTCAAATGTTTTGCTTCCCAATGACCAAATGAGGATTACAATAATGTTTACTTTGCTCTCTCCTATGATCAGAATTTTTCAGGATGATTTTTAGAATACAGTGGACCAGGTTTCAACTTCACTTGCAAAGTAAATTCTTGGCGAGAGAAAAAAAATGGATATTTTTAAGGGTGTTAGAAGAATCATAAGCGAAGCCAGGTAAAATAAGAAAAAATACAAGCTTTTGACAATAAGGTAAAAATAGTTAAACCCAGAAGATATGTTCTTAAAATATACTTTTTTTTTAAGAAAGAAGGCAAAATATTAAGAGTGAATGAGTAATGTTTGCAACTGAAGGAACTATGACAGGGGAAAAAAACAATAACAAAGATATTAGATTCTAAAAGCTCAAGGAGGATACTTTTCATGAAATGAGTTTATGAAATGGTAGAGAGGCCTAGAAAAGTGGCACCAGGGCAACATTGACGTTTTCCTCTTACTAGATAAAAATTGTAAAAAGCGAATACTGTTATGGTAAAGGAGAAACATACGATTACACTGAAATCATATTTCTCTAGACTAAAGTTTATGGTATAGGGCCTACAAGTTCCTGCATTATGGATTTTAAAGAAGTTTGACTGTAATATGTCCAAGTTCAGACAAACTTTTATTGTACAGGTTATAAATGTATAGTTCTTATTTATAATACGGAAAAAATTCTTGTTTCTAATTATAAATGTAGATGGACAAGTAGTTCAGTATTCTAATACTCAAAAAATATGCGTTGATATATATCTTATAATCTTTAGACATTGTTTTTCAAATCATGATATAGCACATTAATAAATGGTGCTGGGTAATTCTTCTAAGACTTCATACACTTGTTTTAATCAAACCCCTCTCTGACCCATTTTAAATTACATCAGCTTGTATGAACTGAACCTGGTCAAACAAGATGCTTCATGATATTCAGACATGATGAATAAGGAAGTACGAAGTAGCCCTTACCTACAAGGCACTTAGAATTGAAGCAAATGTTCCGTAGGGGAAGCAACCTTGATTCTGGAGCCAGAAAATCAGAGTTCAAGATCCAGTAATGACATCTAACGTTTAAAATTGTGAAAGGAGTTTAGTATTTGTGCCTGAGGATTTTTTTTTTCATTTTTAACATAAGGGCATTAAGGCTCTAAGTATATTATAGGAGGATTAAAGAAGACCAGGAGAATGAAAGTAAAATATGCCACTATATCATTGTATATGATAGCATGTATATTTTGCCTTCATATTGGTCGTATGACCTTTCTAAAAAAGGAGAAAAATGATAATGGCAGACAGTTTCCTTTTATTTTATACATGCCCACCTAGTTTTCTCCCTAAAATGACGGTGGAAGTTGATCCTCTTAATTTTCAATAATTACAGTGATCTGCCATTTTATTTCTTATATTAGTACTTGAACATCTGCATTGAATCCTGGCCTGCTAATCGCAGCTCTGCTAGGACACAGCCAAGCCCCCTGTTAGTGACTGCCCACCTAAACACACACTGTCATGTCAGCTATAGCTGTTTCATTTCCTTCTTCTGGCAGAGTCTCTCGTTCATATTTTCAATTCTTAAATTGGAAGGGAAGTATAATTTTTTATTAATTCTTGGTTGAGAGTTAATAGCATATTTAAGACGTATTTCCACAAATAGGGAGAAGTAAAATTATGGGCCAGATAAGAAGAGAAAAAGGGAAAGTGGTTTGATACAAGTGGTGGCCTACTTGATATCCAAAGACAAAGAGGTTATTTAACACACCTAGTTTTTACATGCATGCTCCATTTTAAGAAGCAGAACAGACTATATTCTGCCCCATACCAGCACCACTATGGTGGGATTTGGGTTTATGCATACTTTTCATGAGGTTCTGATATGCTCTATTATTTTCCCAACATAATATGCATAATTCTGTGGTTACTCTCCTGGTTCATATCCCTCTCAGGTTACTATAGAATGATGTAATCACATGAGAAATATGGAAGCACTTCTACAGCACACTTAAGATACTTGTTCATAGTCCCTGGTAGGTCATGAGCATCAGGAAGGTTCTACATAGGCTGGGTATGACAAAAATGCGGAACTAGGGAAAATATCCACAGTGAAGGGCAGGCCTGGAGTTCCTGGAAGTGATGACACAGGGTGAATCTCTAAAAAGGCAAAAGAACCATCAGGTTGACTATGCCATTGCTTTGAAAGAGACCAGGCCCTAAATCTCTAATTTTCCCATGCATGGGAATGATACATCAGAAATTGAGCACAAGTACATTTTCTACTTGAGTATATCTTCCTATGGTTTTACCACTGGCTACCATTTCTCTGACACTGCTAACTCATATACAAAACAGTGTCCTGGACATTCTCTCAGGGGTTGTATAATTCTGTGGATTACAGACTGGCTGCCAAAATATTGATAAGATCAAGAAGAATATGAATTTTTGGTTTACAAGCCCCGGTTATTCTAAAAGGGAAGAGGTGTTACAAGTGGATAAGGATAGATAATTCTTAAATAGAATTTGTCAGAGGAAGCTTTGCAGCAAATGCATTTCCCTACTGCAAGACTGATACATTTTATTAGATACTCAGGTGAGAAAAAGTAAGTAGAGACTTCGTGGTCTTTTACATTCTAATTGAAGGTGTGGTTGGTAACCTCAGTAAGTGAAAAATCTGTACCACAGAGTTATCCACTGGTGTTAGTAGGAGATTGATTCTGTGAAAGAAGAGTGCCATGTGTATCCTCCAGTGTGACTATCAGTTATTGGGAAAAAAGTATTGGTCATTGTGATGATGTTTAAGAGATATTCTAGGAGTGAAATTTAAGCAGATAAAAGTATGTTTAAACCTTCAAATCTATACTTAGTGTTAGCAGGTGTTCAAATATCAGAAAAGTTACGTGTTTAAAGAAGGATCATTACCCATCCTTCTGTACCGCATTTACAAATGTAAAAAGTCTTCAATGCCTGCCATGTAGAGAAATGGCCCAGTTATAGCACTTAAAGCAGGTGTTCTGGCAAAAATACACAGCTTCCCTTTTTTACAGAAAAAAATAGCCTTAATATTCTAGGACAACCTCCACATAATTTTATATCTCAGTGAGGATTTTTTTCTTTTATGCCTTGGCTTGTGTGTTTTGTCACAACAAACCTCTCCTTTGGTTGGAGAATTAGACATGTAGCTGTGAGGATATAGGAAATAGGAAAATAGATACAATATCATGCCTGTTCAATTGGAATATTAAAAGAAGGAATATGTGAATTTAGCAATGAGAACTGTATAAGAAGCTAAATGGAGATAGGAAGTCAAAGGGAGGACAAAATGGAAAAGCAGTTGATAAGGAGACAATGATTGAAATCAGATTCTAGAGGCAAATGTCCCGGGTTTAAAGCTAGATTAGCCACTCAATAGTGGGAAGCCTTAGGCATAGCCTTTAACCTCTTAGTGCCTGGTAAAAAGAAGACAAAAATAAGTTGAGTCACTTATGCTAAGCCCCACATCACCAAACCAAGACTTAATTACAGTTTCAGCTCTTCCAGAAATGGAATCTTAAACCAGTCAATCAGGAATTGCATAATCAGCACTAGTTAGGTAATCTGCTTGATAGACCTCTGCCATCCTCTAAAGAACAGTGACCTAGCAATAACCAATCAGCTCTTTTTTGCCTTGTCCCACTCTTTCCTGCCTGTAAAAGTCTTTCATTTTGTATAATCTCCTTGAAGCTTCTTTCTGCTAGATTGAATGCTGACCAAATCATGAATTGTTAAATAAAGCCAAGAAGATCTTTAAAATTTACTCAGTTGAATTTTGTTTTTTAATATGCCCTAATTTCCTGAACTGTAAAACAGGGATGATAAGAGTGCCTGTTTATCAGGGTTTCTATGAGGGTTAACTATGTGTTAATACTTAAAAAGTAATTTAAAAGTTTCTTGCATATCATAAGAATCACATAAATTTGTTTAATAAAAAATATTTATAAAGGTTGGACAAGAGATGCTATGGATAAAATATGAAGATGCAGAAAATTATCTTTGCATAGATGGTAATAGCAGACTTTAATAAAATGCTTTATCTGTGTGCTTAGGACATGTGTAGTTACAAGGTACAATGCTAAGTAGGTATGGTGTATTTCAGCTCAGACATTCTCTTGGAGTCTCTTCAGCTTTCAGACCTTGCTAGTTATATTGCCCCCTACTCAGGAATCAGCACAGATTAAGTCACCACAAGTATCATTGCCATTGATTACTTGTGACACGGATGCAATCTGAGTACACTGTACTTACCTGGAAATCATAGTACCCCTAGGACTCAGTCTCAATTGAGCATATTCAACTCCTGGATGCAGTTCAGTCTAAGCAGGCATGAAGCTTACATATCATCCATTTTCAGCATCAGTGATGCTATGTGGCAATATTGCATGATGCTAAAATGTACACTCTTGGGCACTGTTCTGAGTCTGTGAATGCTTGCTTGTAGAGTATTCTATTCACATTTATATCTGCTGTAGGCAAAGAGCAAAGTAGACTTCTGCAAATAGGGGCAATGTATTACCCTTCATATCCAAGAAGGTGTCACCTTCTTGGAACTTCATCCTAGTTGAAAGCTTTCAGTCTATCAGTTGCTAGATGTCTCTCAAGCAGATAAATGAGATTTTTCTCAAGGATATAAAAGAACCAATAGAATAAATATAATCACCATAACATGACTTAAAGGTTAGTTCCAGGTTACTATTATGCAGCCAGTTCATCAAGGGGTGCTGTTTGTTATTCTTTTCCCCCAAAATTCACAGATATAATACTCTGCTAACTCTGTATCTTAACTTCAATCCAATTTATTTTCTTGGGAGGTAGGGTAACTGCATGTTTTCCTAGTATTGACACCCTATCTGGGAGAAATAGCTAAAAGTATTATTCTCTTTAATTGAAATGTTCTTTGGGAAAAGACTTATGATATATTTCCCAGTGTCATTATTATCTATTCATGTGTCTTCTCCCATTTGCCGTAATTCTTCCCTTGCTCCATCTATATTATCTGTCTCAACTTGACTTTGCCTTCATGGGTAGGAGTTGCTCATTTAATTACACTGTCCATGCACAGAGCTGGTAGGAGGGATAGATTTGTCAGAGCTTCCCTTATTTGCATTCTCAGGGAGAAAGTTTAGGACTTCAGAGATAAAGGAAAATGGGGAAATTACTAAACAGTACAGAAATATCTATATTCATTTTATCCACAAGACACAATTTTGCTTTCCAGCTCAATGTTCTTCTAAGAAAATGTCCAGTCAAACTCAGAGTAATTGAAATAATGTACTGGCATTCTCAATGAATATACCAGTATTAGAAACAGGTGAAAAATTAACAAAAGACAAAAAACACATAAGTTTATGCTTCTCAGTAGTGAAATAGAAATGTAAATTCACGAATCATTTCATTTTTGGCCTATCACATTGATACATATTTTAATAATAATGTTTTATAATTACTCAACTGTGGACTATGGTAGAAATATAAATATTACAATGTCTGACAAAATTCCTTGATGTACAGAATCTATTTTGATACAATAATTTCACCTTAACCTCTCTTAAGGAAGTGATTAGAGATTTTGTCATCCTTTTGTGTGTTGATAAAATTATTTTGCTTTACCCATGCTATGAAAATAAATATTATTAAATAAATAGGTGACTCTGGGTTAGCTGGCCTTCTGGATAGCATTATAATTAATCTCTCTGGTACAATAAATGGTTCCTTCAACAAAACAAAATGCAATACTTTAATGGACCTTGATGGGCCTTTAGTTATGAAAGACAAGGATTCCGTATACAAATGGCATGTGATTATTACTTAATTGTCCCGTGTAATGAAATGTGAGTGTTTGAAGTGTCAGGCATAGCCAGAGAGAAATCATGTAGTTGGTAAAAAAAAAAAAAGGGGGGGGGTGGGGGAGTAAAGGGCTGGAAAGAGGAGGTGAAGATGGGGAGGTGGTAACATTCAGTCCAAGGGTGGATGCTAGGGAGCTTGGGAAAAATTGTAGACAAGCAAAAAAGTCTATGTTGTGGGAATTCCTAAGAAATTTTATTGCAGCAGTATATGATGTTCAATTATAAATAATTTGCTGTGCCATATGTAATCTCCATTTCCCTCTTTTAATAAAAATCACCCAAACAGAACAAACTTCTGATAGTGCTGCTCTGAAGAATGAAACAATTTTCTCCAAATTAGGGGATACATGAGGAGGAGTAATGTCAGTCATTGAAGGCATGATATTAATAACATTGAGAGACTAAGGGAAAAAGATACTAGAACATGAGAAAGTATGTCAATACAACTTCAAGCATAAACAAATATCTTAAGAGCATTGTAACTCTCATAGTATTTGAAATAGAGACATAGGGTATCTTCATTTTTTGTTATTTCCATTTTTTTGTATTTCTATTCTATTGTTTGTTTTTGTTGTTCATTTGTTTCTAATATTGATGTGAAATCCAGAGTTATCTATATTTTCCTTATACTAATAACAATTTGAAAAACAACCTAAATATGAAAATATTTGAAAATTATAAAAGCAATTAGAAATGTTTCATAAGTTCTAATAATAGGCATTCATGTATTTGTATCTAGTTAATAATAAGGAAAGCTTAAAAAGTCACCAGTGGGGAAAAAATTTATCTTATCTGATAATACGTTGTACAGACATCACCTTTTTTTAAAAAAGACTATTAAAATGTACAAAAATTTTAATGAAGCATTATAACAGAAATTTTTTTTTAAAGATTTTATTTATTTTTGTGACAGAGAGACAGCCAGCGAGAGAGGGAACACAGCAGGGGAGTGGGAGAGGAAGAAGCAGGCCCCCAGCAGAGGAGCCCGATGTGGGACTGGATCCCGGAACGCCGGGATCACGCCCTGAGCCGAAGGCAGACGCTTAACGACTGTGCTACCCAGGGGCCCCTATAACAGAAATTTTTAATGCTTATCTGAATAATTCTTTCTTTTCTATAGGATAGATGTATTCATGCTATAATCAGAAAATGTTATCTAAAAAATCATATTCATCAATATATTCTCATCCCATGGCCAAAGACAGGTGTTTTTTTTTTTTTTTTTTGGTTTGGTTTGGTTTGATTTTTTGCTAACACTTGCTTTATTTATTTATTTATTTATTTATTTATTTATTTAATTTCACTGTTACACTGTACAAAACCAAGACAAAAAAAAAGTCTGAGAATAAGAGTTGATTTCAGGTTGACAAAAATGTCTTTGGTCTACCACATATGGTAAAAATCATAGTGGGACCTGGGAATTGTCAACAGCAGAGAATGAGGTATTGGAATGTTGCAAATTAATGGGAATTTTACAAAAATCACTACTTGTATTACAACATCAAATAATCTAAAAAAAGGGGGGGACGATTTATTTTCAAATGCTTCTAATTTATTCTATTAGACATTTATTTTAAATAGGAAATAAACTTGGATTTAAAAGTTGAAGTCCATGAAAAACTAGATTCATTTCATGCAATTCTACTCTAGAGACAATTTTTCTAAATCACATTAACTCCATAAATATGTATTCTTAATATTCCATCCTTAATGCAACAGAATCCACTCGTTATAGGAAAATTATTGAGGCTCAAATTTGTAAAACTGTTTCTATTATCTATCCCAAAACCTACAGCAAGAAATAACAGCACTTTCCATTTATTTTACACTAAATGTGGGAGAGTATGTCATCTATCCAATTTTCAAGGTTCCTTGCTGTAGGGATAATGCTTTTGTTTTCCAATCACTGCTTCTACGACTTGTGGGTAGTAGAAACAGAAAACATGCAAACTTGAAATTGACATGCTTTGCAGAATCTGAGATGGAATGTTTCTCTGCCTATCAGTTCAGGCAGAACATATAATTATTTTCACATATCACAGGAGTAGTCCTCTCAGTGTTAGATTTTCTTAATGCTCTGAGTTGGCAATGACAAGGAGAAAAAGAAGAAGGAAAAAACACATTTGGGGACTGTCATTTGCAGTCAATTCTTTGAAACTGATTTTGGAATGACTTCTAAATTCTGCAAAACATTTATCGCAATTCTCTTGATGGAGAAAACAGTTATTTCACAGTTAAATTTGCCATAAAGTTTTCCCAACTCTTTGTCCTATTTTTGACAGGCTATTTTCAGGAATGTCATCACCATGGGAAGGTAGTAGAAGTGTGGCTCCTGTCCTAGGAAGACTTTCATTAATGCAATCTCCTTGTCCAATTTTATAACAGCTTTAGGTATTTAGATATTGACTATAGCATAGGTACTTGCATGGATAAAAATGGCGATGACATTATCATTGCAATCTTTTGGACTCAGTTTGCAAACTGGAAAGTGATTGACATTTAGATCCCATGGAAGTTATTTTCTCTGTTAGCAGCACAGTTCCTGGTTAGATCCTGTAGGTAGTTCAATATTAAATGTCTTGTTAAGAAGAGTGAAAACAGTTAATACCATGGTACTGAAACTACGCTAAAGTGTTAGGATGTAAAATGAAACATAGGTAAATTAATGGATCTGTAGTAAAACTACACTACCACACATCTGTCTCTAATCCATTAATCTAACACTTGCTGCAAATTAAACACTTACAAAAAATTTTACTGTAGGTCATACAGCAAGGAAATAGGAAGGTTATTTCTTTTGTGTCCTGAAAGACACAAAATACTGAATAAGAACATGAAATGCAAAAGAGAATCTTACTGATAATGATGTAAGCTCTTAATATTCTGTATCCTTAAGACTTTCCATAGATTTGCATAGATGTTAAGCAAAGAATGAAGCCCACTGATACAACTTTTGGCATAACTCTCTGAAGATGAACCCTGAAGGCTTATTTTGAAACAAATTCTGTCAGTTGTGAAAACTACTGAATAGTGATCTAAATAGTAATTATTCTCAAAACGTTGCCAGGGGTTACATTAGAAGCAATCACATAGGATCTCAAATTTATCATTTGAAAAACTCTTTGTATGTTGTTTTTACAGAAATTAGAAAGAACAATCCTAAGAAATACTGAATTCTTAATATTATGAGTAGAATCATGTCCTAAAACTTGAGCACGTAGCACAGGATCCTTCACAATCTGTGGCCAACCTACTATTTGGATTGGTTTACTACCACTTTCTCTTCACACATAGCCTTTTACTATGTCATACATTTAGAATCAACCAATACTTCATGCATTTCCATAATTCCATGTATTTTTGTGTGTATGTTGTTATCTCTACATGTGCAAATTCTTTCCGAGAAACTTAAAAATGATGAATTCCTATTTATTCTTTAAAACTCAGTTCTGAGAAATCTTTCCTGACAGCACAAGGTAACCACCCTTCCCTTGTTTGCACTATAGCATTTTGCAATATTCTATTAGCATGAGAACCATTTTAAAGGTCTTTTATATGAGAGCTGCCATTTTCCTATCAGAACTACATTTAAGACGATACATTCCTTCTATTAAGGTAGTCTCCCACTTCACCTGCATTTCTAAGTCATTGACATGTCTCTGTCTCATTATCTTCTATATCCCCCTGATGACACAATACAGGAAAAGAGAAGTTAAATTCTATTACATATTTTTTGCCAATTTTGTTGCCCCATCCTACCATCATCACCACTCTCAACCACCAACAAGAAAGAAGCTCAAAGATGGATTATATGATTATTTCTCAACTAACCTTTCACTAAGAATTCTGAATTTTTAAGGATTTTATTTATTTATTTTAGAAAGAGAGAAAGAGAGACAGCTGGAGGAGGAGCAGAGGGAGAGAACAGCAATTTCGAATTTCTGAGATTACAAACATAATCTAATTATTTTTTACTTTGAATCAATTCTTTAAACAATAACTGGTAACAAATTTTAGCAAAAACTTAGAAGAATTAAAACAGGAACACAGCAGGTTTTAAAAACAGATATCCAGCAATGATCTAATAAGGTATCTATGATGACCTAGACTGCTCTTCATCATAAAATGAAAAGAGATTTGAAATAAAATGAAGTTCCTAACCCCAATTTTAGGCCAATTATTTTGGAGTGGTGTCAAAAGAAGAAATGTTAAAACGTAACTTTCCCAGTAGCAGAGCTTATGAAAATAATATAGAAACCCAACCACAAGTCTATCAGGAGCTTATTGATTTGACAAATATTTACTGAGAATCTAGTTTTTATTTAGGAAAAGCATTTATAAAATAAAGTATTTTTCTTCAATTGAATACTAAATGTTATGAAATTACTATTTCTGTATTTCTTATAGAAAATGAGAAAATATTATTAAATTAAAAAGTTGAGAATAACAACACCTGTGTACTGTTGATGAGGATATAAATTGGTGTAGCCACTGTGGGAAATAGTGTGGAGCTACCTTAAAAAATTTGCAATAGAAATATCATATGATCCAACAATTCCACAACTGAGTATTTACCCAAAGAAAATGAAAACACTAACTTAAAAAGATCTATGCATTCAGTGTATTCATTGCAGCATTTTTTACAATAGCTTAGATATGGAAGTAACCCAAATGTCCATTGATAAATGAATAAAGAAGATGTGGTATATACATACAATGGACTATTATTCAGACATAAAAATGATGAGATCTTGCCACTTGCGACAACATGGATGGACCTAGAGTGTAATATGCTAAGTGGAATGAGAGAGACAAATATCATAGGAATTCACTTATATGTGGAATCTAAAAACACAAAACAAACAGAAAGCAAAAACAAACCTAAAAATGCAGAGAACAAACTGATGGTTGCCAAAAAGAAGAGGGGTGGGAGATAGGTAGAATGCTGGAAGGGGAGTGAGAGATACAGGCTTGCAGTTATGGAATGAATAAGTGACAGGAGTAAAAGGAACAGCATAGGGAATAGAGTCAATTTATATTGTAATAGTGTGGTATGATGACAGATGGTAGCTACACTTGTGGTGAGCATAGCATAACGTACGGACTTGTCATATCACCATGTTGTACTCCTGACACTAATGTAACGTTGTGTATCAACTCTACTTCAATTAAAAAAAAAAGTTGAGAATGACATCACCAAGATGATGACATAAGTTGTTCCTGACTTCATTCTTCCTCACAAAGAGAACAGCTAACAGTTATTCAAAAACAAGACATCACTGAGAGAATCTTGGACATGAGGATGAGGCTGAAACACCTCCCCTGCACTCGAGAGGAATGGAATGCTTTAGAAGGGTGAGAAAAGCAGCTGCAAATTGACCACACTGACCATCCCCAGGCCCACACAACACCATGTGAACAAGTCTCTCCTGACACTCTGGGTCTTCCAGTGGAAAAAAAAGAACCCAGGGTGGGGGGGATACCAAGACTCTTCCCAGCATTGTGGGCCACTTTGCAGCAACCCATACTCAGATCTTGCACCATGAGGATTGCAGGTGAATGTACAGGGCTCAACCACTTTGAATCTGACTGTGATGAAGCAGCGGGGAGGGAAGCTTGCAACAATCAGCACAGGGATCTTGGCCGACTGAATTCATACCTGCAGTGCCCAAGTAGTAATCCCAAACAGTCTCTTTGCTTACTTGCTGAACCAAGTCAGGGGCACAGTTGGACCAGGAATTCAGTGGGGTATAGACCTGTCTGATTAAGATCCTCAAATGAGGAATTCTGTCAGCCCTAGAGTCTGGTTTGCCCATGCCTCAGCAAGAAACTGAATCACAGCTCTGCCTTCTTTAGAGTGTCTTCTCAAACCCGTCTGACCAGAAAGGCTGGTATGAACCCTTGGAAACAGTGGAGCCTAGTGGTGCTAAAGCCCAGAGCTCAGCAGGCAGACCTGATAGTTTGCAGAGCAAAGTATATGTCCCTGTTCAGTCAGGTAACTTAGAGCACAGGTTGGCTTGAGTCAAAACAACAAACAAAAAGCTCTACTGGCTTTAGAGTGGCTTCTCCTGCTGCACCAGGTTAGGGAATCTAATCTGCAGCCCCTCTTACCAATGAATACAGCCTTCAGACTGTCTGACCAGGGAGCCTAACCAGGGCACATAGGAAGCTGCACAGCCCATTCAAGATCCCGAGACACAGGGGCACTTGAGCAGAGAGTACAACCATGCCTTCCTCCCTTTACAGACCAAAATCTGTGGCCTCACCTGACCAAGGGATTCAGTGCCCATTCTGCCTGATTCAGCTTCCAAACAATGAGCTATGTGGGCCCTGGGGCCCTGGATCCCGTACAAGCCAGAAAAGGGAAGCTAATTCATAGTGCCATTTACTACTGAATATTGTACCTAGTCCTAACCAGAGAAATTACAGTCTCAACTGGGTACAGAACCAAGCCAGCCATCCCATACAACCTGTTCTCAGCCACCACCATCCCCATCCCTGGCCTCAAAGCTCCAACAGTTGCCTTGCCCAGAAATAGACCATAACCACAGGCCCCTATGAATGGGAAAATATATTTGCAAATCATGTATCTGTTAAGGGACTAACATCCAAAATATATAAAACACTTATACAACTCAATAGCAAACCCCACAAATAATCCAATTAAAAAATGGGCAAAGGACCTGAATAAACATTTCTCCAAAGAAGATACAGAAAAATCAACAGATATGCAAAATCTCAAAATAACTAGTCATCAGGAAAATGCAAATTAAAACAACAATGAGCTAGTACCTCATGCTTGCTAGAATGGCCATCATCAAAAAGATAAAAGATAAAAAAATTATCGGTGTGGGTGTGGAGAAAAAGGAAACTTTGTGCATTGTTGGTGGGATTGTAAATTGTATTGCCACTATGGAAAAAGAGTATGGAAGATTCTCAAAAAATTAAAATCAGAACTACCATATGATTTGGTAATTCCACCTTTGGGAATATATCCAAAGAAGGGAAAACACTAACTCAGAGATAGCAGATTATTTAGCAGGTTATTAAAGTACCTAAGACATGGAAAAAACCTGTCTCTATTGGTGGATAAATGGATAAAGAAGCTTTGAGATATATATATATATATACACACACACACACACACACACACACACACACACACACAATGGAACGTTATTCAGCCATAAAAAAAAGAAGAAACAAAGAAATCCTACCAATTGCAACGACATGGTTGGATCTTGAAGGCGATATAAATTTTCAATTATAAGATACATAAGTACTAGGGATGTAATGTGTAACATGATGACTATACCCAACACTGTTGTATGATATGTAGAAAAGTTGTTAAGACAGTAAATCCTATGAGTTCTCATAACAAAGAGAAATATTTGTCCATTTTTCTTTATTTTCTTTTTATTATATCTATACAAGATGGATGTTAGCTGGATCTGTTTTGGTAATCATGTCCAATATATGTAAATCAAATGATCATGCTATAGCCTTAAACTTAAACGGTGATGTTAGTTAAGTATCTCTCAGTAAAACTGGAAAAGAAAAGTTGAAATGCAAGGCATATAATATAGTCTTATTTTATAAATATATATGTTTGTAAATGCATAACATTATCAATTATCTCATTTCATAAATCTGCTCATAAAATATATAGCACATGAGGGGTGCCTGGGTGGCACCATCAGTTAAGCATCCATCTCTTGGTTTGAGATCAGATCATGATCTCAAGGATGTGAGATTGAGCCCCACATGGGGCTCCATGCTCACTGTGAAGTCTGCTTGAGATCCTCTCTCTCTCTCTCCCTCTGCACCTCTGACCTGTGCTCTCTCTCTCTAAAATTAATTAATTAATTAATTAATTAATTAATTAACAAATCTTTAAAAATACATAACACATGATATATAATGTTGTTTTGCAAATATATATGTATTCTAAATATATACATAAAATTTCTGAAATATAAATTGAAACTTCCTGTTTTCCTTCTTAGACTTTTCCCATTTTAAAATCACTTCTATTTTTATCATCTCAAAGGAATGATATGAGAATGTACAAAGAAACAAAGGAATTTTCTGGATTTAGTTTCCAAAATAAAGTCTCATAGGCTCTTTTATTTAGTCAAAAGATTTGAGGTTTTAGGAGGGCAAAATTTAATTTTTTTTTCTCATCTCTCAAAGCTAGTAAAGGTTTCCCCAGGTTTGGAGAAGGGAAAACTAACCACAAATTGTTGAGAATGTAGATATCAATGAATATCGCTTAGAGCTCTTGCACTTTGCATTCTTTTTCCAGCTCCATGGAGACTGTCTAGGCACAGAGATTTTAATAACCCAAAGCAGTAGAGAGAATTTGAATCATTGCATTTCCCTCATTCTAGTTTAGTGTCTAGTTTAGACACCAAACCTAGAATGGTATAAGTTGATCAATGCTTAATACAAGGACAGGTGATGGGTGACTCAACACATGCAACATGGATATGCGACAATAAGAAACTGGTGCAACCCACACACATGCCTTGGTGCCATGCAAGCCCTCCAATTGAAATTTGACTCCAAGGTAAAGGAGGTTGGGCTACATTAAGTCTCAGCTACTCCAGGAGAAAAGGATTTTACATTTATGATAAGTCCTCTTCTAATGTCTTCACCAGGTACTAAGACAGTGTAAGTAAAATTGTCTCCTCCATCTGACTTCTTTTGCTCATAGTGGGTAAACGATCACTTTTTCTCCACCCCTTTCTTAAATATTTTTAATAGGTAAAACTTTTGATGGTTTAATGAACAATGAATAGTGAAATTTATCCTGCCTACACAGATTCTAAATGTATTTGATATCTGTTTCTCAGGATTGTGCAATCTTGTCTGAGTATCTTTATTGGTGTTTAGATACATTACTTTTTTTTTAAGATTTATTTATTTATTTGAGGGAGAGAGAGAGAGAGAGCACACACACATGGGGCGGGGGGACAGAAGGAGAAGGAGACAGAAAATCTCCAGCAGACTCTCTGCTGAGCGTGGAGCCCAACATGGAGCTCAATCCCATGACCCGGAGAACATGGCCTGAACCAAAATCAAGAGTCAGATGCTTAACCAACTGAGCCCTCCAGGCACCCCAAGATTCATTACTTTTAACACCACCTTTTCTCCAATCTTCCAGAAGATGTTAAAAAAAAACTAATTTCTCTTTTGATTTGTTCTCTGACCCACTGGTTGTTTTTGCTTTGAGAGTAGATCTTAAATGTTCACACAAAGACACAAACATACACACACACACAGATATATGTAAGGTGGTAGATGTGCTCATTAATAACAACAAAAATAACTGCTGAATGAGGCCCTCAAATTTTTAACATTCTTAATAGTCTCTTCTAAACTATTTAAGGGTCTATCACAGTCAATAGTTTGGTTTTACTTGAGAAAAATAAGAGCCAGTGACTGCGTCATTTAGAAATCTTTATCACTTTTCTTTTTCTGATATTTGTTTTGCAAGCTTTTGTGGTTATACTGTAGCCCAGGGACTAGAATTTTGTCTGTAGCTTCCACAGTTAAGTATATTCAGCAAATACCACTACCACCACCAACAACAACAATAACAACATCTTTACTTGTGTGATTACTTTAACAATGTACATTCTATTCCTTTTTTCTATCTCATTTAAAAATATTGGTCATGACTAGAGTGACCATAAATACCAGCTTTCACAGGAAAATTCTGGTTTATGTCTATTGACAAAGTGTAATTGCTAGTAGCATCTCATTTTTTCTCTCAGAAGTTTCTTATGTTATATAATAAACTATTATCCTAGTTAAGATCCACTAAATTGGTTTCACAAGCCACTAATAGCTGTAACCCAACCATGTGATTGTCTATCTCCTGGATAAGAGCTCTGCTTCTCAGAAAATAACTCCAACTTCATCTTCCACCACAGACTGAATAGTGCTTCACTATTTTCTGAAAGTTTCATTCATTTATTGGTGACATGCACGAGTCTGTGCTATAGATATGTTTTTGATACCATGTGATTCTTGAAAACTTAGATACCAGGGTCATTAAATTATCAGGATGTACATAAATTTTCCTTAAGTTTTAAAGAAATTCAGTGCTTAAGAATAAAGTATTAAAAAATCACTTTACATATCCTACAATTGCTTTGTGTTATCTTTGGAATTGCTTTGAAATTAGTCTCCTTGATAAAATTATAGAATTTGCAATTTCACTCCTGAGGCAAATGCTCTAGGCTGGCTAAACAAATTCCCAATGACAATACTTACAGCTTCTTCTCTTCATTTTCTCTCATTATTGGGCCAAACTTGGATCACCGTTTTACAGAAGTCCTACAAGAAAAATGTGTCTTTTTTTAAATCACTCACTCTTTACTAATTCACCTTCTTCATTTTACTCAATGTTCATAAGATTCATGCTATGGCTTTAGGAGATAGCTTTGTCAGTTATCTTTTAACACAGAGCACTGCTCTGCAGGGAGTATCCACAATTTCTAATACAAATCAAGCAGTGTCTACACCACAGGTAAAATTATCTATATATGTTTATATATGTTTTTCATATATTTTTTCATATATATATATATTTCTTTTCTCAAGATGTATTTTGGAAATGTGAGAAGGACTGGAAGTTGCTGTGGTCACATATGTAGAGAAGTTCAATTAAAAATACAGATGCTTTCAATACCTGTAGCAAAAACCTAGAAAAACAGGGACAAAGAAGCAGAAGTGAGAGAAGCAGGATACATAGGAGATTACAGAAGATGGAAAGAAGTACAAAGTAATTTTTGCTTTTTTACATTTGGTTTTCTAAAGAGAGTCAATATATGATCTTTCTCACTATTAGTCTTCCAAAAAGAAGCAATGTATGCCAAAGTTTGTGCTCTATTATCCTAAAATAAAACATCAGAGGAGTTTTAAATTAAAGGCAACTCTTTCCTAGAGTAGGGAACAAAATCACAGGGTAAGGCATTGTAAGGATATAGAGGACATAACTGGAGAGTAAGGTTGGACAACAAACCCTTGTTACTGCTTGAAAAAGATGATCTCATGAATGGGTAGAGAATACATTTAGAAATTTTCAATGACACAAAATTCAGAAACATTCCTCACCAGTGCTTTTTTTGGGACACCTAGTAAATGTGTTGTATTGAATATTCACTGTTTGACTTCAAAATGTATTTTTCACCCATCCCCTTCACCTTTGAGTCTGGGAGGCTGACCAACATGGGCAACATTAATGGCTTCCACAGATCTCTGACTTTGAGTTGATTTAGCCAATGGAATCTTGTCAGGAGACTGGAGAGCTGGAGGAGAGTTTGGAGGTGTTAATCTCTCTTCCTCCCTGTAAGGTCACTGTAGGTCTGCTGCCTTCTCTATCAAAGACAACAAATCTTAACTAGGCAGGTCTCTCCAACAGCCATTATCCCTGGTACTCAATCAAACCCTCTCTCTTCTTGTCCCTTTAGGCCCAGAAGTGGTATGAGCTTCCTACCATCCTGACAATATATTAGAGATGCTATTTACATAGTATGATTTGTTAATTATACAAGAATATTATTGTAAGGCCTTAGCGGATTATAGTACCCACAGTAAAAGATGAAGACCATCTAACTCTAGGCATTTTCTTTTCTTTTTTCTTTCTTTTGGGGATGGAAGGGACTTCTGTTTAGGGTTGGAAACAATAGGTCAAGTAGAATACATTGTATTAAGAAATCACTCCAGGGCCCCATTTGGTTGAACTATTCAAAATAAGGGTCAATGGATAGCTTGATCTTCAGAACTGGGTATGTGATCAAGTTTGCTATTTAAATAAGCTACTTGAAGTGCTGATTATGAGGAAATGTATTAAATAAGAAATAAACTCCACTGATCAACACATTTGCGATTTATCTTTAGAGGAAATGTTGTATGTAAAAATTTGGGAGATACAGTAGTCCCTTCCTTATCTACAGTTTTGCTTTCTCTGGTTTCAGCTACACATGGTCAACCACGGTCTGGAAGCAGATGATCCTTCTTCTGATATATCATCAAAAGGTCAGTAGTAGCCTAGTGCTATGTCATAGTGCCTAGTCATTCACCTCACTTCATCTCATCACATATGCATTTTATCATCTCCTATCATCATAAGAAGAGGGGTGAGCACAATACAATGAGATATTTGAGAGTGAGAAAGAGAGAGACCACACTCACATAATTTCTATTACAGTATATTGTAACAATTGCCCTATATTATTAGTTAACTGTTGTTAAACTTTTCCTATGCCTAATTTATAAATTAAACTGTATCATAGGTATGTACAGGAAAAAAGAGATTATAGGGTTTGGTACTATTCATGGTTTCAGGCATCCACTGGGGGTCTTGGAATGTATCCCCCATAGATAATGGGAGGATACTATATTTAGAATTTAACCATATGAGTAGAACTAAATAAACATGACTCAGTCCAAGAACATGGCTACATTACTGGTTCTTTGAATACAATGGAATGATAACAAGGGTAAGAATGTACAGTTTTTTTTTTTTTAAAGATTTTATTTATTTATTTGACAGAGATAGAGACAGCCAGCGAGAGAGGGAACACAAGCAGGGGGAGTGGGAGAGGAAGAAGCAGACTCATAGTGGAGGAGCCTGATGTGGAGCTCGATCCCATAACGCCAGGATCACGCCCTGAGCTGAAGGCAGCCGCTTAACCGCTGTGCCACCCAGGCGCCCCAAGAATGTACAGTTTTGACACTCTGACTACTTAAGAATTAAGGAGGAACAGAGATGGGGGCGCCTGGGTAGCGCAGTCGTTAAGCGTCTGCCTTTGGCTCAGGACGTGATCCTGGCATTCCGGGATCGAGTCCCACATCGGGCTCCTCGGCTGGGAGCCTGCTTCTTCCTCTCCCTCTCTCGCTGGCTGTCTCTCTGTCACATAAATAAATAAAATCTTTAAAAAAAAAAAAAAGGAGGAACAGAGATGGCATTTAAGAGGTGCTTATGCAGAGCACAATGAAAAAGTGTTTGATTTGAAGATAAAATGAAAATCGTTGTGTGTGAAATTTGCAGCCAGAGAAAATAAACCTCCCACTTATTGAATTATATATTTCTGGCAGCACCAAGTGAAGTAAACTGGAATTAAACCAGTCTATTGATTTCTTTTTATTAACTTGGGTTACTAGTGATATTTGAAACAACTAATTTCTCTCTAAATTTTTTGGCACCACTGGACTAGTTAGACCTTACTCAGGGTGTAAGACTATGAAAAAATATCTAATACTGTCACTGGGCAAGATATATGGGCAATTTGTGTAACAAGGCCAGGAAAGTTTTAGGAAGGAAAAACAAAATAAATTTGCTCTTGAAAGATTCCAACATACTAGAGATGGCAAAGGTCAAATGACAGGAAAGGTAAATAGGTCCCTAAATAATATTACTTCAAGAGAAGAGGGAGTTTAATTACTGAACAATGTATCTATGACTAACAATGTGTAATACAGCTGATTCTGGTCTGTCTCTCTCTCACATAGACCTCAAAACCTATAGATAGGCAAAGACTCTGGCACAGTGAAATGCTCTGAGGAGCAACGGGAAATCTGAGTGGGCTTAAAGGTAATATATTCTTAGAGGCCAAGCATGGGTTTCCTTTGAGCTTCTACATGGATTTGGGCTCGACATCATTCAGCTTGAAGAAGTGTTCACTGACTGCCAAGGACTAAACTGAAGTAGTGAATCCATATGGCTTCAACAGCCAGTCACAACATAAACTGAACATACTCCAGTTTATTCCATGACTACCTTCAGAAGTGAACTGAACCACCGATCCTTCAGTTTGAGAGACCTATTATTTCTTAGCCATTTTGCAGGGAGTTAACAGTCTTAAGAGATACCAGACTTCATGCTAAATGAGAGATACAGTGTATCACTAAATTTTTAATCATATTTTGTGGAAAAATATATACCACTTTCCTGAAAAAAGTCAAAAGCTGGAATTTAGAGTTTTACAGGCAAGTGTCTAGATTGAAAAAGAGAGAAGGTTAAAAGGGAAGGGCATGATGCAGGAACATATTGAGAGATGAAACCTGTATAGACAAAAATTGTTAATTTTAATTTTAGGGGCAGGAATGATTAGTAAACTATTAACATCAGTATGTCTAATTTTCAGATTAAAGCTTTATGTGGCAATACCTATCTTTCTAATTTTGAGGTCTTCAAGCTAGCCTTGCTTTAAGCCATATTTTGAAGAAAGAGGGGACCAAAGTAATGTCCAACAGGCTGTCATGATACAGAAAAGACACGGGATATATCTGAGATAAAAAAAGAATCTCAACATGGACTTTGAGACAAATATCCTTAAGAGAAATACTGTTTTGTGTCCACTTTCCAAAGTTTCCCCTGGAGATATTAGGAGGGATATTGTGCTTTCCACCATAGAAGGAATAATGGCCACACCAATTTTAACTAAAGGATGACTTTAGGTAGCTGGAAGGGTTTGAGGTTATTGGGGAGAAAGACATATCAGCTATATTTTTATGACCCACCTTAGAAATATTTTTTATTGCTATTATTAAAAATTTTTTAAATGGTAAGAGAAAAATCAAATTTCACGAGTTGAGTACCTAGGTGGAAATTGCAGAATGTAAGTTTTTTTTACTACTATCTAAGGAGACTCTATGTAGATGGCTGATAAGGGCTTAAGAAAGTGAAGTTTAAATATAAGTGGGTTTGAGTCAATTAAATTAAACATTCACATAAAAGAAAATTTAAATGATTAATTTGTAAGTCATCCATTCTTTTAAATAGGCACTGCTAACTTATGTTTTCAATATATATTGCATATAGAGATGAATATGGACTGGATCCCATTAAGCAACTCACTGTACAGAATAAAAAATAGGTACATAAACAAATAATTACAATAAAAAGTTCTAAGTCTTGCAGTAATGATGCACATGTAGGACTTGGAAGTACAAAAGAAAGAGCAACTCATGTTGCATTGAGCTGCCAATGAACCATTCACATTACAGCTTTGAAGGAGAAATGGGAATTCTTTTTTTTTTTTTTTAAGATTTTATTTACTTATTTTAACAGAGAGAGAGACAGCCAGCAAGAGAGGGAACACAAGCAGGGGGAGTGGGAGAGGAAGAAGCAGGCTCCCATTGGAAAAGCCCAACGTGGGGCTCAATCCTAGAACTCCAGAATCACGCCCTGAGCCGAAGGCAGATGCTTAATGACTGAGCCACCCAGGCACCCCGAATGGGAATTCTTAAGAAAGTAGAGAGGAAGACCTTTGATTCAGGGGGAATAATGGGTGCCAAGAGTAAAGAAGCCTATAGAACCATGATACTTCAAGGAAGTAGAAAACAATTTAGTATCAATAGGAACTGGTGGTAAAAGGTGATGTTGGAAATAGGCTGAAACCAGTTTATGTAGTCAGGGATCAGGCAAGGAAGTTTGGGTCTTACTCTTGGACCACTGAAGTTTTAAGTGTGAGAATGGAATAATGTTATAGAAATAAGCTTTACCCAAAAGTATGCTTAAACATTTTATTGATCAGCTAAGCCAAAAATATATAAATAGCCCTCAAAAATTCAGTGGATTAAGGGACAGAATTTTATTTCTGGCTCATATAACACGCTGAGGTAGGAGTTTAAGTCAGCAGGATAGTCTCCTTCAAACTACCATGTACAGACTTCGGCTCTATCTTGGGGCTCTGCCATCTTCTGAGACCTTGTTCTCATCTGCATCCAGCTGGTGCAAGCAGAAAGAGAATATGAAAAGTCACACATACTCTCCTAAAATGTCCAGTCAGGAACTGACACAGATCACTTCCACTGAGTTGAATATAGTCTGGATGTCACACCGATTACAAAGTAGACTAGAGAATGCATTCTTTATGTGTGCCCAGAAGAAGAAGTAATGGGGCACAGCTCAAATCCAAATGTCTTAAGGACACTTGAAAAAAAGATCTATCACTTCCTATTCAATATATGGCATGATTAATGTGCTAATTGTTGAAAATTAAACATGGAATGTTAAAGATATATATGTGAATTTGGTAGCAATAAACTGGAAAAAGCTTGATAGCTCTAACCTTGCTGTACTTAGAAAAAGGAGGATTTTCAGTCAAGTATTTGCTTAAAGTGCAGTATATAGATCTTTTAAAACATTTCTCCAAAGGACCCTTTCATCTAGTGACCTCTGAAGAGGCTCTTGGGGCCAAGCACTAACTTAAAACAAGGAGGGCACACTTACAGACTGGTGATGATTCAAGATAGACAAAGATAAGATAGCATATGATTTCATAAGCAGTGAATAGAACAAGTATACCTTATTTGTGAAAATCAGTATTTTTAGTTGAACTTGAACACTTTGGCTAAAAAAGGAACCATCCGATATTCCAGAGAGAGTATGTGAAATGATGAGAAGAGTTTAAAAAGGATAAAGAGTAATCTTTTTTTTTTTAAAGAAGAGTAATCTTTTGAAAGAATTTCAAAATAATGTGGATGGCAGGGGATACAAAATTCTCCTGACCTGAATAGACACAGAGAAGAAAGGAGTTTCCTTATGGAGTCTCCTCACCATGGAAAATATTCATGAAACAACTTAGATACATCAGATGTGGGGGCAGACTTGACACCAGTGACCTAAACAAAACCATCTCCCCTTCCCCTTGTCATCTTCAGTCACCACAGTCACGATGTTACCCGCTATCTGTGGTTAGCATCTGTAGCAACCTTCCCTGAGGTATTGGTAGTTTGGGAATATGTATAGATCCTATATTATATACTTTTTAATCTTAAAATTAAAGTATTTTTTAATTGAAATATTTTAAAAGACAATTTTATGTAGTAAAAGCTAACATTGTTTAAATGTTTCTCCATTTTCTCTCACCTGTCTTACTTGTACCTTGGCTCACTTTACTACAATAATTCTGTATATTGTTGTCAGAGTAAATATACTAAAATATAATTCTGATCATTTCACTCCCCAGAATAAAACTTTTTAGTGGCTCTGTGTTGCCTACAGGCTATATTCCCTTGCATGTCATGGTTTCTCCTTCATTATCCAAATCTGGCCTACCTTTTCAGTTTTACCTGTTATCAATTTCTCATTGTCATATTATGCTCCAATTATGCTGAAATATTTTCTCAAACAGATCAGATCCTTTTCCACTTCTATAAGATTAGGCATTCCTTTGAATAATCTACCTAATTCTTATCTACATTAAAATTTACTCTAATATTCATTTCAAATACTCCATTTTTAGGAACTGTCACTATTCTATTTTAGGAGCTGTCACAGTCTGAGTGAAGTGCCCATGATACTCCTAGGCTACCAAAGCATATCATTTTCATTGACCTCTTTAGATGCTGTTAGAAGCACTGGTTTGCCTATCAATTTTCACATTAAGGTCTTTGGAATTGAGGCCCACATCTGTTTTCTTCCTCCTTTTTTGTAATCTGAGTTTTTGATACAGCAAATGATACCTAGTACGGTACTTGGTAAGTATTTGTTGAATGATTCACGCACGGTGTGGTAGCCATAGGGATCTGCCTTTGTGAAAGTAACTGCTACACAGCTGTAAGCAAATAGCCTCCAGCTAACACGTCCTTCAGAGCTTGCCTTCATCACAGAGAGGTACCTCACCCAAGGGCATATCTTTCTGAGTGTGGCCTTTATGCAAAGAGTAATAGAGCTGTTGATATAAAGGTCTGACCATTTGGTCTAATGCAAGATACCTGATGGACCGTGTATATTCCATGGGGTTTCATACCAATGAATCAACCAATCCATAAATTGGTACTGACTGAGGCCCAACAGTTGGAAAAGCTCATACCCTCAGTATTTGTCTCTTCTGTCAGAACAAATATTTGGCCCCTCCAAGATCAAAGGACTACAACAATAATTTTCCATCAAGTGGCCAGCTGGTGTCTTTGAGCAATAGTGTCATACTGGAAACTAAGCATTAGTTTCTATCGCTGACAGAGTGAGCATGCAATATCAGAATTATATAAGTGACCCTTAGTAAGTGGGAGCTCATGTTGTTTGTCTCACAAATAGTTTCTACTTATCCCAAGATGACCACTCTGTTTATATACCCAACATGCCAATACCACTGTGGTTGATGACTGAGGTTGCTTGACAGCAACTAGCCAAGTCCTATTTGTTACATGCTTTTTTTTTTTTTCCTCCTGTGGTACATGTTTTATGATGTGCATGCACACAAAGTTCTTCACACTTTGTGCTCATTCGCTGATGTCTGCCATATGTACATGCTGTGGACCCATTCCAAACATTCTTTTCCCAGGGTCCTGACCAGCCAGCCTTTTGCCACTGCCCATGAGACCATATACATTCTAACTTTAAGCCACTTTTCTTTTTTACACCAGAATGGATGGCCAGACTGACAATATGAAACTGTCCGTTTGGGGAATTTTCCTTTGTCATTAATTATCAAATCTGCTCCTGAAGAAAGCTACAGTGGACATGCCACTCATACTTGGCACATCCATAAAGAAAGCTTTAGCTTTCACTTCCTCCATCACTGTTCACACAATATCTCTTATAGACCAAAGGTGTGACCTGAGAGAGAAGCACTGCTGAACAGCATAGATGATATGCAGATCTGGGCTATTTGCTCATGCAGCTTGCTCGTGACCTGTGGTTCTAATTACATCTGATCGTAGAGGAACAAGTTTAATATGATGGATTGCTGATGGGCAGATCTGAAAATCTTAAGACATCTGACAGAACCCAGATCATGGGGATTGTTCAATCTCATGGTCCCTTGCTATCCCTTCGCCAGACGCATGCCAGAAACTTTTTCCTCAAATGGCTTACAATTCATGTTTCGATGTCATGGCCTTACTCCAGAACCCCAGAGGCCCTTATTGTGATTCTCCCAGTAGCACAAGCACATTCCATTTTATCCCACTGCCACTGCTACTTCTCATACCATAAGGTCTGCCAGAACGTATGACAGAGCTACTGGCACTACAGGCTGGATCAACTACAGAGCCCTTTCCATTCTGGGCACCACCCAAAGCTAAGAGAATTTTGTGTCACACAGTAACACGGGCCTCGACAGAATTCCCAGATGTGGAGTGTACTCTTCTAGAACCTGAAGATGTCTACCTGGTGATACATTTCCTTCATCATGGTTGAAGGTACAAGCTGCAATGATTTGTCTTTCACTTTGGAACATATGTTCTGGCATGCCGGTGATCACTAAATCCCTAAAAATTTTACTGAAATGGAAAACCCCTAAATCTTTGTAGGATCCATCTCCATCTGTTGAAGTGCATGTGTTTGACCAATACCTCCAGTGAACCAGCCACTCTGTGCTCATATGGCCCAATTTGGTTTTTGAATTAAATGGAACCACTACTCCTATATATTTTAGATTCTTAAGAATGGTACTAATTTTTCTTATCGCCGGAGATGTGATATTATTTTTTGAATTATATTCTTGGCTGGGATAGGGGTTAGTTTTAATGGTCACCATCTGGCCTTCTACATAATAGCTGTTACCCTGCAGGCCCACGACCCAGTGTGTTGCTTGCACAAACTATAATGCATGCCAACTACAATTATACATTTGGGGAACAAAAAAATTAAAATTTGTTAGATTTCTGGATTCACTGGAACTGAAATAATCCAGATCTTAACCAGGACTCCATTTTCTTACCTGCCTCTCACATGCTGTCACTCTCTTGGCAGAGCAGACGGGGTAAGGAGAGGGGCCTAATGATGCATCAAATTAATGGGTACTAATGTAATATTTCATGTAACATCCTTCGATATGTTTGGTTGTTTCCCATTCACCAGTGTGCATTTATCTAAGTGGATGACTATAAGAAATTTTGGGGAAACACATAGAATTATTATCAAAGTATTTTCTGTGGTGTTGCAGGGTTCTTTCTCCAAAAGGCCCAGCTGAATATTCAGGCAATGCGGTCTGTGTCTGAAAACTGGCAAGAGTTTGTGAACTTTTTTTCCCCTGGGGGTGGGGGTTAACTCCCCTCAGCTACCCTGTCATCCAGTCTTTATTCTTTTTCTGATTGTACAAGCTGAGTAGTATCTTTGTTGGTTACCCATTTATTTTTCCCATAGGAGCACTAAGTTATGTTAACCACCTCCACAATTCTCTGTAGGTCAATCCTCCCCAACTGCACTTTAAACCTGTTACTCAGGGCGCCTGGGTGGCTCAGTCGTTAAGCGTCTGCCTTTGGCTAGGTCATGATCCCAGAGTCTTGGGATCGCGCCCCGCATTGCACCCCACACTGAGCCCTGCATCGGGCTCCCTGTTCAGCCAGTAGCCTGCTTCTCCCTCTCCCACTCCCCCAGCTTGTGTTTCTCTCTTGCTGTTTCTGTCAAATAAATAAATAAAATCTTTTTAAAAAATAAAAAATAAATAAATCTGTTACTCATGAAATTTATTGTTCTTGTATTCTGGCAGCCAAGCACTGTACCTTGCCTTTATTGTTTTGAGATCCTACTGTGACCATTCTTTTTTTTTTTTTTTTAAGATTTTATTTATTTATTTGACAGAAAAAGAGACAGCCAGCGAGAGAGGGAACACAAGCAGGGGGAGTGGGAAAGGAAGAAACAGGCTCCCAGTAGGGCAGGGAGCCCGATGCGGGACTCGATCCCAGGACCCTGGGATCAGGCCCTGAGCCGAAGGCAGACCCTTAATGACTGAGCCACCCAGGCGCCCCCCTACTGTGACCATTCTTATCAGCTAGTCTAGTTCTATAATGACCTTTTGCACTGAGGAAGGATAGTGACCACTGACTTTTGGGTTATGCCAGTGCCCCTCTCACCAGCACAGTCCTTAAAGTCTCAGTAAATGGTGTATCATGAGCCATCTCATGGGACATAATTTTGTAGTGTGTCTTCCATTGAGCCTTTTAATCCTTTCAAAGCCATTAGGCATGGAAGTTCTGGCATTTTAAATCCACATAGAATGGGCCAGCCCTTTGTCCATGCTTCTCAGAGCTTTCTTGGGATCCTTGCCAGGTTGTCACATCCTATAACTTGAAATAGTGCTTCCAAATCAATAATCTCTCCCTTATTCCAATTTAATGTATTATCTCCCTTGATCAAGAATCTCAGATAACAGCCTCTATGTGCTCCTTCATTTTCTGTAGTTACATGCAGGCAGGACTTGAAGCTCCATTGGCGTATAGCCCTACACCTCCTTTATCACGCCCAACACTTGCCCAACTGGGCTATGATACAATGTAATCTTAGTTACAGGTCTAGTAGTCAGAAGCAGAGGTGATGAATATCTTAAGGCAACACATGCCTTGTATGGGAGAGTCCTCTCTGTTTTCTTCAGTCATGTTCGAGTGCTAGCTCTTAATAAGCGGGCTCAAAGTGAACAGAAAAATCACGTGTTTCAACATGCTGTGAGGAATTCTCACAGATATCTTCTTCTTTGTCTTTTTTTTCCCTTCTTTTTTTGGTATGTTTAATTTTTTATTTCTGTTCTTTGAATGAACATGGATATTAACACTTCTTTTGCTTTTTTATCCAGACAGAACAAGTCATTTTATATGAATTCATTCCTATCAATCTGATTTTTGCCATGGGCCTTTCCAAATAGTAGCCTCCTTCCCTAGTCATAGGGAAGCCAGATGAATAATAAACACCATCCCAGGGGGACAATGGATGTACCAGAATGGTGCCCTAGGCCCCTGTACCACCTACTGGATGACTCATGTCGCTGACTCTCTGGGACAGTTGTTTGGGGGAAAGAAACATAATTAGAGTTATCTACATAAATGCCTCAGCCCCACACCAATGTACACGGATCAAATATCAAAAATAAAGCAAGCAGAATTGTTTTTCTTTGTCTTCTCTCACCCTTTCCAGATTGCCTGTGATGTTCCAAAGACAATCAGGATGTTTTGGCCTAGAGCTCTACATCCTATGTCTTACTCTGTCTCCTTGCTCATCTCAGATCTGCTATGATCACAACTGTGGATAAAACAAGTGTTAACACATCACCTGCAATGATTAAAGATACTTGGGCAGGAGGTAAATCCTTAGGGTTAGGTGGAAAACTTTTGGATCAGAATAAGAAATAAATCAGAACAAAAAGTCATGTGTGTAAGCTGAGAATCCAAACTCAAAATAGTAACCCTACAAATAAGTCATGATGTCTACTTAATAAATTCCAGGGTCCTTATTTGTTTTAACTGGGGCCTTAATGATTGCTTAACAGACAATGCCTTGGCTGAGTGTCCACCATTCTTGGGAGTTTGCCCTTTCTGACTATTAAGTCCCTGTTCTATAGAGTCTTCACCTCTCTCTGCCTTTCAGCAACAAAAGATAAAAGCCTCTTTGTAGTCTGCCAGGGGGGTCTTTTGGCTTTCAGAATTAACTTTCAATTGTCTATTATTGGCTAACAGCTTGTTGTTACATTTTGGTGTTTATCAGTGGTGTTTAGCCATCCAATTCCATTTTCCTTATAGTTATTATTTCCCTGGACTCCAAAACACCAGATAAGTGGCACCAACGAGGGCAGGCCCTCCTCTTTATTTGCTATCACAGTTTACCACTGATAAGGACTTGAAGAATTGGAACTTACGCCAGGGCTTTCTGAAGTCCTGTTACTAATCACAGGGTCCTTATTTCCAACCGAGTAACAAATGCTACACCTCAAAACCCTATCTAATAGCCTGCTTCCTCATAGTACTCCTGGTAACAGCTGTTGCAGTTGTGTTGTCCCTAGGGAAAGAATAAGATGGAATTTGGTATGCAGACTATTAATTAGGGATCACCATCTGATTAAGAAGGAGACCAAATGAATACTGAGTATACTGAAAAGTCCTTTAGCACTGTTGGCCCAACAAGCTTTCAGCCATCACCATGGAGGAATATTTATACTGTACCAGACAAGGGGAACCAATTTATACCAAAGAAGATATGAGAGTGAGTCAAGTTACCTGGAATCAATTGGTTGTATCAAATACTATACCACCCATTTTTTGTTAGCCTGATAGAGCATTGGTATAGTCTCCTGAATATGGAATTGAAATATCAACTTGAAAATATGGAAGGATCTTATGATCTTATGGAAGGATCAGTCACCATCCTTAGGATGCAGTGTATATACTGAATCAAAACCTTTATATGCTGCTGTGTCCCCAGTACGAAAAATACTTGGATCCCTACAATTCTGTTTCTGCCATGCTCAAGGCCTAGGTCCCCACATTTGCATACTTTCATCAGAGGATTCAACAAGACTCACAGGGCACCCTGAAGAACCATTATATTCCAGAGCTCCTTGAAGAGTTATCCTGCAACACAGTTGCAAGTTAGAGATGTTGATTTCTAATAAATATCTTGCATGCCAAAGTCCACCCATTCTCTGCTGCTGGAAAAATCAACAGGCCACAATTGTGTTAAAACATAATTGCTGTACCATATATGACATATATTACCAAAGCTTTCTTGAGAGATATATTCTATGGCATATCACAGTTCATATCTTCTTTAACTTTTACAATCACTCCCTGTTTGGAGCTTTCATGGCCTGATAAGAAGCAGGGCAAATGGCAGTTTAACGCATTTAAAAAGAACAGTGACACAAATATGTCACATTTGTAAAGACAATACATAATTAGTTTCTACTCACTTGTCATGACTATCCCTGAAAAGTCAGAATCTCATATATGCTATTCATGTATTATTTACTATTTCATACCATAGTAGCATTCGAGGAGAACAGAAAATGATGAGACATAATTTTGTCAAAATCTCTCCATGAGAAGTGGAGGAAGAGGAGAAAGAGGGGAAGGAGGAGGAGAGAAAGAGAAAACCTAATATAAAAATGCAAATATATTTGGATTAAAAATCAAACATCCATACTTTATGTGTATTGTCTATTATTGGTATTTACTACCCTGGGCACTTCTGTGGACGATGACTGGGGAAGAACCTTGAAATTGCTGGAGAAAATTAACATTTCTTAAGTTCCACATTTAGCCTAACATTAATCATTCACTAATCTTAGCATTTGTCATTTACTGTTTATCAAAAATCCGAACAATGCAAATCTAGCACCTACTCTAATATAATGTTTGGTTTCTGTTTATTTTTGTTTTTTAAAAGATTTTTATTTATTTATTTGAGAGAGAGAGAGAGAGAGTGAGAGAGAGCACAAGCAGGGGGAGGGGCAGAGAGAAAGGGAGAAGTAGGCTCCTTCCCTGAGCAGGGAGCCCAATGTAGGGCTTGATCCCAGGACTCTGGGGTAATGACCTGAGCTGAGGGCAGACACTTAACCGACTAAGCCACCCAGGGGCCCCAATGTTTCTTTTCTTTTCTTTTTTCTTTCTTTTTTTTTTTTTTTTTTGAGAATTTTTATTTATTTGACAGAGAGAGAGAGCACACGCGCAAAAGCAGGGGGAGCAGCAGGCAGGTTTTTTTTGTTTTTTTTTTTAATGGTTTTTTATTATATTATGTTAGTCACCATACAGTACATCCCCGGTTTCCGACGTAAGGCTCCATGATTCATTAGTTGTGTATAACACCCAGTGCACCATGCAATACGTGCCCTCCTTACTACCCATCACCAGCCTATCCCATTCCCCCACCCCCCTCCCCTCTGAGGTCTTCAGTTTGTTTCTCATAGTCCATAGTCTCTCATGTTTCATTCCCCCTTCTGTTTTGTTTTTTTTAACGATCATTTCAACAACAAACTCTATCATATAGATGAGAAAATATAGCTTAGAATATGAGTATTTATAACCACTAGACATGGACTAAAAGTATGAGATTTTCCTAAGGTGTCTTTCTGTGAAGATATAGACTCTTCTGTAAAACGTGTACTAAGCAGCAAAACAGCAAAAACGCAAAGAGGCAGCAGTCTTTTTAACCCCCCCTCCCCCACTGCAGTGGCGGCATTGTCTTAATAGCAGGAGTGTAACAAAAACAACAATTGCTACAATTACCATTTGAAGGGTGGTCCCACGTGCCCTTTGAATATAATTTATTTTCAATTAATTATGTATAATTAGGTCCTTAAAAGGATATAGAAATGAGGCTCAGAGATTTTAAGTAACTTGCCCAAATTCACAAAACCAGACGGTGGAAGAGCTAACTCCTATGGTTGTGGCTCTCCTACATCGTGCCCGGAAGGAGTTCCCCAAAGTTGGGGAAGAGTGGAGTACAAGGCAGAAGTCACCTGCTGAAGAGGTAATAAGGAGCCTGAAGAAGTCTACTTCCACATCATATATACTGCTGCCTCTATGTTGATAGCTATACCTACTTAGAGATACAGAAATAAATGTCATTTGTTCAGTGGCAGAGCGTTTGACTGCAGAAATTAATGTCCTCTCAGAGAGACATTTTATTTCAGGCAATTTGTAGAAAGTATTTTCAGAGAAAAAATACTGTTAAAAAGAATGGTGCCTTCTAACTTCATGGCGCATACTTGGATTTTCTTAGAGTAGAAAGAGGAAAAGTTAGGAAATAGAAATTCCCACTTGAAGGAGACTGATCTTGGATCAACTAGCAAGTTTGAGAGAGTGTTGGACAGTAAGTATAACGACCATAATAACAAATAGGAGCGTTTGGCACTGTGGGAGCTGGAAACACACTGCACTGCAAAGGTCAAGCCGACCCGTTAATGAGCTATTCTTTGGCCATTTCACCAATACACTCATGTAGGAAAACTGCTTATAAGCACAAGAGCCATACATAGTTACATCCTGGAAAATGTCATAATTTGTGCTGTGTGTATTTTTACCCTATAAACAGATTTATAAAGGAGGATGTGGATTTCCCCTTTTCTTTTCTAGACCTTGTGTTTATCTGTGAAATCTTGGGTTACAAGAATCTGTTTTGTGATAAGTGTTGAGTAACTAAAAAAAACCTGTAAGAAACCAAAACTTATAATAGGATTTATATTAAACATTCAAGGATTTATATTAAACATACGAGATAAATCTTTCAGCAAAATAGTGTCTAAATATCCCTTTGTTATTGTGGTTGGTTTGAAAGTGACTAAGCTAATGATAATAATAATAGATGATATTTTATTAGTTATAAAATGCCTTATTTATTTTTAAGATCTTAAAATTACTTTATACAGTTATATGGTATTACCTTATGTTTAAAGATGAGGAAATACATTCAAAAAGGTTAAGTGATTTTTCTCACAGGACATACATGACAAATGGCAGGCCCTATGGTTCCAGTTCTCATGTAATCTATTGCATACAGCCATTTTCTCTTTGAGGGAAAATAATAATTAGGAAAAAATACACCTTTTCATCATGGCACAATAATCCAGAAAGGACAAATGCTATCATAGTAATTTAAGATTAATTTTTGAGTGAAAGGGAGCTATTTTAAATAACAAAAAAAATCCTCATTTCGTGGTAGTAAAACTACTTTGGAGGCAGCTGGTGTAAGTGAAGAGCTGCATGGTAAATGTATTCAGCCCTGAAATAGCCTGTGATACTGTTCAACTAACTTGTAATGTGTCTTGCAGCTCAGGCTGCTCTTTGGAAACCACTGAGGGTGCAATCCTGCTGCCCTTGCATTTCCTTTATGTTCACATAACTCACATTAACATTGCTCAAAGTTCAGGGTACCAGGAACTAAGGGCAATTTTTCTCTGCTTCCTCAATTCTCAATAGCTTTGCAGTCATAGACATTTAACAGCACTCTCTCAATAAGAAGTGGTATTTTGCACAGAAATAAGAAAGCTGCAGGGAAGCCCTGCTTACTGCAGGGAATCGCTGCGTGCTGAGCCACGTGACACATGGCTCTGGTAGGGCACCAGCTGCTTGGAACCACCTCAGGGCTATAGGCTGTGGGAAGAGAACTCCCATTGGCTGTGTGTACACTTGCTTGGCTGGATGACAGCAGTGCCTTCCAGCCCAGCAATTTCTGCTCCAGTATTCACCAGATGCAATTAGCAGAGTCAGAAGGAAGTAACTTAAAATTTGCCAAAATAGGTCAGTAACCTCATTGTTTGCCCATTAGTAATCACAGATATATCTTTAGAGTAATAAAAACCCATAAAAATTATACAGAAGCATCACTTGACTCTAAAGTTTTGCCATAGCTACTCACTTGTAAATGTCATTATATAAAATAAGTCTCATAAAAAAAGAGGAGTTATTTCCAATTAAGATCTGTTTCTACATACAGCTTACTATAGTCATAAGTTCCCTTGGCAAACTAATAATTGGAGAAGCCCAGGATACTAATATAAACTACAGTTTGTAGGTTAAGATATGCATGCGCCTTTCTTATTTCATGAACTTGCACTTTTCCCTAATATTTTTCCTATGAATAAGGATCCATCAATTGATTTTCATAGATAAACTAAATCATATATTAAATATACTCAGTGTTGATATTTAAAAGGATGCAAAACATCACCCCTTAAAGAATGTAAACAAAACTTCACCCCTAAAGCAAAATGTTACTCCTTAATTTATTTTTCTGATGAATGTGCTGCCTTTGAGATTTGAACTAATACTTGAATTCAACATATTTATCTTTTCCGAATTTTCAGCATGCAGATGCCAAAATCTTGCTGTTTTTAAAAATCTGTTTTTAAAGCAGAAGCAGTTGAGCTGTTTTCAAATCTTCTCAACATACAAATTAAGAGATGAGCAAGAGGCTAGAGTAAAAGAGACAAATGGAAAGAGTACAGGTGTGCTTTTCATCACTTCTACAGAAAAATTGCAATTTTTCTTCACTGATCCTTCCTTTGTTTTATTTTTTTTTTTTAAGCAGTGCAACATATGTTATAGCTAATCATATATAAGCCACTGGGAGAATAAATGCTGTCACTATAATTAATGGCTTAACTCACTCTGAGTATTTTCAGTATTAATAACCAAAATGGGACTTTTGTGTTAGTGTGAACAGGAACATATGTTGCTTGTTGCATTTTGTCTGTAAGAAATGAAAATGGTGAGCTTACTCATTCTTCCTGGGTTTCGGTCAGTGTCTTGATTAGGAGCAAGCTAGAGTAGTATAGACAGTACCCTGTGTTCTAGTATGGATTGATACCAGGTGCTGCTATTCTGTTACCCTCAAACCCTAACTTTTGCCTCTTTCTTTTTTTTTTAAGATTTTATTTATTTGTTTATTTGAGAGAGAGAGAGAGTGAGAGCACGTGCACACACACACACAAGCATGCAAGCAGGGGGAGGAGCAAAGGGAGAGGGGAGGCAGAATCCTCAAGCAGACTCCCTGCTGAGCTACCTGATGCTGAGATCATGACCTGAGCCGAAATCAAGAGTTGGACACTTAAGTAAACAAGCCACCCAGGCGCCTCTGCCTCTATTCTTAACATGGTTTCAGGATAATATACGAGGTTTCAGATATAGTGAGTAGTGCTTTTGATCAAGGAAACAAGCAAGCAAACGAAACTTGAAAAACCATCAAAGCAACCTTTGCCTATGTTTCTAGATTTGTATCAAGAGCCCTCTTCAAAAGAATTCGACATCAAATTATAATGTTCTTCCCTGGTAGTAAAGGGATTTCTTACTATTTGAATATGCTTTCTGTTTACAGGTTTTAAAGCATGATCATCTAACAGTATAAAAAATATTTGTACTCTTCCACCTATATGCAGATAATGGTTTATCCACTGTGGTCTTTTTTTTTTTTTCTTTTTGGTCCATATTGATTATTTGTTTAGATTTTTTTGGTTGTTTTTCTATATTAAAATAGGGCCCTCATATTTTAAATTAGCCTCATGGCTATATGGATATTTTTAGGACCACATTAATTACCAGGATTAGAAGAGGCACATGCAAAACCTACTGTGTTCTATCAGCCATTTCAGTCATCTATAGAATACAAATTAGTTTATGAAAAGAATAAGTATATTCAATCAAGGATATCTACCTATTTATTCTTATTTTGAGGCAGACCATTATGGGTTTTTTTAAGTTAGTAATATACTTTTAAATGTAAACCAGTACCAAACATTTACCTAAATATTTTCAGTTAAAAATATATGTATTTTCAGTATCTTTACCCTAACACTGGCAGCATATCGACTCTGAGGCCACTTAATATACAGATAATCTTGATATTTTTTTCAAAACTGAGATCAGAATTAGATAGTTGTATATTTATAAGCAAAGCCAGCTTTATCTTTTTAACCCTATCTTACCGAAACTAAAACATTATAAAGTCATATGGGAGAAAACTGATTATCTGTTTATTAAACTTTTATCTGAATATGTGGTAAAAGTATGTTTTCAAGTCAAATTACCATGAAGAAATTAATTTAGCTATAAGACTATTATTATTAATCCTTATTATATTATTAATCCTTATTAATCCCATTAATCCTTATTAGTCATCAATCACTAATTATCAAGATCATTACTAAACAATAGGAAGAAAGAGACTAAGATAGTGATACATAGACTTCTGCTTGTGTATGGGCATCAGTATTTGATTTATGACAATAAATAGTTCATGTACACAGACACTGTGTGACTACTGTATCCAAGGCCTTTGCTTCACGTACATTTGCTACTTTACTCAAACTATTCCTTAAAGGTATTTATTTAATAATGCCTATTTAGAGATAAGTGATAAAGAAAATGACTTTCTCAAGGCCATGCATCTAAACTGTATTTGCTGAATTGTTATCCTCATCTGAGTCCCTACTAACTTTATAATCTTTCACACTCTTTTCATCCCATTGTTTTAAAACTACTTTTAAACTTTATTTTAAAGAAAGAAGCAATATTTTTAAACATTTCAACAGTAAATGCAGGGTATAAGTCTGTCACTTCTGTGCATATATATGATTAGCCATAATACATATTGCACTGGTTAAGCATCATGTCACTCTTTTTATATCATTTTGGCAATAGTAGGTACATGTAATCTACAGTCAGTGAAATGGGGGAGGGTAGGAGAAAAGCTGTTTTGACTAATAGAAAACAATAGACACAGAAATGTGTGAACTACCTCACATCATTTAACCAACAAGGTAAAATTATTTCCACCTAAAAAGAAAAAGATAATTTCTAAAAATGCCCCTCAATGTAGAAATAGGCTCAGAAGAAAACAATATGCAATATTATAATTACTTTTACTATTGTTAATTAGGAAAGGGATATCAAAGGAAAAAATATGAAAGTAACAAATAAATAAATTACAAATAAACCAGTACCCTAGGAAGAAAAATTTTTAAAGAGAGTGATTGAGCTATCATAGCAATTAACCTAACAAACCTGAAGCAGTGAAGTGATCCATTTAGAATAATCACATATGAACCAGGATCTATATTCACTGCTGTTACGCATTAAGCGACTGAATCTAGTTGAGTCCTAGGAAAATAGTATTAAAACCAATAAACATATCCAATTTATAACATTATAAGTACCATCCTACAAGGCTGGATAGATTGTATGTATACACAGGCATAATAACATAATTGTGTTCATGTTGAATGTTACATGCAAAATATGCTCTAGTTAGTGAATCTAGTTATTCCAAATTAATACTTTATAGGTTTGATCTAAAAGTTTCCATTCAGTCACTGTTGCCAAGTGTAGGTATTAAAGCTATCACAACTGCTTTAAGAGTGAGAATGTTACTTGAAGTTACTCATTTAAGAATCTCTTGTAAAATGGCACCCAAAGTTGAAATATTGCTACTCAAAGAAAACTATAAACTCTCTTATATTTTAAAACTTTAAACTCTCATATTTTTATTTTACATAAAACATCATCTAGATTATTACTCTCTGCATTTTTTTTATACTTACGGAGATATAATTTTCATGTGAACATTTGAATTATTAGCTAATCCAGAAACACCATGCTTAATAATTTTGGCTTAAGTATATGATAAATGATACTGGATGAATAATTATAATTTCTGGAAATTGATTCTAAGAATTTAACATATACTCTAGAGTAGCATTTCATTCTTTTTTTAAAATAATATTTATTTTGTTATATTAGTCACCACACAGTACATCCCCAGTTTTTGATGTGATGTTCCATGATTCATTATTTGCATATAACACCCAAAGCACCATGCAATATGTGCCCTCCTTAATAACCATCATCGGCCTATCCCAATCCCGCACCCCCTTCCCCCCTGAAGCCCTCAGTTTGTTTCCCAGAGTCCACAGTCTCTAATGCTTCATTCCCCCTTCTGTTTGCCCCCCTTCATTCTTCCCTTCCTTCTCCTACCGATCTTCCTATTTCTTATGTTCCATAAATGAGTGAAACCATATGACAATTGTCTTTCTCTGGTTGACTTATTTCACTTAGCATTATCTCCTCCAGTCCCATCCATGTTGCTGCAAATGTTGGGTAATCGTTCTTTCTGATGACTGAGTAATATTCCATTGTATATATGGACCACATCTTCTTTTTTTTTTTTTTAACATTTTAAATTTTTTTTAAATGATTTTTTTATTATATTATGTTAGTCACCATACAGTACATCCCCGGTTTCCGATGTAAGGCTCAATGATTCATTAGTTGTGTATAACACCCAGTGCACCATGCAATACGTGCCCTCCTTACTACCCATCACCGGTCTATCCCATTCCCCCACCCCCCTCCCCTCTGAGGCCCTCAGTTTGTTTCTCATAGTCCATAGTCTCTCATGTTTCATTCCCCTTTCTGATTACCCCCCCTTTCTTTATCCCTTTCTTCCCCTACCGATCATCCTAGTTCTTATGTTCCATAGATGAGAGAAATCATATGATAGTTGTCTTTCTCTGCTTGACTTATTTCGCTTAGCATTATCTCTTCCAGGGCTGTCCATGTTGTAGCAAATGTTGAGAACTTGTTCTTTCTGATAGCTGAGTAATATTCCATTGTATATATGGACCACAACTTCTTAATCCAGTCATCTGGTGAAGGGCATCTCAGTTCCTTCCATGATTTGGCTATTGTGGACATTGCTGGTATGAATATTGGGGTGCATATGGCCCTTCTCTTTACTACGTCTGTATCTTTGGGGTAAACACCCAGTAGTGCAATGGCTGGATCATAGGGTAGCTCAATTTTTAACTTTTTAAGGGACCTCCACACCGTTTTCCAGAGTGGCTGTACCAACTTGCATTCCCACCAACAATGTAGGAGGGATCCCGTTTCTCCACATCCTCTCCAACAATTGTTGTTTCTTGCCTTGTCTATTACTGCCATTCTAACTGGCGTAAGGTGGTATCTCAGTGTGGTTTTGATTTGAATTTCCTTGATGGCTAATGATTTTGAACATTTTTTCATGTGTCTGTTAGCCATTTGTATGTCTTCATTGGAAAAGTGTCTGTTCATATCTTCTGCCCATTTTTTGATTTGTTTATTTGTTTCTCATGTATTGAGTCTGAGAAGTTCTTTGTAGATCTTGGATACCAGTCCTTTATCTGTAGTGTCATTTGCAAATATATTCTCCCATTCCGTGGGCTGCCTCTTAGTTTTTCTGACTGTTTCCTTGTGGACCACATCTTCTTAATCCAGTCATCTGATGAAGGGCATCTCGGCTCCTTCCATGATTTAGCTATTGTGGACAATGCTGCTATGAACATTGGGGTGCATATGGCTCTTCTCTTCACTACTTTTGTATCTTTGGGGTAAATACCAAGTAGTGCAGTGGCTGGATCATAGGGTAGCTCAATTTTTAACTTTTTAAAGGACCTCCATACTGTTTTCCAAAGTGGCTGTACCAACTTGCATTCCCACCGCGTATTCCCACCGTGTAAGAGGGATCCCCTTTCTCCACATCCTCTCCAACATTTGTTGTTTCCTGCCTTGTCAATTTTTGCCATTCTAACTGGTGTAAGGTGGTATCTCAAGGTGGTTTTGATTTGAATTCCCTCATGGCTAATGATTTTGAACATTTTTTCATGTGTCTGTTAGCCATTTGTATGTCTTCATTGGAAAAGTGTCTGTTCATATCTTCTGCCCATTTTTTGATTTCATTATTTGTTTCACGTGTATTGAGTTTGAGAAGTTCTTTGTAGATCTTGGATACTAGCATTTTATCTGTGGTGTCATTTGCAATTTATCTTCTCCCATTCCATGGGCTGCCTCTTAGTTTTTTTTGACTGTTTCCTTGGCTGTGCAGAAGCTTCTTATCCTAATGATGTCCCACAAGTTCATTTTTGCTTTTGTTTCTCTTGCCTTTGGAGATGTGTCATGAAAAAAAGCTGCTGTGGCCGACGTCAAAGAGGTTGCAGCCATAGTTCTCCTCTAGGATTTTGATGGATTCTTGTCTCACATCAAGGTCTTTCAACCATTTGGAGTTTATCTTTGTGTATGGTGTGAGAGTGTGGTCAAGTTTCATTCTTTTGCATATAGCTGTCCAATTTTCCCAGCACCATTTATTGAAGAGACTGTCTTTTTCCCACTGGATATTTTTTTCTGCTTTGTCAAAGATGAGTTGCCCAAAGAGCCGAGGGTCCATTTCTGGATCCTCTGTTCTGTTCCATTGGTCTGTGTGTCTGTTTTTGTGCCAGTACCATGCTGTCTTTGTGATCACAGCTTTGTAGTATAGCTTGAAATCTGGCATTGTGATGCCCCCAGCTTTGTTTTTCCTTTTCAACAATTTATTGGCGATTTGGGGTCTTTACTGGTTCCACCAAATTTAAGGGCTGTTTGTTCCAGTTCTTTGAAAAATGTCATTGGTACTTTGATCGGGATGGCATTGAAAGTGTAGATTGCTCTGGGTAGCATGGACATTTTAACTATGTTAATTCTTCTGATCCATGAGCATGGAACATTTTTCCATCTTTTTGTGTCTTCTTCATGTCTTTCAAGAGTGATTTGTAGTTTCTAGAATATAGACCCTTTACATCTCTGGTTAAGTTAATTCTGAGATAACGTATGATTTTTGGTGCTATTGTAAATGGGATGGATTCCCTAATTTCTCTTTCTTCAGTCTCATTGTTCGTGTATAGAAATGCAACTGATTTCTGAGCATTGATTTTGTATCCCGCCACATTACTGAATTGTTCTATAAGTTCTAGTAGTTTGGGGGTGGAGTCTTTTGGGTTTTCTATGTAGACTATCATGTCATCTGCAAAGAGAGACACTTTGACTTCTTCTTTGCCAATATGGATACCTTTTATCCCTTTTTGTTCTCTGATTGCTGTTGCAAGACTTCTAGTACTATGTTGAATAATAATGGCGAGAGTGGACATCCTTGTCGTATTTCTGATCTTAAGGGAAAGTCTTCCAGCTTTTCCCTATTGAGAATGATATTTGCTATAGGCTTTTCATAGATGGTTTTTATGAAATTGAGGAATGTACCCTCTATCCCTACACGCTGAAGGGTTTTAATTAGGAAAGGATGCTTTATTTTGTCAAATACTTTTCTGCATCAATTGAGAGGGTCATATGGTTCTTCTCTCTTTTCTTGTTGATATGATCTATCACATTGACTGATTTGTGAATGTTGAACCACCTTTGCCTCCCAGGAATGAATCCCACTTGGTCTTGATGGATAATCCTTTTAATGTACTGTTGGATCCTATTAGCTAGAATCTTGTTGAGAATTTTGGCATCCATATTCATCAGGGAAATCGGTCTGTAATACTCCTTTTTGATGGGGTCTTTGCCTGGTTTAGGGATCAAGGTAATACTGGCCTCATATAATGAGTTTGGTAGTTTTCCTTCTGTTTTTATTTTTTGAAACAGCTTCAGGAGAATAGGTATTATTTCTTCTTTGAATGTTTGGTAGAATTCCCCGGGGAATCTGTTAGGCCCTGGACTCTTATTTTTGGGGAGGTTTTGATCACTGCTTCAATCTCCTCATAATTAATCAGTCTGTTTAAATAATCAATATCTTCCTGTTTCAGTCTTGGTAGTTTATAGGTTTCCAGGAAGGCATCCACTTCTTCCAGGTTGTTTAATTTATTGGCATAAAGCTGTTGATAAAATTTCTAATGATCCTTCCTATTTCATTGGTGTTAGTTGTGATCTCTTCCCTTTCATTCATCATTTTATTTATTTGGGTCCTTTCTCTATTCTTTTGAATGAGCTGGCCAGTGGCTTATAGATCTTATTTATTCTTTCAATGAACCAGCTTCTAGTTCTGTTGATCTGCTCTACTGTGCTCCTGGTTTCTAATTCATTGATCTCTGCTCTAATCTTAATCAGCTACCTTCTTGTGCATGGGTTAGGCCTGTTCTTCTGTTCCAGCACCAGCTTCTTTAGGTGAGAATATAAAAACTGCATTTTAGATTTTTCTATTCTTTTGAGTGAGGCTTGGATGGCTATGTATTTTCTCTTTAGGACCACCTTTGCAGTGTCCCACAAGTTTTGGACTGATGTGTTTTCATTCTCATTGTTCTCCAGACATTGTTTAAACTGATTTTTAATTTCCGGGTTTACCCAATAATTCTTGAGCAGGATGGTTCTTAGTTTCCAAGTGTTTGAGTTTCTTCCAAATTTTTCTTTGTGATTGAGTTCCAGTTTCAAAGCATTGTGGTCTGAGAATATGCAGGGAATAATATCAGTCTTTCGGTATTGTTTGAGACCTGTTTTGTGACCCAGTTTATGGTCTATTCTGGAGAAAGTTCCATGTGCATTTGAAAAGAATGAGTATTTGTTGTTCTGGGGTGTAGTGTTCTATATATATCTATGAGGTCCATCTGTTCCAGTATGTCATTCAAAGCTCTTGTTTCTTGATTTTCTGCTTAGGTGATCTGTCTATAGCTGAGAGTGGAGTGTCGAGGTCTCCTACTGTTAACGTATTATTATCTATATGTCTCTTTATTCTGGTTAAAAGTTGGCTTGTGTATCTAGCTGCTCCCCTGTTGGGGGCATAGATATTTATATCTGTCATATCCACTTGTTGGATACATCCTTTAAGAATAATATAGTGTCCTTGTGTATCTCTAACTACAGTCTTTAGTTTAAAATCTAATCTGTGTGATATAAGAATTGCTACCCCAGCTTTCTTTGGAAGTCCATTGGCATGATAAATGCTTTTCCATCCCTTCACTTTCAGTCTGGATGTATCTTTAGGTTCAAAATGAGTCTCTTGTAGACAGCAAATGGATGGGTCATGTCTTTTTATCCAATCTGCAACCCTGTGGTGTTTTATGGGAGCATTTAGGCCATTCACATTGAGAGTGATTATTGAGAGATATGATTTTAATGATGTCACGTTGCCTGTGAAGTCTTTGTTTCTATAGATTGTAAATTTCTGTTCTGTATCACTCTTGGGGCCTTTTTACTTTTATAGATCCCCCCTTAATATCTCAGGTAGGGCTGGTTTGGTGGTTATGAATTCTTTCAGTTTCTGCTGATCCTGGAAGGTCCTTATCTCTCCATCAACTCTGAATGATAGCCTTGCTGGATAAAGGATCCTTGGCTACATGTTCTTCTCAGATAGAGCTTTGAAAATATCCTGCCAACCCTTCCTAGCCTTCCAGGTCTCTGTAGACAGGTCTGACGTTATTCTGTTATTGTTCCCTCTGTACATAAGGATTTTCTTCCCCCTGGCCGCTTTCAATACTGTATCCTTGGATTTAATATGTGTGAATTGCACTATGACGTGACATGGTGTAGGTCTGTTCTCATTGACCTTGGGAGGGGTCCTCTCTGCTTCTTGGACATGAATGCTTGTTTCCTTTGCCAGATTAGGGAAGTTCTCAGCTATAATTTGTTCAAATATCTCTTCTAGACTTCTCTCTTTCTCCATTCCCTTGGGGATGTCGATGATTCTGATATTGAAAAGTTTCATTGAGTCAGTAATCTCCTGTAATCTACATTCTTGAGATTGGATTTTTTTGAGGCAAGTTTCTGTTTTAACTTTCTCTTCTACCATCCCATCCTCCAATTCCCTAATTCGTCCTTCTGCCTCATTTACCCTGGCCGTCAGAGCGTCTAGTTTAGACTGCATTTGATTCATAGCATTTTTAATTTCTGCCAGACTCGCTCTCATTTCTGCCCTTAGAGATTCTATATTCTCATTAATATTTTCATTAATAGTTTTTTCAGGCCTACACATCATCTTAACCACTGTTACTCTGAGCTCCATTTCTGACAATTTGGTTATATCCATATCCATCAGTTCTGTGGCAGAGGCCACAGACTCATTATCTTTTCTTTGCTGGGGGAGATTTCTCCTCCTCGTCATTCTGATGAGGAGAGGTCGCGGGGATGCCCAGAGCCCAAATTACTGACCAGGACACAGACAGTGTGCACTTGTTTGATAGGGACCTTAGGGACGTGGGCTTCTTGATTTTTCAGCCTGCCTTCTGGGGGAGGGGCCTGCTGCACTGATATTCAGGCAACCCTGTTTGGGTAGAGTTGCCACGTCCCCTGCAAGGGGGGATGAGGATGGGCACAATGTGAGCCGGTATTCCTGGGCTTTTGTACTCTGGCGGCTTTCCCTGGCGTTTTTCTGTGGCTCTTCTGAGAGTCAGAGCAGCAGTGGCCATATCCTAGCCTCTGTCTCAGAACAGAGAGATCGCAGTCTGCTCTCCACTGAGCTCTCCTGGCCACTTTAACTCTGTTTCTGTCTGTGCTGCTAAAGCCCCTGCCTGTGTCCCAGTCCTCACTTCCAGGGCTGGTGTGTCTCTGTCCTTTGTGCTTCTAACACTACCAGCCACCCCCGGTTCCCGTGCCCACTCCCGAGCTCCCTGTTTCAGTGTGGTTCACGGGCACCCTGGAGCGCCAGATTTCTGTCTGGTCGGTAGCGCAAGCACTCCCAAGCTCCCGGTATCAGTCCAGTTCCAGTGAGCACTCTGGAGCCCCGGTTTTCAGTCTGGTCGCATGCGCTCCAGAGCTCTCGGTTTCAGTCTATTTTGTGTGTGCGCTCCGGAGCTCCAGTTTTCAGTTTGGATGCGTTCGTGCTCCCAAGCTCCCGGTTTTAGTCTGGCTCCTGTGAGCACTCTGGAGCTCCAGTTTTCAGTCTAGTCTCACGCGTTCCCGGGCTCACGGTCTCAGTCTGCTCTCTTGCGGGTGCCAGTCCTCTAGTCCGGCCCACTCCCCAGTGTAGATGGCTACTGCTTCCCGGTGCCCGAGTGCATTGGCTCCCTCCCCCTTCCGTTTATCTTCCGATATCTGTGCAGATTCACGGCTCCCTCCATCGTACCTCAATATTCAGCACTGGAGATGTTCATTTTTAGAGATCCAGATGTATCTTCCTGCATCTCAGGCTGATTCCGTGGGTGTTCAGGATGGTCTGGTAGATATCCAGCTCGACTTGGGGCCTGCTGAGAAAGGGTCTCCTACTCCTCCACCATCTTTTCTCCTCCTTGCAGAAAGTGGTCGCTTTTCTGATCATAGAGTTTCTGCTACTCTTTTCTTCACTCTCCAGTTGTGTTCACAGGTATTCAGAATGGTTTGGTAGCTCTCTCGCTGAATTCTTGGGACCAGATGAACTTTAGGTCTCCTGCTCCTCTGCCATCTTGGAACACCAGATGGTATTTTTAAAATTATAATGAAACCAGCTTCAGGGAAAATCTGCTTTGTTGTAGCCGTCTCTCGCCAATGCAGAGCAGTTGCTCAGCCAGGTTTTTGGTTTTTTTTCTGAGAAAGTTGTTTTGTCCACATCTGTAGCTTGGGGTTTGCATGGAAGGCGTTCGGTTCACGATTCTCTCACATTGCCATCTTGAACCTGCACTCCAGTATTTCATTCTTTAAAGTTATTTAAGCCAGTGGTACTTTTCCCATATACTGTTTTGAATTATTTTATGTCACTCAAAATGATTAATTTCTCAGATTTTTCGGAGATTGTTTATTTTAATTCTGAGGTCAGTAGCCTTCCTTCAGTGTTTATCTGCAAGTCTAGAAGCACAGAAAAAAATAAATGTTATCCCTGGCCCCAAAGTTGTATACAATCATGGTGAACTCAGTTCTTATTTGAAAAATTGATCCAGAGGTTTCATTTGTTTAAGCATGGTATTCTTTATGTATAATTTCACTTTCATTTAAGTATAATTTGTATCTTTGGAACTACATCTCAATTTTGGGTAGGGCTGCTAGAACCTTAGAGAAGGCCTCAGCTCACAAAACTAGTAAATGATACAGTTAGCCACAAGTAACAGAACACTTGATGACCAGTGTCTTAAAGAACACATAAGATGCCATTACTTCATAAGAAAACTGAACATAAGATTTATTTAGTAGTTCATTGATATTATGAAGTTCATATTCTCTTTTTATCTTTTTGCTCAGCTATTATTTTGTGTGTTGGCTTTGATTCTTTGTGCTTACTGCCTTTGGATACAATGTGACTTCAACAGCTCTAAATATCATAGCACCATTCAATGAAGGAAGAATGGGGGAAAATACCAATGAGATATTCTATTACCTTTTTTTTTTTTTTTTAGTTTTTAAATCAGAAATAAATTTCACCTAAGTTCTCTAGCAGATTTGCTGATTTGTCTTTCTACCTCACTGATGAAAGCTGAGTACATGGTCCTCTCAGTCTCAAGGGAGGTAAAAAAATTAGTTGTCTTTTCCTACTTCTAAAATCTGTGTGGACAAGGAAGAAAGAGGTTGGAGTATTCTCTGCAAACCTCAGTTTTTATAACATCAGACTTGACTTACAGGTTATGAAATATAAAATTCACAGCATATGAAGCTCTCCTAAAGAATGAGTTAGAATATTTTCCTAATTATAATTTGAGGATCACACAATAGTTGCTTCATGTTGTTATTCTAATGATTCAATGAGAGTTTCAATGGTGTGTTTATTTTCTATCAAAAAAATGGGGGGGCGCCTGGGTAGTGCAGTCGTTGGGCATCTGCCTTCGGCTCAGGGCGTGATCCTGGCGTTTCAGGATCGAGTCCCACATCGGGCTCCTCCATTGGGAGCCTGCTTCTTCCTCTCCCTCTCCCCTGCAGTGTTCCCTCTCTCACTGGCTGTCTCTCTGTCACATAAATAAATAAAATCTTTAAAAAAAATGGGGGGGGGACTTTAAGCTTAGTCATGTAATGGTACATTTTTACTATCAAGATTTATTGATATAATTTCTCAAGGTTTAGCACAAATATTTTAACTAAAAAATAGGCTAGTAGATGGAATCATGTGCGTAAAACTTTTTGGACAGGCTGAGAGGACTGGAGTAAGTGTAGTTAAAGCTGGATGATAGATTTCAAGAACTAACACTATAACTATCAATGAGATATAAGAAATTTACTCTTGCTTCTCCCATAGCTAGTATCATCAGAATTGTGTTTCATACGCACAAAACTGATAACTAATACAAATAAGGACAGCAAACACTATGTTTAACCTCTATGCTGCTCTCTCTTGAACACTGAACTCCAGAATCTAGCTACATCTTCATTTCTATAACTTCACTCATTATCATCAACAGCAGCTGGAGGATGTCTTATGCTTCAATATCTCAAGCTGGTGTATGACATTGTTGAATCAGCATGCTAGCTGCAAGGGAGTCTGGGAATTTTTTTTTTTCCTTCCTTACTCCTGACATACTGAAAGGTACATGCAAGTGGTTACATTGAAGGACATTGTCCAGAATAAATGAAGTCACTTTCAGGATCAAGAAAAGCAGTTTATTAGGGAAAAAAACAATGAAGAAATAAAATTGAGTTTTCATTTAATATGAATATATCCCAGAGAATCTTATATGACCTGCCCAAAAAATTGATAATAGATCATTTCTTGGTTTTCTCTGGTTTCATTGTAAAGATATTAAAAAATTAATCAATTTGCATTTTGAGCAGAATATGAAAAACAACAGTGGTTTGGTATTTTTTCTGAGAGACATGAAAGTATTTTAAAGTTTTATTAAAATAATCAGTCATTTATCAAACTGATATTTTGCATATAAAGGCATTTCTATTTCTAGAAAATAAATTCCATATATTTTCAACTCAATCATTACATTATACCATTCCTGTGAATGATGTTGAGAGATACTTCTGTTCATCTTTATGTAGTTAGATGACAAATGTTTGTTCTGCCTTGATGTTTCAGCATTACTTTTGCATTATTAGAGAGAGTTCATAACTCCCTAGACAACTAATGCAAAGCACCTCTTTAAATCAGACAGCCATATAAATTCTAAATATTCCCCATGCTTTTATAAAATTTGATTAAAGGACAGATCTGTCAGTGTGCATTGTTATACATTTTTCCTTTGAAGAAGTGAAAGAGAGGAAAGATATATACAGAAGAAAACATGGTTGTAAGAGGAAAATAGAAATGACTGATCTCATTTCCCCTGAATTTAATATGGTACATAATTTTGAGGAATCCAGTTTTATTAGTCATGACTTTTTTTTTTCACATTTTTAAAGAATTTTTGTGTCCTTTGAGTTTAAAAAAATCTTCATATAGGAATAATAACTATTTTTAATGTCTTTTAAAAATTTACATAAATTCATTTAAAATCCAGTTATATAAGTTATTAGATTATCTTTTTAAGCATATCACATTAATGACAGCATGTGATTAATAGAGAATTATTGAATTGAATGGCTTTCCAAAAACAACATATATAGAATCTAAATTTCAGACTTTTTTTGTGTGTGTGTGTGAGTAAAGTGATAGAAGTGTATTAAGTGAAAATACACAAAAAGCTGTCAAGAATGAGAGGGGTCCCAACATGGTTGCCAGTGAGGGCCTTTAGGTTTGGTCCTTTATAGAAAGCTAACCAGGGAACTTGAATCCTTTTAACATCTCTAATGACAACACCTTCGGTGATTTACTTCCTTTTTAGGGTGTGGTTATTCTTTGTTGGTCACAGGTGATTATCATAAAGACACCCACCCCATATCACCCACCCCAAATACCTAGGGCAGGGTGGTCCGATTTGTCCCCTTATCTCTGGTTTCCCCACACCTCCACATTTTTGGGATTTCTGTGAGCCTGATCACACAGCCCCTATCTGTCTCTCCCTATCTAGCCCCCCTGTCCCTTACTTATTCCTCCCCCTGGAATAGTAACTCTAACTGCTGTTAGGGAATGGGACAATGACTGCTGTTGCTGCTTNNNNGCTGAAATGGGGTGGCAGACTGTGTGGCAGTTAGAATCTATCCAAGGGTTGGTCCAGGAGTTTGTGGCATGGCTCCAGGGGGCCATGATGGGCAACAAACGGTACATGCATCAGCACATGCAAAAGGATGAACATAAAACAAGTATTAGGCCCCAAATTATGGTCACATCCTTTAGCTAAGATCCCCAATTACCAATTTTGTCAAATAGATCAGTGGATATCATGATCTTATTTAATTGATCACAGATGACCCCTATTAATTGGGACACCTTGCAGGAGTTAACTGTAATGTTAAAACAACACATGTGAGGAAAATTTTCACACCTCAAATCGTGTAGCAACAGTAGACAGTCAATAGTGGCGTGGTTCTCGAGAAGTCCTTCTCTGACATCACTTAATTCTTGGCTGAGTGCATCCAGTGCCTGGGAAGTATCATTTAGAGTCCCGCTGAGGAAACACACTGTTTTGCTTATTTTATATTGCAGTCCTAAAGTCCTGTAAATCCGATAGTGAGCTTTGAGGCTCTTTTTACTAGGAGGGCTGTTGGTATGCTTAGTTAAAGCCTTTGTTTGCAATTTGTTTGTCAGTAGAGGTGGCTTCTAGGATAAATGACTATGGGGATTGAAACCATCAAGAAGCTCTTTTTGTTTGAAGTCCAGCCTTAACAACATCCTAATTACAAGGAATCACTGGCAAGTGGGAGAAGACTTGTCTCAGGAGATAAGGGCATCCCCAAGTGCATCATCGAGTCTAATCATAAAGAAAGTGGGCCCATCCATTATGTCCATGGGGTACGCTCTGGCTTTTAAAGAGCGATTTTGTCATCCCAGCCACTTAGAATTGGTCAAGGTGATAGCTGAATTATATAATGTTGGGGAAATCTATCCCATTTCCCAGTTGTTCAAGTAATCTTATGCCCATGGGGTCCTGTTGTCTCTGCAGAATAACAAGCAAGGAGATTGTCTATCCATGAGCTATTGTGGCAATTTCTCTGAAGTTTACCTCAAGTTGTCTAGCTTAGGCAAACAACAATCAAAGACAATCAGAACTAAAATTTAGCATCCACAAAGATGAGTTATAGAAACATAATTTTTCTCTCTATAATAACCCTCATTTCCAGAGATAGCCAAATAAGACTAATTTGTTTGAAAAACAAGTCCAGTTTTAACAAATGGCTTAATTATTTACGTAAGTTCAGCAACAACAATTGATCATATAGATCTTTGCTGGAACTTTTATAAGAATCTCTAGGTTGAACTGCCAGAAGCCAAGCCCAGTGCTTGCCATCTGACATGCCTGCAATGGGCAGATTCCTCTTCTTGAGGTCCCCAGTATATCCTGATGTTCCTGCACTGTCAGGAGGTGACATTCTTTACTCACCTGGTGAGGCTGCGGGGAATCATGTGTGCAAGATATCAGGCCAAATTCCCAATGGGCTTAATGGCTCCAGATTTCATAAAGTCAACCTTGGTTCCTTAAAGCTATCTGAGCTGACTCATGTCTGAGTCTATGCATACCTCTCAAATATGACATTCCAGTCAAAGTCTTGGGAAAATAACCAATGTTTCCAGTGGTGTTTTGTTGTAAAGAGAACAGATTCTTATTGAACTTATGCAAATGACTATGATTGCTATGGAAGAATCCTTTTGGATTGGAAGAGACCTTTTAAGTTTCAGAGGGTTCAGGTAGAGAGAAAAGTTAAATGCTTCAATTTGTTCACAAATGAATACTTTATCACATTTTTGCAAGTCATAGATATCTTAAGAGAAAGTTTCCTTAATCTGAGAGAGCAAACGTCAGAGAACCAGCAGTATTTCAAAAAAGAGTCACAAAACTATGATCAACTTTTAGTTCATTTAGTCCCATGTCACTATTATTTAAAATGCAACTTTAGTTTTGGAAGTTTTTACCCATTTTAGTTTTGATCTTAAAGATATTGAATGCCTGTATTTGTCCTAAAAGTCCTTTTTATGAACCTCCTTGAAGATGAAACTCATTTTGCAAGAGAATAAGAACAATTATAAACAACTAGAACTCAGAAATGGACATTGTTAATGAACTGATAGAGTTCAGTATGATGCAGTTGACAAGGAAACTCAGTTATTTCTGTGACACACTTCAATAATCAGAATATTGAGTGATGATGACCTTACACCAGAATGTAACATACCAAACAAACAAGCCTAATAGTCAGTGAGAATTTGTTCATGATTTAAATCTTAGGGAAGTTTATTAAAACCTTAGAAGATTTTAAAACACATGCCTAAATAAGATTAGAGATCATCAAAGACCTGATAAAGGCAAAAACATAGAAACTGGTTTTCTGGGCAGACAAAAGAGAGAAAAAAAAAACTATGTTTAGATGTTTATTAAGAGCAGACCGACGATTCAAGAAAACTTCATCTTTTGCATGGAGAGAGAATTTCAATCTTATACCACTGTACTTTTAAAATTCTTTTATTTTAATCTTAGTCTGTTCTGACCACACCTAAAATTCCTTTCCAAAGATTTCCCATCACAAACCTTTTAAAACTTTCCTTTGCATTCAGATTTTGTCCCAAGCCATTTCTTTCCAAACAACCATCTTATTTAGGACAAAATCACCTTATTTTACCTTCAACAAAAATGCATTCCCATTCCTTATATCTTTCTTCCATATAGCATTGCTTCCCTTATTCCCATCAGTCTTAATTACATTTAGTAGAATTTTGCATTCTTCAAAACTTTAGTCTCCAGTGAAGACTAAGTAGAACCAATTGTGAACTGTCACATCTCTGTCGCAATTTGTTAGCAAAAAGATGACTTAAAATGATGGTTAATCTTTCTGTTTCAAGGTTTTCATGGGTAATTGTTAAGATAGTTTTCAAAGTCTTTGGTAACCTGAAACTTTAAAGTTTTTCTTGGATGATAAATGGGATTAAATGCATTGGACATCTAGGTCTTTTCCAAATAGGATAAAGTAATAAAGCATTGTATACTGAATGTAGGTTTGTGCTTTTGACTACTTATTGAAAAAAACTAAGGATGTTTTGAGTCTGTTGGTAAACATGCGTTGTGCTTAACTGGTTCATAAAATTGCTCTCTAAATTTCAGATATTTTTATAACTTTCTGTTGTATTCTAAAATTACATAAGTCCAGAATACATAATAGCCTCTATTACACCAGTCTTGGTGATTCTACCTAATATTTTCTTAATATATGAAATTTTCACTTAAACTTATACATGTAGGTTAATTGAATTTTATAAATATTGCAAATTATATATTTGATGTAACTTTTAAGATATTAACATTTTTACTTAAATATCAGAAAAATACTATACAGAATTGCATGGAACAATATTTTCTTCCTAATATGAATGTGTCACAAAATTATTAAGATATTTGTGTACATGTTGATACATACACACAAGAATGAAAATGCTATTTTTTTCTGTAATAATTGGAAGAAAATTTGGTTGTCTAGACACAATTTTAAATATTTGTGATAACTTCAGAAAATTTCTATTATTACATTCTCTTTTTTTCAAAGATTTTATTTGAGGGAGAGAGAGAGAGAGATAGATCATGGGTGAAGGAGAGGGGCAGAGGGAAAAGAAGACTCCCCGATGACCCTGAGACTCAACAGGGGTTTGATAAGGGGCTTGATCCCAAGACCCTGAGAGCATGACATGAGCCAAAGAAGCTTAACCTACCATGCCACTCATGCACTCCTATTGCATTCTCATTTTTAAAATGTATGAATTCTCTAGCTTTTTAAAATGTCTATTTTATATTTGAATAAAAAAAATGAAAGTGTGAGTAAGGGAAGGCTCTTGAATTTTCATTCTGATTCACCTGTATGAAAAGCTGCAGAAGTCACAACAATTTTTTTGAGTACTAATATTTTAACTTATAAAATGAACTTATTCATGTGGCTAATTGTAACATCTATTTCTCCCCAGATATAGGGGGAAAAATTTTGATTTGGAAATTTCTAAGGCAAATTATACTGTTTCTATGTGCTGTATCTGAAATATCTCTGTGTAGTTGACTTATTTAAAGTCTAGAAAAAATAATAAAGTGTATGGAGGTAATATGGGTGGTTCTTCAAATTAAAAGTTACATTTAGAATATGTATTGTGGTAATATAATAAATGCAAATAAGACACAAAACACTGACATTACTCCTCTTAGTTGCTAAATATAATGATGTTATTTGGAAAGTCTAAATATTCCTGTCTTCTGTATCAGCTTCTCACAGTACATACAAGTTATTTATCATCACTCCTTGGAGAAAATTTAGAACACTTTTAAGGAAATAATTTTTCATTTTAAGAGTGTACATCAAACATCTATTCAAGTCACTTAGAATGCATAGGGATGTTTTAACAGTAAGTCATCTTTTATTGACTTATGGACCCTTTAAGCACTGCAGACTTTTGCATACAGCTTCATAAAGTTTATGTGTGTTGTGTACATAATCCAATGTAGACTATAGTGTTGTTGTTGTGTGTGTGTGTGTGTGTTTTGTTTTTTTGGAGAGAAAGAGCACATGAGCACATGGTGGGGGTGGGGAGTAGCAGAGAGAGAGTAAGAAGCAGACTCCCCACTGAGCAGGGAATCCAATGTGGTGCTCAGTCCCAGGACCCCAGATCGTGACCTGAGCTAAGGCAGACACTTAACCAACTGAGCCACCCAGGCTTTCTACAGTGTTTTTAGGATAGAAGGGCCAAACATGTTTCTATTGTGTCTCGTGTTATATTATTGTCCCACAGAATGAAACAGTTATTTTTGTTTTTGTTTTTTCAGAAACATATGATATATATTAAGGATATGCTTCTTTTTTGTTGGTGGTGTTTTCTTCAGCCATTCATAAAAGCCTACATTGATTTAATTTTTCTTATTTCAGAGAGCTAGGCATTATTTTAAATTTATTTTTAACATGATTTTGATTGTTAGAATATAGTTTCTGAAAAACAGAGGCAGTTATTTTTCCTTTTTAAGTATGCTATACATACAATATTTGAAGAATTTATGCTTAGATAAATTCTAATTATTATTGAAAGCATTAATGATTGAACTTAGTTCTTTCATGTCAAGTGCTATATTCATTAATTAATATTTGACTAAATCATTTGCACAAAGGGTTCTCTGTCTCATTTAAAGCCACTTTCAGTATTTTTTTTTATAATCTAGAAATTTGTTTAAAAGTGAATCCTTAATAACTTTGTAATACAAAGCCACCAAACATTTTGGCTTCTCCTTTCATGAATATAAATGATGTGAGCAACAAAATAAATAGATTTGGATTAAATTCCATCTATAAAATAAATAACTATGAATCCATGGTGGTATAAGTAAATGACTGAGTGAATTTAAAAGATGGGGGAGAATAAACAAATCTTCCAAGGAGAATTTTAAGCAATTTAAAATTGTCCTCAAGCTGTGTCCTCAAGAAGAGGGATCATACCTCACCATTTCTTAAGTATCGGCTGTGCATAGTGGAAGAGGAGGAGAAGCAGCAGCAGCTGCTGCTCTTGACTCTTATGTCACAGCTTAGACAAAAATCAGTTTGAGATGATAAGTCTAACTTCAGATCAAAATCAGTACAGATAATAGAAGAAAACGGGTATATCCTCACAATTCTGAATTAGGCTAGAATCTTAGGATACCAATGCATGAACCATATAAAACACTGATAAATTAGAATTTATAAAAATCAAAAATTCATGCTCATCAAAAAAAAAAATCAACATGCAGTCTAGTAGAAAATATTTCTAAGTTGTATGTATTATTGTAAAGGAATTACATCCACAATATATTTTAAAAACTAAACATCCGGACTTTAGTAACAAACAAGTGAGTAAAGAAATTGGCTACATACTTGAATAGGCACTTCTTAAAAAAAAATATAAAAAAAATCCAATAAGTATATAAATAAATTCTCAGCATCATTAGTCAGCAGGTAAATAAAAATAAATACAAAAATGATAAAGCTACGTAACCACAAAAATAACTAAAATGAAAACAATTTAAAGCACCAGATATTCTCCCACATGTGGAACACATGGAATTCTAAAACTTCCAGTGTAAAATAGTACACTTACTTTGAAATCTTTTTGTGTCCCATCTCAATTTTCCATTTTCCATTTGGGATCATTTTCCTTCTGGGTAAAAAATACCCTATACTACCCTGTTGTACTTTTAGTAGATGAGGTTTTTAAAAATATTTTTCTGAGAATGTCAGTATTTCATGTTCATTCTTTAGGTATACTTTTATCTTAAAATAGATTGCTATCCTAGTGAATTCTCATTTGGAAGTCATTTTCTATCAATACTTTTGAGGATGCAATTCAGCTTCCCCTTAGGATTATTTACAAGTTGGCCACTAGTCCAATTTTTGATCTTTTGGAGGTAATATGCCTTATTTTTCTGCTTCCTTTTAAGGTTCTTTTTAACTTTACTTTTCTGTAAAATAATTATTCATATCTAATTGTAGATTACTTTTTGTTTATACTGTTTGTGGTTTTTAGAATGTATTTAATCTATCACTTAAGGTCATTGGTTTAGAAAGTTCTCAGTTCATTCTTTTCCAAATGTGACTGTTCCTCTTTCTCCCTCTCCTGTCCCCTGCTTTGATATTATTAATATTCTGTCCCTCATGCTTCCTTCTGGATATTTATTGCAGTCTATCTTCAAATGTCAGTGAGCCCTCTTGCTCAACTATAGACCCCAACAGTTGTTTCTTATCCCACTTTCTTGAGTCATTGACAATGGCTGGAACAGTCCAACTTCCAGACAAGAAAAGCCCTGATAGCAACAGAATGCCTAGAAGATACCCCACAGGTCCCTTTCCTTGCCTGATCGTGGGCTGAACACATACCAGCCCCACTCATGATCACATGCTTCCTGTTTGCCTTCTAACGCTATAACCCCCTGAACCTCTCCCTATAAAACTCCAGGCATCCATCTTGTCAGGAGAGAGATGGGTTGTTAGCCTTGAGCTGGCCACTTCCCCTAGCTGCCAGAACCTGAAATAAATTTCTCCCTTTATCTCTTCCCAACCCTTATTTATCTCTTGAGTTACTGGCTTCTCCTGTGATGAGTTTACCCGAGTTCGTTTAACAACGGTGTTGACAAACTCAGCCAGGAGCCATGCTTTTGATTTGTCCAGTCCCCTCCAGGTTCCCAGGGCAGAGCCATTGGCTGTGGCAGTGTGCCAAGGCTCACCTATTCATTTCCGAGTTAGTATCTGTGATAGATTGTTTGGTAACAGAAGTATACTGACTCTCTGTTCAGGTCTTTCTGATCTCCTGTTAAATTTACCTGTTGATTTTTTAAATTTCTACATTGTGTATTTGAGTTACATAATTTCCAGTTTTCTGAAGTTTTCAATTTCATTTATATCACTCAACATATATTTTAAAGTATGTATTTATTAGCAAGAATAATTTTAACTTTTGTGTTTCTACTATCTGTTGGCTTTGTTGATTTTCTTTTATGCTATCTTTTCCTAATATTCATAATTATTTTTTACTTTGTATCAGACAGTGTGTTTATGGTATTAATTGTGGAAATATTTTGAGGCTATTCTCTTCCAAAGAGAATTTACATATTTTTCTGCTAGGTGATTGGGATTGCTGGTAATTTCGGAGTTGCAGTTCTTTAAAGGTGGTTTCCTCTGTTTTTAAATTTTTTTTCATATTCCCTAATATATCTTTTGGGATAATAATTACATGATAATAATAATAAAAGGCTTTTGTGTAGTTCTATTATGTCCTAGGTACACTTCTCAGTGCTCTAGAAATACTAGCTTGTTTAACAACAGTCCTATGAGGTAGGTAAAAAAAAAAAAAAGAATTCACATTTTACTAAGAGGTTACTGAGACAAATGAAAATCTAATAATTTGCCCAAGATTAGTAGTAATTATTAGAACCAATATTCAATTTCAGGTCCCATGTTCTTAAAACTACAATGCAAATATGCCCTTCCATGAAAGATAGTTGCCCTCATCAACAGCTAATCACTTTGTAAGAACCAATTCAGGAAGTTACTCTTCCCTGGAGAATTTACATTTTAAGGTAAGATCACCTTGGGAGGAACACAAAAGCATTTATCTCTAACCATAAGCTATCTTAGGAAAACTTTACAACCTACTAAGTCAAGCAGTGCCCTTCTGACCTCTGATGTCCCTTCTAACTCATAAACTTCTCTTATTATAATTGTGCAATTTAAGACACTGGAAGGGATATAACAATTTGGCAAAGGTTTTCCAGGCACATAGTAATCATTTATATGTAGCTAATACCTATTATGGAATTCACTATGTGAAAGCAAATTTGATGAGTCATTCACATAGATTCTTGTATTTAATCATTAAAGCAAATCCATAGTAAATATTTTTCCCATTTAGGCACATGAGAAAACTAAAGATAAAACACTGTAATTTGGGGCACCTGGGTGGCTCAGTTGGGTAAGCATCTATTGATTTCAGCTCAGGTCATGATGTGAGATCAAGCCCCTCATGGGGCTCACTCAGCATGGAGTCTGCTTGAGATTCTCTTTCTCCTTCTCCCTCTGCCCCTCACCCTGTTCGTGTGCACACATTCTTGCTCTCTCAAGTAAATAAATAAAATCTTAAAAGAAAAATTGTGTGATTTATCCAAGTCCCATAATAAAGATATGTAGCCTTAAAAGTCAATCTTCACCATTTTGACTCTAGAAACTGCATTTTAACCATGATACTGTACTGCCTACCGATACAGAGGTCTCTACATATTCTAACTACATGGATGACGGTTACTGACAATAACATTTTGCTGAGTAACTAGTCTTAAATACAATCTTTTCATTATGACAGGTTTTTTTTTTCTTTTAGTGGTAGTGACACAGAATAGAATAAATTAGGACTCTGTTGTCAATTAGGCGTTAAAACTAGAATATCTGTTTTATAATTGAGATGTCTCTCTTAGCCTGGTAAACAAGCAAATCAGCATCAAAATTCAATAAACATGTTTCTTTGAAATGAAGAACCAATTAAATTTCTTTTATAATCTGATACCATCTTGATTTCCATTGATATCAGAAGCTTAAAAAAAACTGTTTCCAGTAAAGTTACAAATATATACATTTGTATACTTAGTATTTCAATTTTTTCATGCAATAACTGAGAGAATGCCTATTAACACATATATTCTGTTTTATTTATCATGTACAGGCAATTACATGTTATTACAAAGTTCTGATATGGACTTAAATATCAAACAAAATAATAGCCCAGAATTGGAATTTTGTATTATAACTATTTTAATGGCTATACAAAATAATTACTTCCTATTGAGTAGACCCTATAAACTATATTTTTAATATTCCTATTCATGGTCTAATGGGGTAGATTTATTTGTGTCTTTACACTAAACCTTTTCACTGAACCCTTACTTATAACACATTACATTATATATATCATTACATATATGGCATACATATATATAGAAATATATAATTAGAAAAGTTGTAAGCATGATGAATATTAACCCACCTGTTAACAACCACTCTAAATGTGTGAATGGTTTAAATATACCAGAGACCATTAGAATGGATATAAAAACAACTATATATTGTCTATAAGAAACTGACTTTAAATATAATGATACAGGTTAAAAGTAAAGGTATGAGATAATATGATGAAAGATAATGCAATAATATGATGAATCAAAAGAAAGCTGAAAGAGCTATATCAATTTCAGATAAAGCAACTTCTAGACAAAGAAGATTGCCAGGAATAAAGAAGGCCTTTACGTGATAATATGGAATGGTAAGAGTTAGGTCTCCAAGATGTAACAATTCCAAATATGGGGGTGCCTGGGTGACTCAGTGGGTTAAGCGTCTGCCTTTGGCCAGGCCATGATCCCAGGGTCCTGGGATTGAGCCCAGCATCAGGCTCCCTGCTCAGTGGAGAGCCTGTTTCTCCTTCCCCTGCCCTTCTCCCTGACTTGTGCTCTCTTTCTCTCATGCTTGCTCTCACTCTATCTCAGATAAATAAATAAAATTTCAAAAAATGCTTTAAAAAATAAAAAAAATTAAAAAGTTAAAAAAACAATTCCAAATATGTATGCACCTAACACAGACATCTTCAAAATACCTGAGGAAAAAACTGATGGAACTGAAAATAAAAATACATATTCTTAAACCTACTAGTTATATGTATTCTAACAAAGCAAAAATCATATTTCCAAATATATATAAAATGTGATTATACCTTTACAAAGCAACTAATATTTTTTGCTTATTTATTACCTACATAATATATTTCGGTCATGGAACATCATAAATTTGGACTTTTATCTTTAATATCTAACAATGCTGTTAATAATAGATATAACAGTACTAAAATAAAATATTTTAACTGATTTCCAGTGAAAACTTTTTATCTCAGGATTATCTTATTTTCCTATTTCCATATTGACATTAAAACTGAAAGATTTTAAAAATATTTATTAATTCATTTATAAGTGACAATAATAAACTCTTCACACACTTTAGTAAAATGTTTATGAAAAAACCTGTATTTCCCCTCTCAAGATAGCTGGATTTACAATATGCTTCTACATTTATTTTATTGCTATGTCAATTTGGTTGAAGTGTATGAAGAAAATACAGCTTCACAAAGATATATTTGGGAAAGGGAAAAGTAATTTGATACTCTTTTCAGATTAAGTGGTAGTTTCTAAAAGACTAGTTGTACTGTGAAATCTGAAATCATATCAACAGACATTAATATATGAAACTGTATCACTGCCTACTAAAGTCTATCTTAACTCTTGGTCTTTTTTTTTTTTTCTTTGAGAGAGAGAGAGAGAGAGAGAGAGAGAGAGGTGGGGCAGAGAAAGAGGGAGAAAGAAGAGAGAAGAGAGAGAATCTTAAGCAGGTTTCATGCCCAGCACAGAGCCCGATGCGGGACATGATCTGAGATCATGACCTGAGCTGAAACCGAGAGTCAGATGCTTAACTAACTGAGCCACCCAGGCACCCCTTAACTTGGGGATGGATTTTTTTTAACTTGTTCACAATTTTTTTTAACTTGTTCACCATTTTGTTACATTGTACCTTGTGATTTGAAAAACACTTGTTCATTGAGTTACGCAGATATTCCAAGTGGTGTCACATTTTATCATAAAATATGTGAAGAAAAACAACATTCATCATTATCACCACTGAAGTTAGTTGTCAAATTCATGGTGACACATAGAAATTTTCCAAATTTGTATTTTGGCCTGAAATCTTATATTTTATTGTTTGTCACAAATGATATGAGTTGGTTTCTTGAAATGTCATGTGCAAGACTATCAGCCAAAAACACAAATCTAAATAACCATAATTTGTCTGCTATTCATTCAAACAAAAATGTAGCTTCATGAAAAGACAGTCTAGTTATGTGTATAATTCAAACAATTGTAGAAGTGTTTTCCTCGAGTTAGCCATCATACTTCAGAATACAACAAATATATTTATGAACATTTCCCTTTTCATGACAATATTACAGAGGTGTACTGAAGAATTAATAGTTAATAAAACTAAAATGTTAATGTTTCATCAGGACATTCTTTATATTCTTTATTTTTTAATCTTACTGCAAGTACCAGGAAGTAAAAAATACATTAACTTCAAATACAGTTTGGTGCCAATGCCTTGATTGTGCCAAAATGCCAGCAGCTTATACACCCTCAGTGAAAATGTCAACAAAGTTAAAAGACAAAGTCTTAGTGTGGTAGGCAGAAAAATATCCTTGTGGTAGGCAGAAAAATATCCTTGTGGTAGGCAGAATAATAAAGATATGTATGTCTAATCCTCGGAACCTATGAAAATGTGACATTACATGACAACTGGAGATTGCAAATGTGTTAAAGTTAATGGCCCTCAAGCTAGAGAGATTATCCTATTGGGTTAGCCCAATATAATCACCTGAACCCTTAAAAGTAGAGAACCATACCTAGCTGCCGTGAGAGAGAAAGAGAGATGACAGAAAAAAAAGCAGCAGAGGAGATTTGCATTGTGAGAATGACACGCAACCTACTATTACTGACTTGAAGATTGAGTGAGAGAGCCATGAGCCCGGGAATATACATAGTCTCTGGAAACCGAAAATGGCCCTTAGTTGACAGCAAGGAAATGGAACTTCTCCTATATCAACCTGAATTAGTAAGGAAACAGGTTTTCCCGTAGGGCCTCCAAAAGGGATCACAGTCATGCCAATCATTTTGATTTTAGTCTGGTGAGACCTGTATCAGACTTCTGATCTATAGAATGTTAGTTATTTTCTGCTGTTTTAAGTTTGTAGTAATTTGTTATGGTAGCAATAAAAAAAAACACAAAACCAAAAAATCTGATACAATTACTTTAAAAAATTTTGGACTTCAAAGTCTCCTGGAAAGTGACTCAGGAATCTGCAATAGTTCATACATTGGGAATTGCTGTTCTAGATATACAAATACCACCGCTTAGTAGAGTTAGTTGGTGTATCCAGATTGTTTCTTATTGTAATAGAACTGAACTGGTTTGCCACTTGGGGTGCATTAAATTGAATACAGCCCAAGGAAGTGTTGAAAGCAAAGAACTTTTTATTACTTGTCACAAGTAAGGAGACAGGGATATGACTCTCAAAACACTATCTCCTCTAAGTCAAACTTTGGGGCCACTTTATACTGCTGGCCAGCAGCCTGTTGGTCAGGTATTCTTTTGATTAGGAAGTGGTCACAGGAATTTATTAAAACCTTTGTAATCGAGGCACTTGGGTGGCTTAGTCAGTTAGTGTCAGACTCTTGATTTCAGCTCAGATCATGATCTCAGGTTATGAGATTGAGCCCTATGCCAGGTTATGTGTTGGGCATGGAGCCTGCTTAAGATTCTCTCTCTGCCCCTCCTTCTACCCCCTCTCTCTCCCTTTAATTTCTCAGTGTGGTCTCTGATGACCTTATCTCTAAGGAACAAAATGCCTCTGCTAAGTTTTCTACTATCTGTCTTTTTGACAGTGACATCATTCTATGTAACAACAGTTTGAATTATTAAAACCAATTATTTCTTGTCACCTCGGATTAAAATAAATCAAAATAAAAAACAACAAAAGTGGTTTAAACTGAAACATTTGCTCCCCATCAAACTTATACAAATCTAAGGAAATTTCTACCATCCTGATTGTGTTGCTTACATACTGCTCAATTACTAGACATGCAAGTATTTATTAAAGAGGAGAAAACATAGGGTCTAGAACATACTTTCCAGTTCCAGGAAAGCACACTTGATTTTAGATGCCTAAGTTTTCAGAGAAAAATCAATCTACCAACAAATTATAAACCACTTGACTTTAATTATACTTAATGTTTTTTCCAGTACCATATTGATGGAATACTGTTGTTGAAAAGTTGAAACAGTAATTTTCAGAAGAGATTCAATAATGACAATACAGAGTAAATGAATGAGGAATGTATTTTTTTCCTGTAAAAATAATTTACTCCAACTAACATAGATTTTATATTTGAATATATGGGGATATTAGAAAAGTGCAAGACAACAAAACCACAACAAATAAGTTTTTATGATTTTACTAGTGATTTTCTTTAAAATTATAATATTGAAAATATATAAAAACAAATGTAAATTTAGATAAAATATTTAGTATCGAACCACACAAAATATATTCTCAGAATGAAAACCAATGCTCATAGCATTCTTTTATAAGGAAAACATAAATAGCATAGAATAATAGAATAGTAATGGCCATTTTGATGTAAAAATTTCTAAATTTTTAAAGGACAGTAGATCTACCTACCAAACTAGCGACATAGTTACAAACTATTTTAGAACTTCGCACTGATCCTGCACAACACTCTTCTAGGTCTTTGCTAAGTCAGCTCTTTTTCATCATTCATGTTTTAGTTTAAGTATCATATGCCCAGAAAGTCCTTTCCTAGTTACCGCTGAGCCCTATGCAGTATTCATCTGTCTAAGAGCTCTAATTTACAGTATTTAAGCATTCGTTTACCCTCGGTACACCCACTTTAATAAAAGAAGCTCTGTGTACCTTTTTCAACATTGTATTTCAAGTGCTTATTATCATCCCTAGCACATAGGATATACTCCGCAATATTCATTGGAAGAATGAATAACTAGGTGATGTTTGACTCACTTAGAAAACTCAAAGCCAGCTTTCATGGATTCCTGGTCTAAAAGAGAGATTTACAGTAGTGTTATGGGAAGCTTAGAGTAACAGCCTAAGAAATGTACTACAAACAATTGGACGTAGTATTTATTCCTGTAGGAGCAAGATGATATTAGAATCTCTAAAACATTTTCTAGAGAGACAATGAAATCTGTATATAAAAATGCCACATATTTATTTGAGAGATAGTACAAGTCAAACTTGACTTAACATATGAAGGGCAGGGTACCACAAGGGGCTCTTTCTATGCCTACCACAGAAATTTACATAATGTCTCCTTGGGCCGGCAGGGCTACAAAATGACCAGAATGCACCTTGGCCAGACTATTGGAGGAAATTAAAAGAACATACATGGCCTCTTAAACTCAAAAATAATGCACTGGCAGGGGAAGAAATGGAAAGTTTAACTTGTTAATTCCTACCATGATCTCAGCATCTCACCAGGGAATTAGTTTTCACACCATCTTGTGAAACAAAATTAAATCACTATTTTAAGGTGAGGACATTGTAAGTCATTCAGTAATTTCCCCAAGACTGTAGTTAGAAAATTGAAAATTATGAACTCAAGACTTTTAAGCTACCTAGTCTGTTCTGTTTCTAATACAGAGTGTTAAGAAATTTTCTTGAAATTTGAGAAATTGAAAGTTACATTTGTTGATTCAGTATTGAAGAAAGAAAATTTCCGGTATTATCATCTTACCTAGCATCAGAAAATTCTGTGCCAAATTAAAAAATAAATAGTAAAATAGAAGTTTTAACACAGTACAAGTCTACCTTAATTTATGGCCTAAAAGGTGTTTAACCTGGTGAGAAAACAGTCTTCAGCCTCAAGATAAACATTGGCAGATTTGTAAATGAACATTGGCGACAGTGATGTGCAGGGGTTGATAGCATCAGAAGCCACAGTGTAAGAGAAGGATGCAAAGACTGCCTAAGGATGCATGTGTTGCCAACAGGTAGAGGCTTAAACCATGAGGTAAGAGTGAGGAAAAGAGTGCAAGAGAGATATGTGCTTTTCTTCCTTTCAAAGGTTTTAGCTAAATTGGTTAACTTTTCTCTGGCACAAGTCCCTTGTGGTCATGAATGCTATTTGTTGATATGAGTAAGAGTATGACTTGGGCTTTAGTAAGGGAAGTACAAGCTATTAACGTGGACCTGCAGTTAATTTGTCTCCAGAATTTTCTAATGGTGTGAAGAATACACTTTTGCCATGAACAGCAAGTGTTTTCGGTAACATTTCAGTAAAATGTCGACTGGAAGAGATTAAACTAAGCCAATTGTTCTCAATCTTTTTTTTTTTTTAATATACCATTTTTCAAACACAATTACTTTTTTTATCCTCAAAGAGATGTGTATTTTGATATACATAACACATAACAATAGACCTTCTTTACTGGTATTATCAGTGTTGGGGATGTGAGGCCTGCACTTGGGTCCCCCACCTGACACTCTATACTCCTAAAGCCCCATAAATAGAAAGTGAAGACATCTGGTCTAATTCAGTCTTGCAGTTCACACATGATAAAGCTGAGGCCTAGAGAGATGTAATTCCTTGTCTAGGGTTACACAGGTGCTTAATATATAGTTGGAGTCCTGGTCTCATGCTCTCATTAGCAATAGGCACCTATGCTCACCTCCAGATTTCCTTGTCATACCTTTCTCCTGTAGACCTGGTTTCCAATCCCATTCCCACCAATTATAACAGTAACTCTGAAGCTCTGGGTTAGCTCAGTGTTTTAAGGAAATGCAGAGACCTTTATGTTAATCCTAACATCCACAAATGTGTCATATTTATCACCCAACATGGAGAATTCAGTAGTGATTTTGTCCAAACCTTTCACAGAGACTTACACTCATAAACTGCTTTCTGTCATTTAAATGATTCCAGTATGTGTGTGTTGTTTCCACAACTGGTGAGAATGTTCCTTTAGGGGAGGACCACATATTAAAATCACATAAAGAAAAAAAGGGAAGCAATTATATATGGGTCATTGTTTACATAATATCTTTTGAGGGCAAGAGAAATTATAGAGTAAGGAATTTTTAGTGTCTATCAGCTAACCACAGTATATACCATAGAAAAGGTGGCTTATTTGTTTGTTGCTTTGTTTTTATCTTAAAGGTGTTTCTTGGAGTACAGATATTTTCCATTATTTTTGTATGTTACCTCCCTATCTGTGATCTTTATCACTTCCCTATTGTTTGGTTATGAAAGCTAGACTTATAGATAATTGTAATCTCTCAAATAGATATTAAAATATATCAGTATAAATGGTATCTACTTTATTAACTTGTGTGTGTGGTCTTGAACCCATATTGCTAAAGAAACAACAACAACAACAACAAAAACTATTACCTACTGGGAAAAGTACAAATGTGTGAATTCTTTCACTTCAGTGATTGACAGAACAAAGACAAAATCAGTTGTGCAGTAGACACAAAAATGTTTGTTTATACTTGGCAAACAGTGGAAAGGATCTTCTGGTTGGATATAATCTGACCTAATGTTTTTGACTCCAGTTTCTCTTCTTCTCCCTTAATTTGTTTATTGAGGGTGGTGCTACAAATCACAGAGAAATAGAGTTTAAGAAGTGAACGTATTGGAGAGATTTCCTGAAACTTTTGCTTTGGGTATAAAATTTAAGTATCTGTCATTGGCTAAGCCTTGAAAAAATATTGAAAAATCTATGAGGGAGAAAGCATACAAGAAAGATATAAATTTAGACTGTAGTATTAGAAGACTGATTTAATATGAGCATGAGGAAGCTCTAAATTTTGGTAAATTTCATGATGACATTAAGGACTGGAATAGTATATGGGAATGTCTGCCGATCCCTTCTATCTCTGATCATAGAGGGAAAAAAATCAGAAAGGGTGCATGCATCCCTTTGAATTAGTAGTTTTGTACTAGTTGGGTAGATACCTAGAAGTGCAATTGCTAGATCAGAGAGTAGTTCTATTTTTAACTTTCTGAGGAACCTCATACTGTTTTCCAGAGTGGCTGCACCAGTTTGCATTCCCACCAACAGTGCAAGAGGGTTCCATTTCTCCACATCCTCACCAACACCTGATGTTTCTTACGTTTTTTATTTTAGCCACTCTGATAGGTGTGAGGTGATATCTCATTGTACTTTTGGTTTTCATTACCCTAATGATCAGTGATGTTGAGCATCTCTTCATGTGTCTGTTGGCCATCAGTGTATTTTATATGGAAAAATGTCTATTCATGTCTCCTGCCCATTTTTTAATTGGATTAATAATTTATTTTATGAGTGTTGAGTTTTATAAGTTCTTTATGTATGTTGGATATAACCCATTATCAGATATGTCATTTGCAAATATCTTCTCCCATGCAGTAGGTTGCCTTTTAGTTTTATTGATTGTTTCCTTCACTGTGCAAAAGCTTTTTATCTTGATGAAGTTCTAATAGTTTATTTTTGCTTTTGTTTTTGGGACACATACCTAGAAAGAAGTTGCTATGGCTAATGTCAAAGAGGTTACTTCCTGTGTTCTCTAGGATTTGTATGGTTTCAGGTCTCATATTATGGTCTTGACCCCATTTTGTGTTTATTTTTGTGCATGGTGCGAGAAAGTGGTCCAGTTTTATTTTTTTATATGTTGCTGTCCAGTTTTCCCCACGCTGTTTGTTGAAGAGATATTCTTTTTCCCAGTGGATATTCTTTCCTCTTTCATTGAAGATTAATTGAGCATATAGTTGTGGGTTTGTTTCTGGGTTTTCTGTTCTGTTTCATTGATCTGTGTGTCTATTTTTGTGCCTCTACCATACTGCTTTGGTCACTACAGCTTGGTAATATAAAATTGAAGTCTGAAATTGTGATGCTTCCAGTTTTGCTTTTCTTCAAGATTGCTTTGGCTGTTTGCGGTTGTTTGTGATTCCATACACATTATAAGATTGTTTGTTCTAGTTCTGTGATAATGCTGTTGGTATTCTGATAGGGATTGCATTAAATATGTAGCTTGCTTTGGATAGTATAGACATTTTAACAATATTTGTTTTTCCAATCCATGGGTATGGAAAGTTTTTCCATTTCTTTGTATCATCTTCAGCTTCTTTCATCAGGGTTTTATAGTTTTAAGAGTACAGATCTTTTACCTCCTTGGTTAGGTTTACCCCTAGGTATCTTATTGTTTGTGGTACAAATGCAAATGGGATTTATTCCTTAATTTCTCTTTCTGCTGCATCATTATTGGTGTATAGAAATGCAACAGATTTCTGTACATTGATTTTGTATCCTGTGACTTTACTGACCTTGTGTGTCAGTTCTAGCAGTTTTTGGGTGGAGTCTTTAGGTTTTTCTATATATACATAGTATCATGTCATATGCAAATAATGAAAGTTTGACTTCTTCCTTGCCAATTTGGATACCTTGTATTTCTTTTTGTTGTCTGCTGAGGCTAGGACTTCCAGTACTATGTTGAATAACAGGGGCATGAGTGGACATCCCCATCTTGTTCTTCAATGTAGAGGAAAAGCTCTCAGTTTTTCCTCATTGAGGATGATATTAGCTTTGGGTTTTTCATATATGACCTTTATTAAGTTGAGGAATGTTCCCTCTAAACCTACTTTATTGAGGTTTTCTATCATGAATGGGTGTTGTACTTTGTCACATGCTTTTTCTCCATCTATTGAAAGGATCATATGGTTCTTATCCTTTTATTAATGTGATATATCACATTGATTTATTTGCAAATGTTGGACCACTCTCCCAACCCAGGAATGAATCCCACTTGATCATGGTGAATGATTTTATTAAATGTATTGTTGGATTTGGTTTGCCAGTATTTTGTTGAGGATTTTTGCATATGCTTATGAGGAATATTGGCCTGTAGTTCTTTTTTAGTGTGTCTTTATCTGGTTTTGGTATCAGGGTAAGATGACCTTGTGGAATGAATTTGAAAGTTTTCTTTCCTTTTCTATTATTTGGAATAGTTTGAGAAAAATAGACATTAACTCCTTTTTATGTTTGATAAAATTTGCCTGTGAAGTCATCTGGTCCTCGACTTTTGTTTGTTGGGAGCTTTTTGATTACTGATACAATTTCTTGGTTAGTTATAGGTGTTCAGTTTTTTATTTCTTCCTGTTTCAGTTTTGGATATTTATATATTTCTAAGAATTTATCTATTTTCTCCAGGTTGTCCAGTTTGTTAGCATATAGGTTTTCAAAATATTTTCTCAATAATTGTTTGTATTTCTGTGGTCTTGGTTGTTATTTCTCCTCTCTCATTTGTGATTTTATTTATTTGAGTCTTTCCTCTCTTCTTTTTTCTTTTTCTTTTTAATAAGTCTGGCTAGAGGTTTATGAATTGTATTAATTTTTTTGAAGAAACTGCTTCTGGTTTCATTTATCTGTTTTTTGTTTTGTTTGTTTGTTTGTTTGTTTGTTTTTAGTTTCTGTATCATTTATTTCTGCTCTATTCTTTGTTGTTTCCTTCCTTCTGCTGGCCTTAGGCTTCATTTGTTGTTCTTTTTCTAGCCCCTTAAGGTATAAAATTAAGTTGTTTACTTGAGATTTGTCTTGCTTCTCAAGGTAGGCCTGTATTGCTATATATTTCCCTCTTAGGATCACTTTTTCTGCATCCCAGCAATTTTGGACCATTGTGTTTTCATTTTCATTAGTTTCCATGTATTTTTTTTAAAGCTTTTATTTATTTGTGAGAGAGAGAGAAAGCAAGGGCACAACCAGGGGGAGTGGCAGGCAGAAGGAGAAGCAGGCTCCCCTCTGAGCAAGGAGCCCAATGTGGGACTCGATCCCAGGATCCTAGGACCGTGAGCTGAACCAAAGGCAGACACTTAACTGACTGATCCACCAGGTGTCCCTCCATGTTTTTTTGTTTTTTGTTTTTTTTGTTTTTTAATTCCTATGGTTTTCTGGTTGACCTGTTCATTTGTTAGTAGCATATTGTTTAACCTCCATGTATTTGTGGTTTTTCCAGATTTTTTCTTGTGGTTGATATCTAGTTTCATAGCATTGTGGCTACAAAGGATGCATGCTATGATTTCAATCTTTCTGTATTAATTGAGGCCTAATTTGTAACCTAATATGTGATCTATTCTGGCAGATGTTCTGTGTACACTTGAAAAGAATGTGTATTCTGCCTTTCACGATGGAATGTTTTCAATATATCTGTTAAGACCATCTTGTCCAGTAGGACATTCAAAGCAATTGTTTTCTTGTTTATTTTCTGTTTAGGTGATCTTTCCATTGATGTAAGTGGGGTGCTAAGTCCTCTACTACTATTGTATTATTATCATTTAGTTCCTTTGTGTTTGTTATTAATTGTCTTATATATTTGGGTGCTCCCAATTTGGGTTCATAAATATTTACAATTGTTATATCTCCTTGTTGGATTGTCCACTTTATTATATAGTGCCTTTTTTATTCTCTTGTTACAGTCTTTGTTTTAATGCCTATTTCATCCAATATAAGTGTTGCTACTCCAGCTTTATTACTGATTTTATTTTATTTTTTGGACCCCAGCTTTCATTGACATCCACTTGCATGATAAATATTTCTTCATCTCCTCACTCTCAATATGTAGGTGTCATTAGGTCCAAAATGAGTCTTTTATAGGCAACATACAGATGGGTCTTTTTGTTTTTTTTAATCACTCTGTCACCCTCTGTCTTTTGATTGGAACATTTAGTCCATTTGCATTCAAAGTAATTATTGATAGATATATATCTATTGCTATTTTATTACTTGTTTTGCCATTGTTTCTGGAGATTTTACCCAGTCCTTTCTTATCTTTGCCACTTTTCATACCCTTTATTATTTCTTGCAGGGCTAGTGTAGTGGTCATGAACTCTAGGTTTTGCTTGTCTGGGAAACTATCTCTCTTTCTATGCTGAATGACAGTCTTGCTGGATAGAGTATTCTTGGCTGCAGATTTTTCCCATTCAACACTTTGAATATATCATGCCACAATCTTCTGCCTTGCCAAGTTTCTGTTGAGAAATCTCTTGCTAGCCTTATGGATTTTCCCTCATAAGTTAGTCTTCTGTTGTCTTTCTGCTTTTTTTTTTTCCCTTACCACTATATTTTGTAAATTTAATTACAATGTCTTGGTGTTGGCCTGCTTTTGTTGGTTTTGATGGGAGTTCTCTGTGCCTCCTGGATCTGGATGTCTGTTTCCTTCCCCAGATTAAGGAATATGCTCCTGTCTCTTGCCCTTTCTTGTGATCATGTCTCTTTCCCCTCTGTAGAACCTGAGATCCCTTTCCCCTAAACCATGTCTTCACACTTCCTATTTTATTCAATGTGGTCTGTTCTCTCCCTTCAGTTTTGAGTTTATCCATCAGTTTTCAGGCCTATTTCTAACATATTTAGGTTGATTTGATACCTATCTAGTTGTGTTCATGGGAGGAACCAAACTTAGGGCCCTCCTACTCTGCCACCACCTTACTCTTCTCTGAATGTTAAAAATTTTAAGTAGTTGATATTATAAAAAGGAGGGAATTGTCAGTTCCAAATAATATTCAACCATAAATTCTTCAAAGATTTGTTCTCTAATCCCATCTCTTCCCTTTCCTAGGATTCCACTTCCACTTATATCATACCACCTATTATTGTCATACAGCTCAGTGATGCTGTTAATTATCTTAAATATATTTTGTCTCTGGCGTTTCATTTTGGATACTTTCTATTATTAGCTTGTAAAGTTTATTAATTTTTTTTCTGTAATATCTAGTTTGTTATTAATCTCAAGTGTACATATTATATATATAGTTTTTAACATTGAAAATGAGTTTTTATCCTTTTTAATACTTTTTATTCATCTTCTTAAAATTTTGAACAGATTAAATACAGTTATTATAACTGTTTTAATGTCTGTGATAATTAAAAGATATCAGAATATTCCTTTCTTTTTGTAAATTAAACAACAGTCTTCTAAATAACCCATGGTATCAAAGAAGTGCCAAGAGAAACTGGAAAATACAGTGATTTGAATGAAAATCAATTCTGTGCATACCAAAATTTGAGGAAAGCTGCTAAAGCAGTATTTCATGGAAATTTAAGGCATAAGTAATCCAAGTTTCCCTGTAGGAAACTAGGAGGAAAAAATCAAGTACCCTCCAAAAAAAAAAAAAAAAGCAGGAAAAAGGTAATAATAAATATAGGAGGAAAATAATTAAGGCTAAGAACAAGAAAATGATAGAAAAAATAGTAAAAATGATTAAGTAGCTACTTACTGGTAAACATCAATAAAATGGAAATCCTCTTGTTACACTGACCAATGTGAAGAAAGTAATGACAACAAACACAAAATCACAAATGTCAGGAATTAAAGAAGCATTGCTATAGACCATAAAGACATTTTCAAAATAATAGAGTACTACAAAGAATTAAAACAACAAACAAAAAACCAATCGTGAATATAAACTCAAGACAATAGAAAACATGAGTAGTCTGTATGTATTAAAGAAATATAATTTTTAATAAAAAATATACAAGAAGACAATATTTCTGGTCCAGATGTGTTTTTAGAGAAATTCTATCAAACTTTTAGGAATTAATATTGAGATTTCTGTAGTGATGGAATAAAAACCTCCAAAAACCTGCTGGTTCATAAAAGCACAAGAACAGTGGCAACAATGGTCAAAATCAGCTTTTTAGAATGCAAGAAATTAACCAAACTTGAAACAAACTGAGGAACATTTAGCTAATAAAAATGACTGGATCTTGTTAAGGATGATGAAATTTGTGGCAATTTAGTTTTTCCTATTTCATCCCTCACCCCACTCCACAATAAATATGAAAAACAGGAACCTCACAATCATAGTAATCATGAAACCTGAAAGACTAGCGGTCACTAAGGGAGAAGAATGTATTTCAAGCTTCCCCCAAAATCCCAACTTTAGATATTTTTCATTATTAGACTTGTCTGGCAGTTCTGTGGAAACATTCATTGGCATTGCTTGTCTTTATTTGATCTGACTCAGAACTCACTCATGACAAACAACCTTTCCCCTGGAACCCTTATCAGAAGTAATCAGTGGCAGTTACTCATAATTGCAGCTCTTTGAGACAGCAGTAACAGTTTGAAGAAACTAAAAGCTGACCAAAAACTCAAATAGAAAGGTTGGAAACAAGATGTCAAAAGGTGTCCTTGAAAAGCTATATAACTTATTTCTGAGAATCTAAAAAGCCAGATGCATGTGGAGTTTTATACATAAGCCAGGAAAGACCTGATTAGGCCCCACCTAATATACAGTCTCAGTCTGATCTTTTGGGTACATCAAGCAGAAAGTAAAGTGAAGGCAGAATTTTAATTGTAAGAGTGTTGAAGATGTTTTGAAACATACACACAAAACCTATTGCAAAAGCTCAGAGACTTTCTAGTTTAAGGTATTTAAGAAAAAACAAACAAACAAAAAAACAATGTCCAATCGTAACTTACTACCATAGTCAAGGAGATATCTCAATGGTCATACACAGCAAATAATACATTACAAAATTAATTAAGGAAAACCACAAACAGTGGTTACAAAAACAACAACAATAATCCCCGAGAAGCAGAAGAAATCTAATTTCGCGTTGCTGCATTATATTATTTTAATTATCTGGGTATCAACAAAGAAAAATTACAAGGTATGCAAAGAAATTGGAAAGTGAGAAAACATCAGTAGAAACTCTTCCTGAATATGCCCAGATATGGACTTACTGGACAAAGACTTTAAGTCAACTAATTCAAAATATGTTCAAAGAACTAAAGGAAACCATGCCTAAAGAATTAAAGTATGAGTATAATTTCTCAACGAATAGAAAGTATCAATAAAAAAAGGTGCGGAAAAATGTTTGACAGAATAATGGCCATAAATTTCTCAGTTTTGATGAAAAACCTTAATCTGCATATACAATAAGCTCAACAGTTTCCAGATAGCACAAAACTGAAGATATCCATACCTAGCCACATCATTGTTGAACTTTCTAAAGCCAAAAAGAGAGAGGGAGAGAAACTTGGAAAGGTGGCATTAAAAGTGCTAAAAGGAAAGAAAACATGTTAACTAAGAATTCCATATCAGGAAAAAACTATACTTCAACAGTGAAGAGGAGCTTCTTCACATCTCAAAGATGGACAGATGCACTTTTCCATATCTTCCCACAAAAATATAACTAAACACCAAGACCATTATGTCTGTATATCTATATATATCTTATATCTGTATATCTATATATATAGATCTATATATATAAGATAAGATATACATATATCTAAGAAAGGTGAAAGTAGATGAGCTAGTAATTCTATTACCAAGGAACAAAGTATGTTGAATTCTCAGGTTTCTTTTTGCCTCATGTATGTCACACTTGGAGCTGAAAAATATGGCAAAAAGAAAATGCTTATGCCTACACACACACACACACACACACACACATAAAAATCACAAAAAACATTTTCTCTCTAGTCAAATGACCAGGAAACTGGGGAATCTGGCAAGACAAAAAAACTTTTAGACAATAATCATGCTAACCAAACACCACAAAAAAATAATATGTCCCTACCTTCATCTACACCAACAAAACCTTAATGGGGAGCCTGGCCTTTCACACAAATGAGGCAAGAATGACGCTCTCCAGAACTTCACCAGAGTGCTGTCAAAGAGGGCAAAGTAGGGGAGGTAGATATCCAGGTTTGCCTTTGGTAACAAAACTTCTACTCTTCATGATTTCAGGAGAGAATACAAGATAAACCTGAAATTCCACTGGCACCAAGCAATTAGAACACACTCCTACTCTAACCCTTGTGCTGCTCACAAAGGAGATCTTATGGTGAGTCATCCCTTTCACCATTGCCTAGGAGTCACCATCCATACTACTGGGTCAACACAGATCTTGTGTGGATCTGGAACTTCCATCTCTATCCAGATGCCCCACTCACTCAAGCATCAGTAGAGACTGAATCAGAAACCTGTACTTCTACTTTTAATTGGATGTTATAGGACAGAGACCTCCCCACCCCTTGTTGTAGCAATATAAGAGACAGCCAGCTAAAATAAACTTTAAAAGTTCAAACAATAACAACAGTAACACAATATGAAAACATCCTGGTTTCAACTGAAAATCAATTTTCAAAATAAGATCCTAGAAAATCATGAACTGATGGAAAAATCACCAGATATCAACATAGACATAAGAAAGAAGTTAAAAGTACTTGACAAAAGATTTTAGAATGGCCAAGTTAAGAGCTGAATAAATATGAATACATTTAAAACAAATTAAAAATAGTAAGTTTCAGGAAAGAAATTGAAATTTTAAAGGTTGTAAAGGAGAAGGCAAAATAAATTAAGGCACATTTTCCTGAATAACCAATGAACCATTAAATAGCTGGAAGGCGAATTAGAAAAGATTTTGAAATGATTGAAACATATACCATGCCAAAAATTAGACAATTATGGTAGTATATGAGGGGAAATTTAGAAACTGTAAACAATATTAATAAAAAGGGAGAAAAATCTCAATTCAAAAGACTTTACCCTAACCTTTATCCTTACTAAAGTAGAAAAAGAACAAACTCAATGCTAAACAAGTAGAAGGAAGGAAATAACAAAGACAAAAGCAGAAATAAATGGAATCAAAAGATAGATAAATAAATAAATAAAACCAAAACAACCAAAAGTTGGTTCTATGGAAAGATAAACAATTAACTACTTAAACAGTGACCTCAGGGGAAAAAATGAAAAAAAACAAACAAACAAACAAAAAAAACCTCAAAATAACGATATCAGGGATAGAGGGAATACTACTAACGACTAAAAGGTAGTAAAGGATACAAAGAATTATAAGGAAATACTATGAACAATTATATGCCAATAAGTTCGTTAACTTAGATAAAATAAATTGCTATAGATCTGTAATGGATAGAGCGATTGAACCAGTAATCACTAAACTTCCCACAACAAAAACTTTGGCCCAGATGGCTTCCCTGTTTATTTCTACCAAATACTCAAATAAAGTATTAACACAAATGTTTTACAAACTCCTCCAAAAGGCGAAATGGTGAGAACATTTATCAGCTTACTCTGTGAAGCCAGTATTACCATAATATCAAAATTAGATGTCCCAAGAAAAATAAAGTAAGTCAGGTATCTGTTATCAATTAAATGTAGAAGTCTTAAAAAAAAAAAGCAACAAAGTAATCAATAATATATAGAAAACCTTACTTACCATAAACAAAGCAGATATATCCTATGTACACAGGTCTGGTACAGGTTTGCTTTCAGTGGGGATGAAATGTCCTGTAGGCAAAGGAGATGATTGCACACTTATCTGAATATACTGAAAAACCACCATGCACTTTTTGAAGAAGGTGAATTTTATGGTGTGTAAATTAAATCTCATAGAACTCTTTTAAAAGCTAATACTAATCCTACACAATTTTCTTCAAAATACTGAAAGTATTTTGAATGAATACTAACTCATGTTATAAGGCATGGATTACCTAGGTCCCCAATCTAAAAAGTAAAGCAAAAACAAAAACTAAACTAAAAAAACACATTTAAAACACAATATTCCTCCAGAATATAGATGCAAAAATCCTCAATCACTTAAATTATGCAATACATGTAAACAGTAATACATAATGACAAATTGGAATTTACCCTAAAAATGCAAGCCTGGATCATTGTCTGAAAAGTGATCTATTTAGGGGTGCCTGGCTAGCTCAGTAGTTGGAATGTGCAACTTTTGATCTTGGGGTTGTGAGTTTGAATTCCATGTTGGATGTAAAGATTATTTAAAAATAAAACCTTTTAAAAAAGTGATCTGTTTCATTAAAGGAAAAAAACAACAACAACCAAAATGATAAAGCTTAATAGATGCAAAAAAAAATTCAGTATCCATTCAACTTTCATAGTCAAAACACACATACTCATATACCTTCATGATTTAAAAAACAATGACTACGAACTGGTATAAAATTTGACCTTTCTGAATTAGATAAAGGGCTTTTACAAAACCAAACCAAAAAAAAAATGTAATACCATATTTGATGATAAATGATACAATATATTATTCTGATTTCAGGATGTAAGCATTTTGCCCTCAACATTCTTATTCACTATTGTACTAGAGGTAATAGCTAGTACAATAAAATTTTTTTTAAAAAGCAATTAAAATAAGAATAAAAGGGCTGCAGATTATGTTATTTTCTTTACAGAAATCCAAATAATCTACCAAAAAGCTACTAGACATATTTAGTGACTTTAGTAGTGTTATAGGATGTATGTTACATGTACAAAAATACATCAAATTTCTAAATGATAACAATGGACATTTGGAAATCAAAATAGCATTTTACACTAATAATCAATGAACTACTTAGTCATAGATTTAGCAAAACATGGACAATGTCTGGTTGCTGAAAACTATAATATATATTGATGAAAGAAATCCAAAAGACCTAAATAAATAGAAACAATATGTCATGGATTGATGACTATTGTTAAGATGTCAGTTCTCAAAATGCTCCTCATATTTGCAGTGCAATTTCAATCAAAACAGAAGTAGGATAACTGCAGAAATTGTTAAGCTGATTCTAAAATTCTTAATAAAAAACACGCCAAGCAAAACAAAAACCAGAAAACTAAACGAATTATGAGAAACAACAAGGTTGGAGGACTCACACTATTTGATTTCAAAATATAAAACAGAACTTCACAGTCTGCTTTTGAATAAAGGTCATGTGTTACTGAATAAATATATAGAGAGAATAGAACAGAGAGTCCAGAAATAGAGGTACACAAATATAGTTAAGCAATATTCAAAAGTGATGCCAAGAAATTTCAGTTAAGGAAAGACAGTCTTTTCAACAAATGGTGGAATAATTGGACATATATACTTCAAAAACTAACCTTGATTCATACATTTCATTGTATACAAAAAGTACCTCAAAAATGGATTACATTCAAATATAAAACAAGAAAACTATAAGACACATAAAAGGAAATACCAGAAAAAATCTTGGATACTTTAGATAAGGCAAAACTTCCATGGATATGATGCCAAAATCACACTGGATAAAATAAAAACTTGATAAATTGGATTTAATCAAAATTAAGAACTGCTGCTTTATAAATGTTACTAAGAATAAAAATAAGTCATAAGTTGGGAGAAAATGACAATTTCATATCTGATGAAATATTTGTTATTAGAATATATGTAGTTTACTCTAAAAACACAGTGACTGGAAAACAAACATCCAGATTTTTAAAACTGAGTAAATAATGCAAATAGACACTACAGAGATATAAATTAAAAGTACATCAAGGTACCACTACACTACCTGAATAAATAAATCTTTCTGAAAAGCATTCATGAGGATGCTTAGCAACTGGTATTTTCATATTTTCTGGTGGTAATGAAAACTGGTACAGTCATTTTGAAAATGTTTTCCAGTTTCTTATAAAGTTAAACATATACTTACCATATGATTCTGTAATTTCTCACCTAGGTATTTGCTAAGTGAAATAATAACTTCTGCTCATGCTGTGTCTTATATACAAATGCTTATTACAGCTTTACTTAAAAAACATAGAAGCAACTCAAATGGCCCTCAAGTGGGAAAAGGGCAAACTATTGTGCATATAAATAAATTCTAGGTAGGGGTCTTCTCAGAAGATGGATAAGTAGAAAGACCTTAAGATCATTCTTTCGCACCTTTACAAATAGACATTACTCATATCCAAGTAAATAAATCAGAAAGTTGCTCAAAGATTGGCAGAACAAATTCCACAACTAAATGTAGAGAAGAAGCCGCATTGGAGAGATTAAGAAGGGCAGAAAGTGTGGTAGGGAGTTGTCTGCAAGAGGAGCTGCAGAGACAGTGATGGGAAAGCACCAGGAAGCCCACATGGGGAAAACAAATCTCCATAATGTCTGGCCTTGAAAACCAGAGGGGCTGAATTCCATGAGTTTGTATAACTAGGGGAACTTGGAGTCTGGAGCTGTAAAAGTCACCTGACTCACCACTGGGTAAGCCTGGAAGGAAGCAACAGTTCCCACAATGCCTGAGGCAAACAGGAGTCAGATCTGTTTATACTGATTTCTGAGCACGTGGGGAACTTCTCAGGGGAAAAAAAGGCAGTCACCATTTTCCTTCCTCATCCCCAACATAAACACAGAACTGCACAGATATTTATTTACTACCTAACCTGCTAGCAGTGCACCCTGCCCATGGGTTCTCCTGAGGACTCACTTACTCCAAACCTGCTGGCCTTGGCCTTGGGCTCAGCACAAATACTCTTAACTTGGTATGCTCCCTGCATAGCCACAGCCTCCCTGTGCAATGCCTTCAGCTGCCCATCTTGCTTCAGGTTATCTGGCCTAGGACTGGTAGGCCCAGTGCAAATTTTGCCTATTACCATGCATGAGCCCTGCCCAGGCACCATATGCTGCACCTCCAGGGGGAGGGATCCAGCCTAGGACTAGCTGCTCAGTGCAAATTTTGCTAATTCTGCTGCCCCACCTCTGACCCTCTTCCAGTCATGCCTCCTTAGAGCTGGCCTGCCTGGCTTTCACTAACACCACAGAGAGCAAGAACAGCCCACAATACGCAGTCAGTGCAGAGAGTCTGTGCTGAAAGGTAAAACAACTCAGACACAATAGCAGGATGCAAGCAACACACAGAGGAGACTCCCCTGAAGTAGCAGGTTCTGGTGAATATGGGACACTGCACTGCAAGGCATTACAGGACCTCTTCTTTATAATGTCATTATTTTCATGACCAGAAGATGTAGCTGGCTTCCCTAACACAAAGCAATAGACACAGAGAGGTAGACAAAATGAGGACAGAGAGGAATATGTTCCAAATGAAGGAACAGGACAAAAATCATAGCCGGAGATCTAAGTGAAACAGGAACAAGTAATATGTCTGATAGAGAATTTAAAGCAGTGATCATAAAGATACTCACTGGACTTCAGAGAAGGGTTGAGGACATTAGTGAGACCTTTCCCAAAAAAGATAAAAAAAAAATAACACATCAGAGATGAAGAACTCAAATAAAATTAAAAATGCAATAGATGGAATAAATAGGAGGGTACAGGAAACAAAGGAACGTATCAGTGACCTGGAGGGTGAGTAATAGAAGGCAGTCAACCTGAACAGATGAGAGATAAACAAATACTGCCTAATGAGAATAGACTTATAGAATTCAGTGATTCCATCAAGCAAAATAACATTTGCATTATAGGGATCCCAGGAGAAGAAAGAAAAAAAGGGGGGGGGCGGCAGACGATGTATTTGAAGAAATAATAGCTGAAAAATTTCTGAATCTAGGAGGGAAACAGAGATCCAGATTCAGGACACACAGAGATGCCCCCACAAATTAAACCCAAGAAGGTCCACACCAACACACATAATAATGAAAATGACAAAAAATGGTGAAAAATAATTTTAAAGGTTGCAAGAAAAAAGAAGACAAGCATTCAAAACAAACCCCATAAGGTATTAGCTGATTTTTCAGTAGAAACTTTGCAGGCCAGATGAGAGTGGCATGATGTATTTAAAGCGCTAAAAGGGAAAAATTCTGCAGCCAAGAATACTCTATCCAGTAAGGTCATCATTCAAAATAGAAGGAGAGATAGAGAGGTTCTCAAGCAAACAAAAGTTAAAAGAATCCATGACTACTAAACTAGCCCTAAAATAACTGTTAAGGGGGACTCTGTGAGTGGAAAACAAAAATCATAAGTAAGAGTAAGAAAAATAGGAAGCACAAAAACAAAACAAAACAAGTATATCTTTAAAAATCAGTCAAGAGAAGCACAAAATAAAATGATGTAAAATATGATATCAAATATCTGAAACATGGGGGTCATGTTCAAAATTAAGCAACCGTCATGATATAAGTCATAATATAGACTGCTATATGCAGATGCTATATATAAACCAAATGGTAAACACAAATAAAAAACAGTAATAGAAATGCAAAAAAATTAAGAGTAAGGAATCCAAGCATATTGCTAAAGAAAGCCATCAAACCATGAAAAAGAGAGAGGACAGAATCATAGGTAAACTACAAAAACCACAAAACAAGTAACAAAATGGCAATAAATATATATTTATCAGTAATTACTTTGAATGTAAATGGATTACATGCTTCAATCAAAAGACATAGATGATAGTGGATAAAAATAAATAAATTAAAACTTAAAAAAGATTTAAAAACCCATCTCTATGCTAACTGCAAAAGACTCATTTCAGGCCTAAATATACCTGCAGATTGAAAGTAAGAGGATAGAGAAACATTTATTATGCAAATGGATGTCAAAAGAAAACCTGAGTAGCAATATTTATTTTAGACAAAGTAAACTTTAATCACAGTCTCTAAAAAGGGACAAAGTAGGACAGTATATAATAAGAAAGGAGACAATCCAACAAGAAGTTACAATTGTAAATATTTATGCACCCATAATGGGAGCACCCAAGTAATAAAATAGCTAATAACAAATATAAAGGAATTAATCAATAGTAATACAATAATAGTGGGGAAGTTTAATACCCTACTTACATCAATGAATAGATTATCCACATAGAAAACCAACAAGGAGACAGTGGCTTTGAATGACATGCCCGACCAGAAGGACTTAACAGATAACATTCAGAACATTCCATCCTAATACAGCAGAGTACACATTCTAGTCCACACAGAACATTCTCCAGAATAGATCACATATCAGAATAGCCCACAAAACAAGCCTCAAAAAAGTCAAAAAGATTGAAGTCATACAGCATCTTTTCTGACCACAACACTATGAAACTAGAAATCAACAAGAAAAAATCTAGAAAGACCACAAATACATGGAGGCTAGTAACATGCTACTACACAGGAGCACCTGGGTGGCTCACTTAAACATCCAACCATTGATTTTGGCTCAGGTCATGATCTCAGGATTGTGAGATTGAACCCCATATTGGGCTCCATGCTGGGCATGGATCCTACTTTGGATTCTCTATCTTCCTCTCCCCCTGCCTCTCCTCTCTCTCTCTCTCAAATAAATAAGTCTTTTTAAAAAATAACATGCTACTAAACAATGAGTGCATCAAGAACTCAAGAAATAAAAAAAATACATGGAAACAAATGAAAATAAAAACAAAATAATCCAAAATCCTTGGGATGCAGCAAAAGCTGTTCTAAGAAGGAAGTTTATAACAAATACAGGCTTAACTCAAGAAGCAAGGAAAATCTCAAATCAACAACTTAACTTTACACCTATAGGAGCTAAAAAAAGAACAACAAACAATACCTAAGGCCAGCAGGAAAAAGGAAATCATGAAGATTGGAACAGAAATAAATGAGATGGAAACTAAAAAAACAAAAACCAAAAAAACAAACAACAACAACAACTAAAACAATAGAACAGATTAATAAAACCAGGAGGTAGTTCTTTGAAAAGATCAATGAAATGATAAAACTTTAGCCAGATTCATCAAAGAAAGAAAGAAGAAAAAGTACTCAAATTAACAAAATCACAACCAAAAAAGGAGAAATAATAACTAACACCACAGAAATACAATCATAAGCGAATACTATGAAAAACTATATGCTAACAAATTACACAACCTAGAAGAAATGGATAATTTTTTAGAAGCATATAGCCCACCAGACCTAAGCAGGAAGAAATAGAAAATTTGAAAAGACCAATTACCAGCAAGGAGATTGAATCAGTAATAAAAAATTTCCCTAAAACAAAAGTCCAGGAACTTATGACTTCACAGATGAATTCTACCAAACATTTAAGGAAGAGTCAATATCTATGGTGAACAGAGATACAAAAATCCTTAACAAAATACTAGCTGACTAAGTTCAACAGTACATTAAAAACAATCATTTACCAAGATGAAATGGGATTTATTCCCAGGATTGAAGGATGGTTCAATATTTGCAAATCAAGACACTGATAAGGAAAAGGATAAAAACCATATGATTATTTCAATTGATGCAGAAGAAGCATTTGACAAAATACAACATCCATTCATAATAAAAGTCCTCGACAAAGTAGGGTTAGAGGGAACATATCTCAACATAATAAAGGCCATTGTGAAAAACCCAGGGTTACATTATACTCAGTGGGGAACACTGAGTTTCCCACTAAGATCAGGAATAACACAAGGATGACCACTCTCCTCACTTTTATTCAACATAGTACTGGAAGTCCTTCCCACAGCAATTAGACAACAACAACAAAAAAATAAAAAGCATCACAATTGGTAAGGAAGAAGTAAAACTTTCACTATTTGCATATAATGTGATACTTTATATAGAAAACCCAAAAGAAAGCACAAAAAAGAAAAACAAACCCTGCTAAAACTGATAAAGGAAGTCAGTAAAGCTATAGGATACAAAAATTAATGTATAGAAATCTGTTGCATTTCTGTACCTACGATGAAGCAGCAGAAAGTGAAATTAAGAAAACAGTCCCATTTACAATTACACCCCAAAATAATAAAATAGAATAAACATAAACAAAGAGGTGAAAGACCTATACTCTAAAAACTATAAAATACTGCTGAAGGAAATTGAACACAAAACAAAGAAATGGAAAAACGTTCCATACTCATGGATTGGAAGAACAAATATTGTTAAACTGTCTATACTACCCAAAGTAATCTACACATTTAAAATAATCCCTATCAAAATACCAACAGCATTTGCATAGAACTGGAACAAACTATCTTAAAATTTGTATGGAATCATAGAAGACCCTGCATAGCCAGAGCAATTTTGAAAAAGAAAAGCAAGCCTGGAGATATCACAATTTCAGACTTCAAGTTATATTACAAAGCTGTGGTGATCAAAACAGTATGGTATTGGCACAAAAATAGGCACATAGATCAATGGAACAGAACATAAAACCCAGAAATGAACACACAAATACGGTCAATTAATCTTCAACAAAACAGAGAAGAATAGCCAATGGCAAAAAGGTAGTCTTTTCAACAGATGAGTGTTGGGAAAACTGCTCAGATACATGCAAAAGAATGAAACTGGATCACTCTCCTACACCACACACAAAAATAAACTAAAAATGGGTTAAAGACCTAATGGCGAGACCTGAAACCATAAAAATCCTAGAGGAGAGCACAAACAGTAATTTCTCTAACATCAGCCATAGCAACATTTTTCTATATCTATCTCATAAGGCAAGAGAAATCAAAGCAAAAATATGCTACTGGGATTACATCACAATAAAAAGCTTCTGCAAAACAAAGGAAATAGTCAAGAAATCTCAAAAGCAAACTACAGAATAGGGGAAGATATCAAAGGACATATCTGATAAAGGGTTAGTATCCAAAATATATAAGGAACTTAGATAACTCAACATTCAAAAAACAAATAATCCAATTAAAAATGGTCAGAACACATGAACAGACATTTCTCCAAAAGACATCCGATGGTCAACAGACACGAGAAAAGTTACTCAACATCACTCATCGCCAGGGAAATACAAATCAAAAATACAATGAGATACCACCTCACAACTCTCAAAATGGCTAAAATCAACAACACAAGAAGCAACAGATGTTGGCAAGGATGTGGAGAAAGGGGAACTCTCTTTCAGTGTTGGTGGGAATGTAAACTGGTGCAGCCACTCTGAAAAATGGTATGGAGGTTCCTCAGAAAGTTAAAAAGAAAACTACCCTACTACACAGTAATTGCACTGTGGGGAATTTACCCACAAAATATAAAAACTCTAATTCAAAGGTATACATTTGCCCCTGTTTTCTTATAGCAGCATTATTTACAATAGCCAATTTTCCAAAGCAGTCTAAGTATCCATTGATAGATGAGTGGATAAAGAAGATGTGGTATATGTGTACAATGGAATATTATTCAGTCCTAAAAAAAGAATGGAATATTGCCATTTACAATGACATGAATGGAGACAGAGTATAATCTTAAGCAAAAGAAGCCAGAGAAGACAAATACCATATAATTTCACTCATCTGTGGAACTTAAGAAACAAAACAAATAAGCAAAAGGAAATAGAGAGAGAGAGAGAGAGAGACATACTAAGAAACAGACTCTTAACTATAGAAAACAAACTGATGATTACCAGAAAGGAGGTGGTTGGGCTATAGGTAAAATAGGTGGTGTGGATTAGGGAGTGCATTTGTCATGATGAACACTGGTATGTGGAAGTGGTCAATATACTACACTGTACACCTGAAACTAATAATACTGTATGTTGACTATACTGGAATTAAAATTAAATTGAAAAAAAAAGAAATTCTACTTAATAATACAAAGGAATAAATTAATGATACATATAACATCGATGAATCACAAATGCCTTATTGTTAGTAAAGGAAGCCAGACTGAAAGGATTTCAAGTGCATGATCCTTCTGTATGACATTCTTTTTTTTATTATAATAATATTTTTTAATATATTATGTTAGTCACCATACAGTACATCCCTGGTTTTTGATGTAAAGTTCCATGATTCATTAGTTGCGTATAACACCTAGTGCACCATACAATACGTGCCCTCCTTACTACCCATCACCAGCCTATCCCATTCCCCCACCCCCCTCCCCTCTGAAGCCCTCAGTTTGTTTCTCAGAGTCCATAGTCTCTCATGCTTCATTCCCCCTTCTGATTACCCCCCCTTTCTTTATCCTTTTCTTCTCCTACCGATCTTCCTAGTTCTTATGTTCCAGCAATTGCACTACTGGGTATTTACCCCAAAGATACAGACGTAGTGAAGAGAAGGGCCATATGCACCCCAATGTTCATAGCAGCAATGTCCACAATAGCTAAATTGTGGAAGGAGCCGAGATGCCCTTCAACAGATGACTGGATTAAGAAGATGTGGTCCATATATACAATGGAATATTACTCTCTCATCTGTATGACATTCTTGAAAGGATAAACCTAGAGAAACAGAACAAAGACCAGTGGATACCAGGGTGTGGAGTGGAAGAAGTGCTTGTCTACAAAGGGGAAAATTACTTTTATTAATGTTATGATATTTTAATATTAAATTATACATGTTAGAATATGACATACATGGCCTAAATATATTACATGTGACTCAAATTAATATCTATCTATAACATAGAGAAATTAAATTATATGTAATAAATGTGTAGCTTAAATGAATTGTATATGTGACACATATGCAAAAATATATCTTAGAAATTGATAAAAATTGGATAATTGCCTAAAATTACAGCACCTAGAGTTATTTTAATTTTGATAAATTTCCTTCCATTTTAAGTATGCATATGTATATATTTGTGTATAGTTATTTATATACATGATTTTGATAGTCTCGTATAATTTACTTTCAGCTAAAATGTAATAATAATTTGTTCAAATGCCTCAGTCTAATAAAGATTAGCATATTATTTCATCAAATATTGATACTACTACTTAGTAACAACACTAACATCAGTAAAGACCAATAGCTATGTTTAGTTTTCACAATAACCCCAGAAACATGATGTTACTGTTTTAAATTTTATTATACTGAGCCTTAGATTAAGTACAGCCTCAGAAACTAGGGAGGGGAAAGAGTTGATTATGGAATAAAAGCTATTTATTTGAAAAAAAAATCACTTATATGGAACCATTATATATTTATCCCTCCAAATGTAATATGTAATAATGCTTTTAATTTTCTCAGATGGTAAAAATTCCCTTTGTCACATAAGACTTTTAATTATATGTAGCAGATTTTTATTTCATATCTTATGTTTTATTTATGAATTTGTATCTCTTTATTAAATTTCATATGTTTAACCTAAAAATAAACACAAAAAACTTTATAGAAACCAGGTTTTGCTCTTGCTGTTTCCCAAATATTTATGCAATTTTAGGAATAAATTTCCCATTATTTTTGATGATTTATTATATTTAGAATTATTATACATTACACATTATTTTTCAGGTATGAAAACTAGATATTTCTATGCTCTTTATTTTGTGTTGCAAGTATGTTTCAATTATTAGAACTTAAACACCTATAGTTTATGTGCTCTTAAGAATATATGAGGATAGATCTCATGATGAATTTTTTAATACAGTACAATAAAACAACCCAACACAAAACAAAAACATGTATCTTTATATTTGCAGCATTGGACTCCTTTATTTATTCTTTTCTACTCTCTTTTTTTAAAAGCTATCATTTTCCATTTTCACCTAAACTTTAAAATTGTTTTCTAAAATTATTTTGAAAAAGAAAAATATATTTAGAAAATTGGACTTTTTAACAAATATGCTTTAGGCCATTAGACAATAGTTAACATATTTGAAACTCAAATTAAAAAGATGTTAGCCTAGAATTTCATATAAAGTCAAATTGAGTTTTAGTTTTATAGTTAAACTTACCAACCATGGCAGAAATCCCTGCCTCATTTATTTAAAAAATGTGAACTTGCCAGCTTTTAACCTTTCTTTCAGAATCAAATGAAGTATATGGGAAGCACTTAGCACAGTTTTTGGTCCAGTTTAAATGGTAATTATTCTTATTATCAGTAATTTCCGTATACTACATTTACCAATATAAAAACCCCCTTGTATAAGAAGTTCTCCAAAGATAGCATAAATAAGCATTTCAGATTGATGTAGCTATCAATGAAATCTTTTCTTTCATTTCTGTATCTGTGTATAAATATAAGTATATAAATGTATGTTAATTTCATCCAAAAAATTATAAATTACACCAAAAGCATGTGTATTAGGTATAAAGATTGAACTGTAACTTCTGAAAAGTCTCCATCTTAAAGTGCCTCAATTTTCATAATACATAACAGATAATGCAGGTAATTCATACAGATTATAATGCAAGACTTGGGTGTATTACCCCAGGAGAGTAAGGAAAAAAGAAAACTGGTGCTTTACCCTTATTACAACAGCCATTGAAGGATTTTTGTTTTTAAAGATTTTATTTATTTATTTGACAGAGATATCAAAAGAGGGAACACAAGCAAGGGGAGTGTGAGAGGGAGAAGCAGGCTTTCCGCTGAGCAGGGAGCCCAATGTGGGGCTCGATCCCAGGGTCCTGGGATCGTGATTGGAGCCGAAGGCAGAAGCTTAACCACTGAGCTACCCAGGCGCCCCTGAAGGATCTTTTTAAAAATAAACATTGCTCAACCTTTTAGTAGAAAGATATTCTTGTAGATATTCTTCGTATAATTTATTTTTTATGGTATAACTTAAGCATACACAAATGTAAAGCTAAATATGCTTTCTTTGAGCTTATAGTTCATGATTTTTTATGGATAACAAAAAATTTTCAACTAAACAGAACATAAATTAAAAACCATAATTTTCTTAATAACATCCTTGTCATAAAGGTAATACTGTGTTAAAACTAAATTATAAATATTGAGCTAATTCTATAAATATGTTTTATATTTATTGTCTTTCACTTGTTATGTTATTTTTTCTTATTTTGAGCTTGTTGGGTCATTACTGATGTTATTGCCTTTATAAGTGTTTTATTTTCTATCCTCTTAATGATTTTAAAAAGAATCATCCATTATTTTTAATGGGTCAGTAAAAATTGTACCTCAAGATTCAATTAAGGGAGGAATCTAAGCCCTTGTCAACTGTGTATTAGTGATGTGTGTTTCATATGTAGCCAGATATGAGTCTGTGAGAGCAGTTAAAGCATTTAGCTGCCATAGTGCTTACACAGGAAGAGTGAATAGTGATCCTGGTTTGTGTATAGAAATGACTCTAGGGTTGTGCTGATGCTGATGCAATAGCACTGTTGCTATGGCCCAAAATGAGCTTTGGTTTTAAAATCTACTTGCATGCAAACAGTGCCCAAGGGATGTGGATATGATTTTTTAAAAATCACATTTTTAATTAAAAAATATACTAAACAAAGCCCCAAATATTGGTATCTGTTAAAAGTTTCTAGAACTACATGAAGTCAATATTATTTACAACATTTCGTAGTTCTACATTTAAATTTTACAACAGCTCTATATGAGCCAAAATTATTAAGTTTTTACACTCACTTTAAATATTTTCTTTCCCTCAGGGGGCACCTGGGTGGCCCCATGTTGGGCTCCACCAGCAGCATGGAGTCTGCTTGAGAGTCTCTCTCTCTCCCTCTGCCCCTCTTACTCTTGTGCTCTCTATCTCTCTAAAATAAAAAAATCTTTAAAAAATATGTATTTTCTTTCATAATAGGCTCTCTGCCTCTTAGGAAGGAAAAGTTCAAGCCACAATAGACATTTCTCTATTAATAATCAGTGTGGTGTTTATAAAAGTCTTACTTTGGGACACCTGGGTGGCTCACATAGTTAAGTATGCAACTCTTAATTTCAACTCAGATCATGAACTCAGGGTCCTGGAATCAAGCTCTACATTGGGCTCCCTGCTCAGCGGGGAGTCTACTTGTCTCCCTCTCCTTCTCCCCTCCCCCTGCTCACTCTGTCTCTCTCAAATAAATAAATAAATCTTAAAAAAATAAGAATAAAAGTCATACTTCTTTCAAATATTACATTTAGTATGGGAAAATATATTATAACTTTCTCTCCTCCTCTCTTTCAAAATTTCAGTTGAAAGTTGAAAAAGTCAAAATTAGATGGATTTATTTCCTCCCATTTCAATCTTTTCTTTTTTCTTTTTTTTTGGCAATTAAAATCCATTTGTAATAGTAGTTTAGGTGATGATAGTTACAATGAATAGGCAGAATTAATATGATTTAGTAATTAGCATTAGGCTAACAGGATTAATTTTAGACAATAGGGACAATATAGCCAGTGAGAGAGCAAGATTTTGTATTCATATTTATAAGTACTGACAGAATCTAAGCCAGAACAAATGCAATGCAAGTTGTTAACTGTTAGGGTCTTCTTTGACCATAAAGAAATTGTGAAGACTGTGGTCACAACCTTTGGCACAATTAGATAGAGTTGTTATTTTTCTTAATGTTCAAGAAAAATTTTAATAGATTCTGTCAAGACTGAAAACTCATCTTTAAATTATCACTTGAAATCAGAGTATTATGTGGACTGAGAGTTGTAGGGGAAAGCCACTTAAGATGATAAAAGTTTTAAGTGTTTTCTCTTTGAGATTTTATTTATTTATTTATTTGAGAGAGAGAGAGAGAGAGCATGAATGGGGTGGAGGAGCAAAGACCCAATTCTGTATTACTATAAGATAAATATAGGATTAAATGGAAAGTGTCATTTTATTGTATAAGAACATGTAACATGAGATTAACCCTTTCAATAAATCTTTAAGTGTACAATACAATATTGTTAACTCTGGGCACAACGTTATACAGAAGATCTCTAGAAGTTAATCATCTTGAATAACTGAAATTTTATGCCTTTTAATTAGCAACTTCCCATATCCCCCTGCCCCCAAGCTCTGGCAACCACCAATCTATTATATGCTTCTTTGAGTTTGGTTCTTTTAGATATCTTATATAAGTGGAACCAAACAATATGTGTTCTCCCATAATTGGCTCATTTCACCTAGCATAACGTCCTCCAGGTTTATGCATGTTGTTGCATGTTGCAGGATTTTCTTCTTTTTTAAGGCCGAATATAATGCCATTGTATGTAAATGCCACATTATTTTTTATACATTCATCCATCAATAAGCATTTAGGTTGTTTCTTATTTTAGTTATTATGAGCAATGCTTCAGTGAACATAGGACTGAAGATATCTCTTGGAGATCCTGATTCCTGTTATTTTATAAAAATGCTCAGAAATGGGATTGCTGTATCATATGGTAATTCTACTTTTAATTTTTTGAGGAATTTCTGTACTATTTTCCATAATGGCTGTACCATTTATATTCCCACCAATAGTATGTAAATTTTCCAATTTCTCCATTTCCTCACCAACATTTGCTATCTTTTTGTTTTTGTTAATGGCCATCTTAACAGGTGTGAGGTAATATCTCATTGTGGTTTTGATTTACATCTCCCTGATGATTAGTAATGTTGATCATCCTTTCATATAAGTGTTGTCCATTTGTATGTCTTCTATGGAGAAATGTTCATTCAGGTCCTTTGTCCATGTGTTTTTTTTTTTCTTTTTGCTATTGAGTTGTAGAAGTATGTTATATATTTTGGAAATCATTCTTCATCAGATGTATGATAAAACCTAAGGCTAGTTCTCCGGCAGTGACAACAAGAGAACATTTATGGAAAATCAGGATTTGACTTACCATTATTTTAACTAGAACAATATCAGAGGAAAAAAAATATATATCAGTTATCCAGTGCAGTAAATAAAGTCAGAGATGTTTCCAATATAAATTCTATCACAGATCACCCCCAACCTGGATAACACAGATGCTTTCTTTTTCTCTCTTTTCACATGCAACAAGCACCAAGTATTCTATCTTTTACCAAAGATGAGGAGGGAAGCTCTTGAATATTTCTCTTCATCTTTGTTTCCTATTTTGCATTACTTCTCTACTTCACCAACATTCTCTATTATATCACTATGTTACTTTGTCCTTATAAGTATTTCTTCTGTCTTGTTTCCCTCTTCCACAGAACAACAAAAGTTTTCTTGTTAAAAATGGAATTTAACCACGTATGCTATTGTTTGAGGACCTTAACTCAATTGCTGTTTTCAAAGATAAAATATAAAACCTCTACAATGAGATAAAAGGTCTTTCACAAAATGTCCCAACCCTCCTTTTCTGTGTGTTGTGACTCTATTAAACTAACACTTGTTAAGTAGAGCCCAGAGAAACAGATGGTAAGCCAAGGTTGAATAAAAGACCATAAAGAAATTGAAATAGAGATGTTTATTACTCACATGTTTTGGAGAAAAAGCAAAACATGCCTCAAAGTTCCACAAGGGGAGGTCAAGGCAGGGTGCAAGGAAGAGAGCCACAGGATCTGGGGCATATGCCTTTATTAGGGTCTTTTGGTTCCAGTTCTTTGGGATTCCTAGGCTAAGCCTAGATTGGTCAATTCAAGCCCCAAAAAGGTGGGGTTTTGGTAAGCTCTGCATTGGTGAGGTCTTATCTCAGGGACACACGAGGAGAAGGCCCTTGGGGGATGAGAGACACTGTTTATCACAAGGGTCATTGCTGAATTGTTCATATCAGGAACTTATATTTACTTGTGATTCTGAGGATTGTTATATAGAACATGCACTTACATGAGCAACTAATGTCAGTTTTAGGTTCCCAGCAGCCCACATGGCCAAACAAAATGGATGCTGAGGCAGCAATACCATGGGGTAGCTTAGTCAAACTCTTGATACTATGACATTTACCAACATTATTTCTACTGTCCTCTGCTAACCTATGTGCAAGACAGTATCATTTGTTCATAACTTTCTTTGTATCTTTTCTTTCTCATTTAATGTTCTTGGCAGTTAGGATATTTAGATTCAATTTAAACTAGCTCTTGTCCTCCATTTTGTCAGGGCTTCCCTCACTCTTTTAGCCAGAAATAAAAGCTGTTTTTCTCTAAATCTACAACATATTGTTAAAATTGCTATTGTAGCCCTCAGTATATTGGATTATTTTGTCATTAGTCATTTATTCATCTGTGTTATCCATCAGACTGTGATTTCCTTAAAGATGAAAAAGTATTGGTCATTATTGTATTTCCAGATCTAGCACAATTTTTTGAACATAATAGGTGTTTAATCAATATCTATTAAATTTTCAGATTTTGTTAATAGTTTAAGAATTTAACTCTACATAAATATTTATTGTTTTGTTAGTAATTTATTAAATATATATCTAACTCTCTCTCTATATATATAAATAAATAAATATATATATATAATATATTTCAAAGATGAGTCTATTTGTGGGCATAACTTAAAACAATAGTTTGAGTAAGTTTGTCAAAATCTGAATGAAACAGCACATGTTTTATTTTGTCCCAGAATTTCATCATTCTGGTATTTTTCCAAAATTATGTTTCACAAATCAGTCACTGTTTACCATAGGCTTTGCCAAGTGTTATTTTATATATATATATATGTATATATATATTTATTAAAGGTTTTAGATATTTGCTTTTGATGTAAAGTCCTATGGTTTTAGTTTGTGATAATGAATGTCACTTCCTAAAAAATGTTTCTTTCCTAAAAAGGAAAGAAAAAAATGTAATATTATTATAGCTCCCACATATAATAATTTAGAAAGTAATAATATATTACTTCAGATATAACAAAAATATATTCATCTTTCAATAATCACATTTCTAAATTTATAACTACACACCAGTTTTATTTAAAAGAAGGCTGATTAACTCCTTGCAATAAGTTGACTTTGAATATATGGTATTAAATTTGAACTGAATTTGGGAAGGTGCCAGATGAAATGGGATGGCCATCTGCACCATATGGTCTTGGAAAGGTTGCTAATGTCTAAGTACTAAGGAAGAAGTCCAGAAGTTTCATCTCTTATTGGAAGAATTATATCAGCCTCTACTGCAAAAGAGTCAACATTGAAGAGTGTATCTTAAGTAGTAGGACCAAAATCAGGCCCTAAGACATTTTAGAATGTCTTAACATTCTAGCCTTAACACCTAAGGCTAAGGGAATGATGATATATGTATGGCAACTAAGATTAAAGAAGATGGGGGAGCCTGGGTGGCTCAGTCGTTAAGCGTCTGCCTTCAGCTCAGGGCGTGATCCCAGCGTTCCGGGATCGAGCGCCACATCAGGCTCCTCCACTGGGAGCCTGCTTCTTCCCCTCCCACTCCCCCTGCTTGTGTTCTCTCTCTCGCTGCCTGTCTCTGTCAAATAAATAAATAAAATTAAAAAAAAAGATTAAAGAAGATGTATAATTATCTGTTTTTGGCAAATCAGAGAAACAAAAAGGATAAATTGCCATAATAATAAGAGGTGTCAAACTAATGTAAGCCAAATAAATCATACATATCATCCTATAGACAAGGATCATAGAAATGAATTGATATCAAAAGTTCTGGAATAGTTAGTACTAAAAAAACAAGAAAAATGTGAAAAAATTTGACTCAATTGCTTGTCCTAAGTGTAATTTTGCAAAGACTAGCAATTTGTTTTATTCTAATGTAGCATAAATAGCAAAATTTTACATTTTGCTGAAAACAAAGGGCATTGTGGTTTGTGATCAAGAGAATGTTTATTCATCTAACTTTTTGTGTCATCAATTAGAATGTAAAAATTTGAAAAGTTTTCTTCATTTTTCTTTTTGCCTTTGGCGATTTTAGGTTTGTTGCTTTGTTCCTTTTATGCGGTTTGGTCACTATATAAAGAAATGTCATACTTAATGACACCTTACTTTGTTTTGCATGGATTTGTTTATAGACTATGTCTTATTGGTGTTAATTTCCTTTCGCCTGTAGACTAAAATATACAAATGGCTTAGGTACAATACAGATAAAAGAAAATACACACTTGTTGACTGTGGCCCAATAATGTAAGAGGCACTGTGTCAGAAACCAGTCTAGCGCAAGCAAATCACCAGTATATGAACTAAAAATCAACTATCGTTATACATCAAACAATGTAAACTTACCTACATAGGTTTCTCTTCCTTATGTCCCACCCCACCGCCTCTCCCAAACTTAGTTATCTAGGACTTTTCATTGATATGTGTCCTTTTCCATCATTAGATTTAAAAGGCAAATCAGACCTAAAAACAAAATAATCTGAAAATGATCTAATTGATATTTGAATCTTTAGCCTATTCTCCAGAATTTATCCCTTGGGAGGTAGATGTAGCTAAGTGGTCTGATGAGGGAAAAATTAAAGTTTTAAGTTTCATTTATTTATTGAAAAATGCTCTGCTTTTGGATTGTCACCAACTTTTAACTACGTCTTACATGTAGAGGTATAGATATTCTGCCAGGTCCTTTGGAGTAGAACCAATTATGAGCCCCTGTAAGTTACGTGAATGTAAGACAAGTAATATACACTGTTTTGTAAAAAGGGAAAGATGTCACAGAATGTTTTCTGTGCCCTTTCCAAGACAGCCTTTATCAAAACTCTTATCCAAGCAGTTACTTGTGTGTAACTTAGCGGAAAAATATGGAGCTACCTGGGAGAAAGGAGATTGACCAGTTCCCTTTGGGGATTCAATATTATTAGAAGATTTCAAAAGTATGAAAATGATGCTAACTGAGGACGTTGGACAGTCAGAGAAAGTGGCTGTAAAATTGAACCGTTACTTAGGCACCCAAACATATTTGAACTTTATATAGGTGAATTATGAGGAAATGGGTTCAAATGAATTACGGAAACTGTGTTCCTTTATTTAATTAATTTATTTTTATAGTTGGGGGTCAAAACTATGGGAACTTAATCTAACTACAGTGTACATTAAAGGTATATGTTATCTTAGCATAACCTGTACAGTTGTTGAATCACTATGTTGTGTAGGGGCCAAAAGCAGGCTACCCCAAAATGTGCCACTTTGGCATGCTGATTATTTTAAATAAAAGTTACTTAAGTGATAGCCTATGTGGGAAGGACACTCAAACTTTGCTCATCCCCCTGAAAACAAGAAATAAATCTCCCATGTGATATGTACCCTCCTGTACCATCCTTATCACCAGATATGGGAAATTTAGAGCTGAGGAGGCTGTATAAAAAAATTCTTATTACTTTTTACTAATTTACTACCCCAGCCCAAATTCTGTTTAGAATTCCTTATGAAGTGAAGCTTCCAAAGTTAAGTTTCCCTTATCCTATCAATTATTCACAGAATTATTGTTTCTTTGTCTAAAAAGCATAAAAACTGGGTGCCTTGGTCATTTCTTTAAGTCTCAATTTCGTAGGTGGGTCTCCATGCACACATGATAAAACTTTTTTCTTTTCTCCTGTTAATGTGTCTTATGTAAATTTAATTCTTAGTCCATCTGGAAGATCTTGAGGCTAGAGCAGAAATTTTCCTTCCTTTCAGTTGTATACCTGGAATTAAAATAACTGTGTGTCAACTATACTCAAATTAAAAAAATAAAATAAAATAAAATAAAAAATAAAGGCATATTCATCCAAACTAGGGTTATGGTATAATGAAATTATATGACAGTATGAATAAAAAATGGCATTAAACATACCACACACACACACACACACACACACACACACCATTCACGGTAATAGAATCTCCATTTCATTAAACCTGGCATAATTCCATATAATCTACCTTAATATGTAAGACTATATAAAAGCCAGGAATAAAACATCCTAGGATAAACAATGAACCTGAAGAGTCATATCCATAATTCAAACTATTGTTACCATTTTCATCATATCTATTTAATAGATTTGTTATGTCTATTTTTAAACATTTATTTATTTTAGCACATGCGAGAGAGAGAGTGCATGAGTTGGGGGAGGGACAGAGGGAGAGAATCTTCAAATGGACTCCCCACTGAGTGCAGAGCCCATCACAGGGCACTTTTCTCAGGACCCTAAGATCATGGAATGAGCTGAAATCAAGAGTCAGAGGCTTGACCAACTGAGTAACCCAGGTGGCGCCCCTTTCATTTCTATTTTTTTCTAAAGACTTTATTTATTTATTTGAGAGAGAGACACACATACACAGAGGGAGAAGCAGACTCCTGGCTGAGCAGGGAGCCCCACGTGGGGCTTGATCTGGGGACCCTGAGATCATGACCTGAGCTGAAGGCAGACACTTAACCGACTGAGCCACCCAGGCACCCCTTTCGTTTCTATTTTTTAATGAACATTTCTTTATATCTCAAATTATCTATGTCATTTCTGAATGAAATCGTCCAATAATAAAGTCCTTTTTGAAAATAGCTGGAATCACACATATTTCTGCTTATCCCAATCGAGTCACTAATTTGTCAGTCCGTATTAAAGGATGTAGAAAAAAATAATACAATTGATTCTGACCTTCAGGGTAACCACTGAAGAATTTTACTTAGATGAACTTTAGCTCATAAATTTGAAAATATTGTCAAATAAGTTGATTGATAAATACTACTTATAATTGTAATCATCTCATATTCTGATACCGTACTGGAATAGTTGCATTAATTTAGATTTTGATATATTTATTTGTTATGAACTTAATTATCTTTCGAATTTATTGTGCTAAACATGTACTAACAGACTATGGGAAAGACAATCACTTTGTTGGTAAACGTGTTGGTTGTGTTTATTTAAAAAATCGGCTTGGTTAGATATATAAAATAATATTCCTAAAATTTTTGCTAGCTTCCATAATTATTGGACATAAAACAATATTTTTCTTTCTGTTACTATTCCTTCTCTACTACAATTAATAGTAATAAAACTATTATTTTTCTTTCTTTAAAAATGATATTCAGGTTATAAGTATCTCATAAAATATGTACTTATTTTTTTTTCCTGAGAAAACTTCATAAGAGCAAAGTTGAACATTTTAAGAATACTAACATTATATTATTGAGATTATGGGTCTTACATATACATGTAAGATTTATTCACTTTACTTCACTGAAGGCTTGTGCCTCTTAAAGGATCACAAAATTCATTATATTCTAGAGGAAAATCCTTTGTATTATTTGGTTTATTTAACAATATGGCAATACACCTTGAGAAAATGGGTCCAGGCCTACTGATATATTTTTTTTTATTAATAAGATCTCTCAAGTCTTGTTCCACTCTTTCTACTCCACTATCATCTTGAACCAGGCTCTCATCTCCGACCTTAAATCCTAGTCTTTGCATTAGTTGGTTTTTGTTTTGTTTTGTTTTGTTTTTGTCTTCAGGTGTCCTTCACTTTGCACTACAATGATCCTTTTAAACTCTGCTGTCTCAGATGTTTTTCTTGGCTAAAGTTCTTTAGTTATCCTCCAGTAGGCATAGGCATGCTTTTATCAATACACTTACAGTGATATCCTTAGCTGCCAGGCAGTGTTAAAGACACTTTGAATAATGACAATGTTTTTTTTTGTTTTTAATTTTCCAATCTATTGCAGACAAATAAGATCATAAAGTATAATAAAAAGGAACATTAGAAAACAAATCAGAGAAACACATAATACAAGGTAATTTTGTATTTTCACACTCCACAGATAAGAATAGGTTCAACAAATTTCTATTAAAATTTATTTTTAAAAACACTCACAATATCTGTACTTACCTTGTGACAGAATAACAGCTAATAGTTTTCAGATTGGCCCTGATTGACAGACCACATTTTGAGTAGCAATGTATTGGAAGACATGAAAAACCATAGGCATATCTCCCTGAATAATGATTATTAATGAAAAAAATATTGGAAGACCATTACTAATTTTTAGACTTAAAATTCTTGCCACATATGCATCTAAATTATATTATAAAAGATCTTTATAATTTTTCTTTCCATGGACACCCATTGGGCAAAATATGTATGTGTTTCAGTCTCAGTGTAAAAAATTAAGACAAAATCTGTGCATTCTAAAATCATGCTGTTCTGAATATGGTTCAGTTTTAACCATGACCAGCTTCCAGTTATTTGCCTCTTCAGAGCCAAAAGATTTCTTGGATTTACAGGGCAACATTGTGTAATGAAGTGGAGCACTCTTATGATGCTGGCAGGTTAACTGGCAGGTAAGACAGAGCTTTCCCTCTCATTACCTGTTAAAATATCAGGAGAATTTCCATCAGAGTCTAGGTTTGAGAAAAGAGACAAAGTATGGCTTTCAGAGGTCTATAACTACAGGGATCATTGTGGGAATTAGAGAGTTGGGGAGCACTCTGATTTCCAACAACAGAAAAAAGCTATATATGTAGGTAGAGTCTTACCCCACCTCTGAAAGGATAGGGAGCTCAGTGAGCAAAGAAACTTTCTCCTCAACAGAGCTTCCACAGTAAACCTGCCTCTCATGCCAAGTCCAGAAAAGTAAAAAACCTCCTAGCTTCTTCCCACCTATGGATTCCTAATTTTTAAAATACTTCCAAAAACCAAATCTAAATCCCAGTTAGCTAATTGCAGTTTGAATACAACAAAATTATTTACTATAACAACACCAATAAACTAACATGCTTCAAAAGCATATAGCAGAGTACAGAGTCTCTATAATACTAACGATTTCCAGAATACAGTCCAAAGTAAGTCTACATATAGAAAATAAGAAAAATGTGATTAATTCTCAAAAGCAAATATTTGAGATAACATAGATGTTGGAGTTATCAGACAGTAATCTTAAAGCAACAATTATAAGCATGCTAAAAAATGTATAATAAAACATGCTCACGATGGAAAAAAGTCAGAAAATCTTTGCAGGACATATAAAATATGAACAAAAAGACAAAGTGGAAAACATTTAAGTTGAATAATACAATAACTGAAATTAAAAACTCATTAGATGTGCTAAAAAGCAGAATTGAAAAGGCAGAGGGAAGTATCAATTAACCTGGAGATAAATTAATTGAAATTTTCCTTCTTTGAAAAATAGAAAAACAATTGTGAAAATAAATGGTCGAGGGGACTGTGGAGCAATATAAAAAATTCTAATATTTATTCTCAGGAGAGGAGTGAGAGAATAGGGCAGTAAAAGCATTTGAAGAATTAATGACAAAATTTTCTGGAGTTTGTTGAAAGAAATAAGCTTAGTGTTTCAATAAGCTCAGTGAAGTCAAAGCAAGATATACACGAATAAAACCACACCTATGCACGTCATAGATCAATTGATGAAATTCAAAGATGAAGATAAAATCTTCAAAGCAGTGAGAGGGAAAAAATACATTATATAGAGGGGAACAGCAACATGGTTAACCACTGGCTCCTCATCAGAGATTATAAAAGCTATAAAATTATGAAACAGCTTTAGAATGCTGCAAGGAGCCCCATGCAAATACTAAAACAAAAAAAAACTCTTAACCAAAAATTCTATATCCAACAGAAATATACTCATGAATTAAGAAAAATAAAAACATATCTGGGGGAAGGAATCTAAGAAACGTTTCACCAGCAGACTGGCACTACAATGAATATTAAGGGATATTATTTTTTTTTAAGATTTTATTTATTTATTTGTCAGAGAGAGAGAGACAGAGAACACAAGCAGGAGGAGAGGCAGGCGGAGGGTTTTGAGCAAGGAGCCCGATGCGGGACTCTTGATCCCAGGACCCTAGGATCATGACCTGATTTGAAGGCAGCTGCTTAACCAACTGAGCCACCCTGGGTCCCATAAGAGATATTCTTGAGACTATACAGAAATGATAACATATGGAAAGTTGGTTCTTCAATAAGAGGTGAAGCACAAAGGAAATGGTACTGGTATTTTTTTGAGGTGGACAAGGTGATATTCTACTTTGGTTCTCCTTGAAAGCAGAAGTGCTGTCTGCAGTGTTCAGTTGACATCTTCTGTGGTATCTCAGGGACACATTGCTTACGTGCAATGATTGCTTAAGATAGAGGTATAAACATACAGCCATTTGTGAATACAAAATAACTCTGATGGGTCATTTCAGCTTCAACACTCTGACAGGGTAAGCTGGTGCTGTTGGACCTCTACTGTGGGTAGATGTCTCCCTTACATGATAGTGTCTTCTTACCTTCTTTCTGTGGGTGTCATTCAGAGGAACAGTACAAGTGTCATGCACACTAAAATAATCATAACAATAACAGAAATGGAGACTCTAAAGGATAAATCACTGAGGAGATTAAAAAGGCATTGGGTCATGAGAAGGCACATAATTTATAAAGACAACACAATAGTTATAAAATCATATGCTCCAAATAACAAAGCAGTAAAAGACTAAAAAAAAAAATTAAAACTACAAGGAGATCATAAAAATTTCAGTTTTATTGGTAGACTTCTATAAGCCTCATTCATAATTAGACAGATATACTAGAAAAAATGTGTCTAGAAAAATTAAAAACCCATATTTTTAAGAATTATACACACACCTATAAAAAGATATACATATTATGTTTATTATATATGCATATGTGTATTCAACTGGGAACATAAATTAGTGATTAAATAGAAAATTTAATACTTCAGCTTATAATCACAGAAGATTCAGAATAATCTAAAGTAATGGTGAGTTGTGACTGAATATTTCCCCTGAAGCTCTCCACATTGAATTTGACTTTCAAAAAATGCTAGAAATGAAATTAAGAGCAATCAATTCAACACAAAATACAGCTTGTATTTAGATATTTATTTAAATATAGCTTTTTTATCGATTGATGCAAATGAGCCTAAATTGACAGTCTGCCAGATAGGCCTTTCTGCCCTCAACATCATCCAGTCCCAGTATTACATTTCCTTTAGTGATAACAAATTAAATGTGCTGCTTCCTCTTGCACGCAGGAAGTCTCTTGCCTGGTGTGAGCATCATTTGGCATTAATTAAGCCTACCTACTACCTCACAAGAGATCTAGATGTTCTAAAGAACCTTAGTTCACAGCTGTCAGGTGGAATAAGCTGCAAGTCAAAACTGCTGCTTCCATTTAAAAATATGACTAACTTTAAACCTGTTGGGTTAGAATAAGCAGATAAGTGAGTCTGATTTTGTATAATGAGTATAAACAGGTGATTGTGAAAAACTAATGGCTAACGGTTTCAAATGATGGATAAAGTAGAGAGACGGCAGATTGTAATTGATGGACACAATTCTATTCTCAAAAAGCAAATGAAACTGTTGAAATAACCTAAACATAAAATTTCTTCAAGAGAAAAAGTAAGTGGAGATGGTTTTGCTTACTTTCTTTTTTAATTTTTAATTTCATTTGGAAGACTGTGTCAGCATGTTAAATTTAGATATAAGCTTGGAATGGCACTGCGATAGGTAGCTATTCAGTTATTTGTGTAACACGCAGCTGCGGTACCTGATATACAAGTACTAGGAATACCAGACACAGCAAGACTCTTCTGATTTCAAAGAGCCCAGTACCAAACCAGTTGTTTTAAACTTGGGTACTATTATAATCACCTGGTAGGAGTGGGAGGTTGTCTATAAAGTACAGATGATCTGGTTTCAACCTAGAGTAATAGAACACCATTATCTGAAGGTAGAGACCAAGAATGCTATGATTGAAATACTCCAAGATGGTTCAGATGGGAAACAAGATTTGAGAAACATATGCACATAGCCTATAAAAGGTGCATAATTCAGAAGAAATTATGTCTTTCATATGTAAAATAAATTTTAACAAAATATTTTCTAATTAAACCTTAGGCTAAATATTTAGAAATTCATTACAGTATATTTTATCTGATATTATTGCAAAACAGTCAATAAACTATAAGGTTAAAGAATGTATCACTTATATATCCGTCAGTAAAAAGACAAAACAACTAAAATTATGTAATTTTGGAGGGGGACATGTGTTACAATGTTTTAAAATCTATTATTTGAAAAGAAGATTAAACTATCAACTTATTCTAGAATTTAAGAATATGCAACATAAAAATATTAAATACTAAAAGAGTTTTTTAAAAGTTAAATACATCCAAATTGATAGCAAGAAATAAAATGGCATGGTTTTTTAAAGCATGGGTAAGGGGCGCCTGGGTGGCTCAGTCGTTAAGCATCTGCCTGTGGCTCAGGGCGTGATCCCAGAGTCCTGGGATCGAGCCCCACCTCGGGCTCCTCTGCTGGGAGCCTGCTTCTTCCTCTCCCACTCCCCCTGCTTATGTTCCTTCTCTCACTGGCTGTCTCTCTGTTAACTAAATAAATAAAATCTTAAAAAAATAAAATAAAATAAAATAAAGCATGGGTAAATAAATGATAAATAAAAATAAAGGGTAAATAAAATGGTTACCCTTAATCATTTCATAATATGGTAATAAAAGTGAACAAAGGAAGGATAAAAAAAAAGAGATCATTTGGAAGTACACAATATATAGAAAGAAGTGCATATTATCAGTAACAGTGACATCTGCAAACAAATTAAGCATGCTGGATTAGAAACAAAAACAATAATGATCAGTCTGGATGAAAATGCAGAATTAAACTTTGTATAAGATAGGTACCAAAAAGTTCAAACACTGAATGCTTGAAATTCAATGAATGGGGAAGAAAATACCACACAATGTTAAGCAAAATAAAGCTATGTTAATTTGATACAAAACAGATTTTAATACAAAATCTTCATATGGAATTCACTATATAATGATGAAGAGTGCAATTACTCAGGAAGCAATAACGATTTTATACTTGTCTGCGTGTAATAAGGGAGCCTTGATATATACAAACTAGGAAATATTGACGGAAATTCAAAGAGAAACCGACAAATCTTTATCTTATGAGAGCTGTCAAGACAAATATCCCAATTATGGATAGATAAGCTATAATATTTTAAAATGCACAATTAACAAGCACAACATATAGAATCCTACGCCGAACAATTCCAGAATACACATTATTCTCAAAAACACTCTCAACATTTGAAAAAGTCATAATACATATTAGGTCCTGACACAAATGCCAACAAATTTCAAATAACCATGACACACAGGCAGCCTTCCCTATGCACAATGTAAGTAAAAGGAGAAAGCAAAAGCCAGCTCAAACACTCATGTATTTAGAAATAAAATTATCCAAAAAATGACATTTTAAATCCTATTGAGAATGCAATGAAACAAAAATGCCACATACAGAAACATGAGGCATACTCATAATGTACTCTTTTAAAGAACAGTACTTGGAAAAGAGGCTGAAAATTAATGTTTTAAGCACACAGGTAAAAAATTAGAAGAGGAATAACTGAATGAAGGCAAAGAGAATGGCATTGTGGCTATCACTTTCTAACTCTTTCCCTCCCTTATGTTTTGTATTGTCTTTCTCTAGTAAAATATAAGCTCCAGAAAGCTAATATTTTTTGTTTTTCCTATTAGCTAATGAAACCCTGGTGCTTAGAACATTGCCTGGTACATATTAGGCATATGATTTAATTCCAACCTTGGTTCTAACAACTTTTTGTAATTTGATCTATCTCAGTTTTCTTATCTGTACTATTTTTAACATGTTGAGGTTTTATAAGAACTAAAAGAAAAACATGCACACAAAAAACCATTTTACATATTGCTCAGCACATATTAGGTGCTTGGTTAGTATTAGCTATACTGTTTTATGTTTTTTATTATACATAATATATTATTTTTCTATATTATCATGTTAGCAATAATTTACAATAGTATTTGTGAAGGAGCATAAAAAAGCACATTTTAAGAGAGTATGAATTTTTAGATATTTTGTAACATAATCTCAAGACACTACAAGACTCTTTTATGGTAGTGTTTTCACTTGTCGCAGTATATTTAAGTGTCTTAGTTTTGCTAAAGCAATCATTTTTTCTGGACGTATTTGTGGAAGTTTTACCTCCTTGGGGTCTCTCAAAGCATCCCCCAAGAAGTAATTCATTTCCAAAGGTCAAGACCTTTGATTTGGGACTATGCCCTTAATGTCACAGGAGCCTCCTATTCAGAGTTCTGCTCTCTATGGTCATGACAGTGAGGTAGGTCCCAGGTTGTATCTTAACTGTGGTTTTTGTTTTTGTTTTTGTTTCATTTATTTTCCACGGACTGAGTTTGTACTGACACCTATCAATGAAGACCACTTCATTAGGGATGCTTTCAATGACTGGTTATAAGAAAGAATTTTTCTTTCCTTTTTCTTTTCTTTTCTTCTTTTCTTTTCTTCTTTTCTTTTCTTTTCTTTTCTTTTCTTTTCTTTTCCTTTCTTTTTTCTTTTCTTTTCCTTTCTTTTCTTTTTTTTCTTTCTTTTCTTTCTTTTCTTTCTTTCTTTCTTTCTTTCTTTCTTTCTTTCTTTCATTCATTCATTCTTTTTTTTTTTTTGGTAAAAATCTGACTTTCTCTCTGTCCCAAGATGATAATCTTTCATTTCTGGGAGACTAATTGTCAATTTAAAAGATGGCTGAGACTCTCCTAGTAATGCAGACAGTGAGTTTCCTACTGTCCTGAAATGGTCATGCCATATGATGTGACCAAGTCATTAGTCTCCAAAACTCTTCCTTTGCAACCTACAGATAAGAAGGCAATTTTTTTAAAATGAACTCTTTGACCATTTCTCATCCTTGTCCTTAACTATCATAAACCCTTCCTCCTATTTTACATGAATGTTGTGGACAGTCCTTGGTGTTATATTCAATTTTATGGAAAAGAGTAGAGGTGGGTAGACTGTCATGATATTTTCTTAATCAGTACCAAAAGCCTATATATATATCTTGTCTCAGGATGATAAAAGCTGAAGTTAAACTAATGAAAGTCTCTACTGACATGATTTTAGGGTCTTTCTCAGATTTGATGCTCCTTCAGGTTGTATACTAATTAATGCTCAAAAAAATACAATATCTCAGCAATTAGGATGACCATTTATGAGATTATATTGCTTTGTCATTCATGTATTTCTACCCATCTTTGTAAGAATCTAAACTATGCTCCATTCCTTCCATTACTGGCAGAAGAAACTTACACTTCATTCTGTCTGGTAATTATCCAAATTCCAAAGAAAATCATCACTCAACTTCTAAAAAAATTCAAACATATTCTCGTTTGTATACAACTGAAACAGTAAACTATTAGGATAGATAAATTATAAAATGCCTCAAATCACCCATCAAAATGAACCAGAGGCAAAATCAGGTGAGAAGACAGAACACATTACCCTCACTAAAGATTGCCAGTTAACTGTATAACTATAACAGAGTTATATACAATGATAGCAAGTATGTCTTTAAGTTAATACATAATTTTTAAATGCTTTGAAAAAAAAGTAAGTATTCTTGACCTCAGCAGAAACCCCAATTCAGAAAAATCATCAGGTTAAAGGATTTTTAAGTGCTCTATTGTTCTGCAAGAAAGTGACTATTACAAAGGAGTAACATGGAGGCTAAAGCAATGTCCTAGTTTATTAACTAGGTTTATAACTAAGACCCAGCCCTATCTCCATGTTACCCCAAGAGCTAAATCTACAAAGAACTTTGCAGAGGCTGTAATGGGATGTTAACCATTGACTCCATAATTAGGAAATAATACCGTTGAATATTATCTGATGATCGCCTCTGGTGCTTTTAGGATGGCATTTTATGGGGTGCTGGTGGTCTCACATGGAACCCTGAAAAAATTTTGCATAGAATCACTTATCACACAACAAGACAAATAGCCAATGTACTCTATCATCATTCTTAGCATCCTGTGACCAACATAAAGCATTGTAAAATGATAAAGTCTGGATATAGAAAACTGGACTCTGGGAAACAAACTGAGGGCTTCAGGGGTGGGGGAGTGGGATAGGCTGGTGATAGGTATTGAGGAGGGCATGAATTGCATGGTGCACTGGGTGTTATGCACAAGTGATGAATCATGGAACTTTACATCAAAAACTGGGGATATACTGTATGGTGACTAACATAATAAAAAATATTATTATAAAAAAAAAGAGAACTGAACACAACTCAGGGTTTCTTTGAATATTTCCAAGCGGATTTTACAGAACTATACTCATGGACTGGATTTTGAATATATTCTGTCCACTATGTTCCGGCTCTCCAAATGGATTAGAACTGTTCTTTGCAAGAAAGCCCTGGCTCTGATAGTAACAACCAAAACAAAATTCCTTGATTTTGTCTTCTTATCCTGAAGAATTTCAACCCATTTTTTCAAGGACTGTATTCCCATTTTACTGGAAGCTTCATTTAAAATCTTTTAAAAGCCTTGACTCAGAAACTTTACTGTTTACATTATAGCAATCTTCTGAAACAGTAGAACAAATGGAATTCTGAATTAAGAAGAGAAAACATTCAGAACTCTCAAACTTCCATGTCCAAAAAGTAGTGTTAATGGCTTTATGAACAATGAGATCAACTGCTTCTGTTTAATTTTTTCTTCCCTTTATGACTTAGTAACAAGCCACCCATGCATCTAGGAATACCATCTTTGACACTAGACTCTGCTCTGTTGTAGGCTGGCATGTGAACACACAAGTGGTTTAAAAAAATCTACATTTTTTTTGAAGATTTATTTCTTTTAGAGAGAGAGAGCAGGGGGAGGGGGAGAGAGAGAGGGAGAGAGAATCTCAAGCAGACTCTGCGCTGAGCATGGAGCCCAATGTGGGACTGGATCCCATGACCCTGAGATCAGGACCTGAGCTGAAACCAAGAGTCAGATGCCTAATGGACTGTGCCACCCAGGTGTCCCTGAAATCTACATTCTATTACCACTTAATACAGGTACATTTTCCTCAACACCCTCCTTAAAAAACTCTGTGTTTTTTGGGACTGTGTCTTCTGGAAGAGACATGAAGAGAAAGATACCGAATGCCAACGCAGGATATCATTTGGTATTATCAAGAAAGGCACAGCAATAAACTAATAATGCAGTGATCCTCAAATGAATATTTTTCAAGTGTTCATTGAATACTGAAATACTATTCTAGCTAGAGTTTTCACACTTAAAGTATCAGATGATTTTTTAGGACAAGGCAATTTCCTCTATGGAACTTTCAGATCAAGTCAGTCCAGATCCAGCAGATCCCAGTGTATGAAGTAGTTACTTCCTAAATAAAATGAAACAAAATGCAAAACCACATATTACCAAGTTTAATTTGATGCTCATATTCTGTACTTTCTTGGCTGTCTAATACAGCCGTATCTAATTCTGAGAGTTTTAGTTTGGAAATAAGATCAAGAATCTTGGTTTTATTTCGGCACACTGTAATCCTGGCATAAAAGTGAAGTACCCACTGTGATCATGATCCTTCTCTTAATAATTGTCTGTGTTGCTCTGCTTGTATATGTAATTTCTGGAGTCTCAACATCTGGAGATGTTGCAGTACATTTGCTGTCACATCACATTATTTGATAAATTACCATTAAACAAAAAGTTCAAGGAAATCTGACACAGAAGTTAAGCCTCAACTAAACCTGAATATCCTACGTAACATGTGAAGCAGAGGAGCATCTGTGTTGAGCATGTTCTCGAGCTTACATTCTTAGTTTAGGCTTAAAGATGACTTAAAGAGAAGACTGAAAACTAAAATAAAGATTTTATACATCACTGATGGATGTGTAAATTGTTATAAACACTTCATTAAACAATTTGGCATTATCTTTAAGGGGAGAACTTTCTCCTAGCCTATGACTCAACAATTATACTCCTAGGATATGAAAAAATTACTCTGGCCAATGTGGATCTGAAGATATAAAAAAAGAAAATAAGCAACATCTTTCTTCATAATAGCACAAACTGGGAAACAATGTAGAGGTCCATGGAAAGGAAAATGAAAAAAATAAGTTCTAGTATATTTATAAAATGGATTCATATTTTATAGAAGGAAATGTATTCCAAGGAATGGAAATAGTTTGTACAAAAGCCTTAAGATAAACTTTTACAAAATATAATAGGGAGAAAGAAATTGTTGAAAAATTTAAACTTTCTAAATATTTAAGATATAAATATTTGTTTTCATATAAAAATGTATAGTTTGGCTCAAAATTGCATTTTGATTCTTCATATATTTTTAATTTTCCATATTTTATGGTTAAAAGAATGATGTCTCTAAGGTTAACCAGAGTAAATTAGACATCCCAGCCCTATATTTGTCTTAAATAAAACATTAAAATTGTAGCTGGGACAAATAAACTGTACTTCTACAAGAATGTGTGATAAAACGGAAAATAATTATTCAAAATAGAAACCCTTTGAGGTGGCCACTACTATTAAGACTTTATTAATAAAGCAAGCAGAAAAATAGCTTTACAATTAGTGTTTCTTTTTAGAAATGTGCATTTTTTTCAGATAAAAATGATCTCAATACATTGACAAAAGTGATAAGATGAAACATGAACTTTACAGCATTAACACTTCTCAGCTAAGAAGCATAAATAGCACCTATTCAACATTCCTAATGGAATTGTCAGTGATGCCCATGACTTTTGTGGAAATGGAATGAAAGAAAAAAAAGTTGACAGCTAAGTTGATGGAAGAGAAAGCATTGTATTTTCAAATAATAACTGGCATAATAGAAACTCACACTAATGCTTTTGGAAAAGTACTCTCTCATTGATATAATGTCTGTCAGATATGTCAGTCATGTGAAATGTTTAACTTGCCTAGGCAAGTAAAGATGCTAAAAAAGAAAACAATTTACTTTAAATCCCCTCAAAGAGAGGATTAAAGATCACATAGAAAAGCTATAAAAGTTCCCCCCTATGCAATTTGGTAAAATGTTTGAAGAGAAGGGAGCAAATCATTATACATTCTCAGCCACATCTTCTTTTCTGACTCTATGTCAAATTAATGTTAACTAAGAGGATTCATTTGTTCTAATCTTTAGCTGGATGTTATTTGAGAATTTGTCAGAACCCACCTGACTTTCTGCCCTAAACTCCTTTGAGAGTACTTATAGTTTTCCATGGCAAGTTTGTTATCACCAGTTGTTTTTCTGCATAAGGGAGATAACAAAGATCCTCTTCTAAAAGGTTAACTCAGTTTCAAGATGATTGTTGCGACCAGTCTTACTTACAGCTATTACTTTTCTTTGTTGGTGTGTCTTTTGGCATGTACTATAAATTTGGCTAAATTCTGATTCCCTATCTCATTCCCTAGATGCTTATTTTAGCTGCCTGTCGGATCCAGCATTCCCAAGGATGTCTATTCTTACTCCTTGCTTCATTATCCTAACTATAACCTTTTATTTTATTTAACTCAAAAATCTGGATTTGTATGCTAGCAACATATACAATGATATATGCTGTATAAATCAAACATAGATATAATAAGTACTTAGTGGACAATATACACTTCAAACCAAGTCTGTTGTTTTTCAATGTTCATTAATTTCTAGCTATCCATCCCATAGTGTTACTCATAAATTTGCAGACAATGCTTTCTGGTGTGTACACAAGGATACAGTGCTTTCTGGCATTATATTGTCAGCTGCCAGCCTCCCACCAAAAACCACTAAGAAAAATTCTAGTCAAGAAAAGTTAAGTTGATTAAAACTGCTAATGATTTACACAATTTTTAAAAAATTTTGGTAGTGTCTATGAAGGAAGGGTCAGAGGGGTGTATCTATACGCTTTAAGATCAGGACTCAAGCAACTTAAGGCGCATCTTTTCTGAAGGGGACCAGTTTAGCATATTATTGAATATTAATTGGGCAAGTTTAATAATAGTTGTTTAGAATTCATGGACACAATGAGAGATTCTTGAGGTTAGACTTGATATGTGTTGTTTGATAAGCAAGCTGTTTGCCCAAGTGAGCAAATTTTTGTCTGCGTAAATTGAATTACAAAATTTTCCAAAACCAAGTAATGAAATTATTTTGTTGGTTTATAGTCTTATCTTCTTGAGAAATAATTTTGGAATAAATAGTCAACCGACGTTGAGAGAGATTGTGTCCATTCTTGGTTACAATAATTAAGTTGTGTAGATGTAAATAGTCTGAGTCATCAACATACATCCTGGCAAATGCCCAGTGCTTGCTGAACATAAAATTTAACTATGCATTTTGAATACAAGTTTGAATATATTAGTGCACACATGAAGATGCATTGGGTTTCCTTGCTTGTGTAAGTATAGTGATTAAACAAGGTAAAATCCACTTAAATTCTGGGATTACCTACTCATGGAGTTACAGATAAGTTTTGAGTTTATAGTCTTGAGATTCCAGCTAAAATAAACATTTAGAGAACCATCATCAGTTTCAGGATGGTTTAAGTGAGGAAGAAGGCACCTGTATTTACATTCAAGGTGGGGAGGGGTTATCTTATAATATGAAACCCACCTAAGACAAGAATACTCAATTTATGTCAGGATTTTCCTTCTTGACTACTTGAGTTCCATCAACAATCTTCTTAGCACTATCTGTCCTACCTAAATATCTCACTTTTCCCTTCTTGAGGACTGTCACCATAGATTGTATTTATTTAAATGTCAAGTTACAGAGAAAATAGCCACACTACTGTAAAAGAAAGCAAGCAAATAGATGATGGACTGGAACATAGGAAAAATAATACTATAGAAAAGAAGAAACTGGAACAATGACTCCATGTAATAAAGCATAATTTTTAGAGATAGATCCAAATAAGCTTTGGACTTGTTAGGAAAACAAAGAGGGATCATAAATATTTTTAAAAGTTACTCTGTTTAGAACAAAAAGCAAGCCAGTTTGGGAAAGCATGGCCTTAAAGGAGGTCTATATGATAAAGTCAATATTGTACTCAGTATGTTATTATTAATATGATAATTGGTGACCTATTACTTCTCCTAATCATGCCCTTGATGCTAGCTGATAGTTCAGTATCTAAGGAAAATCATTTATGAGAAAGTATCAGAAAGGGGTGCCTTGGTGGCTCAGTCAGTTGAGCATCTGACTCTTGACTTCAGCTCAGGTCAAGATCTCAAGGTTGTGTGATCCAGCCCTATGTCCAGGCTCCATGCTCAGCATGGAGTCTGCTTGAGATTCTCGTTCTCCCTCTCCCTCTGCCCCTCCCCACACTTGTGCATGCTAAATAAATAAATAAATAAATAAATAAATAAATAAATAAATCTTGGGGGAAAAAACTATCAGAAGATAAGATATCTATCTAGTCTAAATATACAACTTTTATATAGTTATTTTTTGTGAATATATATATATTTTAAATATTTTTTAAATATTTTAAAATATTTTTTAAATAGTAAAAATACTATTTTAAAAATATAGTTATTTTTTGCGAATATATATATATATATATATATATATATATATATATAGAATTTAC